>NC_090438.1:889090787-889417759 GCF_031143425.1 Pleurodeles waltl
CGGCCTTATGTACATATTGTATATTTTTGTAGATACTGTTTTTATAATTGTTACGTTCATCTGCCTATTTCTAAAATTACACTGATTTAACTCTATTCCCTTTGACCTTGCCGAGGTAACGGTTTGTAAATATACTGTTGCTGCATGTGTTTGTGTGAATGGTGTTGTGGGTGAGGGTGGGGTGTTGAGTGTTGCGTGTGTGTATCACTATCTTTTTCCTCTGCTCCTCCCCTGTGTACTAGGTGCAGTACTCACCGTGGTCGTCGCCGCCGTCTTTCGTATTCTTGGTAGATGAGGAGGTAGACCATCATCGGCAGGACCTGTAACTTGGGCTCCATGGTGTCCTGGTTCTTCGTTGAGTGTCGGGTGGTGGGTGGTTTCCCTTCCAAACACTGTTTCCGCTGTGCTTTTGATGGAGTTGGTACCGCCCCAGAAAAGCTGGTGGATTGGCGGGTTGTGATGGGGTGGGCGGTACATTGTCTTCCGTCTATCTGCTGGTGGTGTTTGTTGCTGCCGCCTTGGCGGTCGGAGTGTTAAAGTGGCTGTTTGTGTTGGCGGTTTCCGCCGTGGTCGTGATCCCATTTTTTTAACCGCCGGCCTATTGGCGGTATTACCGCCGCTTTAACACTGACTGCCAGGGTTGTAATGAGGGCATATGTCTTATTTATTACGTTTGTTTGTGCTATTTTGTATAAAAGTGAAGGGGGAAGGCTTTGTAAACTGTTCAGGCATTTTTCTAGTGTTTGTGCTTACATGGGAAGTAGAAGAAAAAGTGAGTGCATCTGTGCTTGTTGTTGCCTCGGTGGTGCAGCAGTACTGAGACTATGGATACAGGCTTGGGGCAACATGCTTATTTCTGTAGGGTGTCTGTGGGTTGTGTGGGATATTGGGACTAAGTATGACTACCAAAGCCTGCCAGTGTGTAACAATGTGTGGCTGCATGCGTTTGTGTGAGATGTGTGTGGGCATGAGTGTCTTTATCGGGCGTGTCAAGATGAGATGAATGGGTGTGTTTTCTCCTATTTCATTGCAGCTTTTACAAATATTTGGGTTTGTAACATTTTCCTATTAGTCAACAGATCCTGTTTGTCTACCGGATCTCAGTATTGCAAAATGCAACATTCTTAATGGTATTTTCTAGAAACAACCAAAAAGCAGACTAGTATCATTAAAAGATTAGCCAGTGGCTTCTAATTACAGTCTTAGATGACAAGCAGAAACCTCATGCTGTTGAAAAATGCAACTGTTGAGTAACGCGAAATACAATAATCATGTAATAATGACGGATTTGCATGCACCAAATTACAACAGGGTTGTTGATGGAATATTTTACCTCATTTGGCTCCAATTAGCACACTGCATGTGGTAATTTATAAATTAATTTGCAGATGTGGTTTGTTGTCAGGAGCGCAGAGAATTGTCATGTGATTTTATAGTGCAGCTTTACAGTGACACACACCTGTTCTACACAGCACAGTAGCACAAGAAGCAGCTGGCCACGAGCCCGCAAACTGAGATTCAGGAAAGCAGATGATGCACAGTAACTTATGCAATTTTTCCATTAAAAAAACATTGCTTAATTCCAATGTTCAGATGACAATAAACTAAGCCTAGTACAAAGATTTACACCGACTTCCCAGAATTATCATTGATTATACAAATGTTTGTTATGCCTAATGTCACAATTCTGATTCACGCAATCTGTGGGACAACACACAGACATTAGTGTTAGAGAACTATCACAACAATGCGTTACTAACATCCACATTTGTAAATTCGCACTCTGCCAAATACCGAACATGCAAACCTGCCAGAAACAGTTGATCCTGTGAGCCTGCCTTGAGTCTCCAACAGGAAGCCAGGAGATAAATTTAGAAGACAATTAGGGCACAAGATAAGCAACTCTAAAACAAACTGGCACAACAACTTAAGAAAACAACCACCTTAAAAAAAAAATCATAATTCAATTAATGAATTATTTTATAGTGCATAGCTACCAAAATACCTCAAACAGAAATCGTAAGTCACCAGCCACACCAAAAGGACTAAATCCTGAACAGCCAGGTTTTCAACGCCTTGTGGAAGGACGGTTCATGGTCAAGTTGTTGTAGCTCTAAGGAAAGAGAGTTCCATAAGAGCATAGAATGCCTTCTGCCAGGACTTATGTATTTTTGAAATGTTCAGCGAGTAGGCCATAGGAGATCTAAGAGGTCTACAGGGGATGTAAAAAGAAGTCAATGGTCTTAACCAAGGTGGGGGCGCTACCGTGAAGTGCCTCATGCAAAATGCATAGGACCTTAAATTGCACTTTTTGCTCCACCGGAAGCCAGTGTAGTGCTGCCACAGCTTTTGTGGTGGACTGATGTCTCTGAATGTTCATAAGGAGGCGGTGGCAGACTTCTGTACTGCCTGCAACCTATTTACCATGTACTCAGGTGAACTAAGATATAAGGCACTGCCATAATTGAGGCACGAGATTACAAGGGCTTGGACAATCAATCTTTTGTCTAGAAGCAGAAGATGGTCAAAGATTTTCCTCAACAGTCTTAGGACTCAGAAGCAGGCTGCAGCCAGCTTTTTTACTTGGTAGTCCATAGTCAGGCTGGGATCCAGCCATATCCAGAGGCTTTTTGATCAAGATTTTTTGGGGATGGAGGTTCCTCTGACAGCCCGCTAGAAGCACAGGAGTAGTGTTACAATAGTTACTGTGCAGTAACATGACCTCAGTTTTGTCTTCATTAAGTTTTACTCTACATCTAGCAATCCACCTGACCACCTCTTGAAGGCAAGGAGTCAGTTGGAGAGGACTAGAGCTTGGATCTGGGGAGATTGATATAACCTATGGGTTCCACCGGCGTAAGAAACTAGTGACAACCCATAGGAGCGCACAATCTCTGCCAGGGGGTACACACCAAGACTGAAAGGTTGGGGTTTAAAGAAGATCTCTGAGGTACCCCATCGCTCAGTTGAAGGCTTTCAGAAAAACATGACCAACCTAATACCTGAAAGGTATGATTCTCCAAAAGGGAGGTCAGCCATTTTAGTGCCATGCCTTTGATACCCACATTTGAAATTCTCTGAATGATAGTAGCATGGTCAGCAGTATCAAAGCTGCATTAATATCTAAAAGAATGATGGCTGCTGAGCCTCCATGAACCAAAGAACGTCTCAATTCTTCCGCCACTGCCAGCAAAGCAGTTTCAGTGTTGTACTGTGGACTAAACCCCATTTGGTAGGGGTGGAAAACCTCGTAGGATTCAAGGAAGGTGGAAAGATGTTTATTAACATGCTTTTACAGGAGCTTATAAGCTCCTAGTAGTAAAGAGATCAGCCTGTAGTTGTTGAGACAAAGGGGGTGAAGACTGGGTTTTTTAAATTGCGGTTTAACTACCGCATACTTCCACTGGGAAGGGACCTGTCCACTAGATCAGTTAGAATGGAAGTAATATTTTCTGACCCCTGATAGAGAATTTGGAGAAGTGCAGGGTCTAGAAGAGAGACAGATTTTACTACCTGGAAAAGGTCTGTAGGGTGTGGACTGTAAGATTTGGAAATCTGGTGTCCTGTTGATGCAAGGGGAGCTGTCTGGATTGAAGAACTTCCAGATTTGGCCTATCGGGAAGTAGGAATATATATCCATTACTTTCTTTTGAAAAAAAATGGCAATTTTTTACAATGCTCAACAGAAGCCTCTGGGGTGAAACTGGCTGAATTGGGCTCAGTAATCTCTCTGAGGATCTCAGAGATCTCTTTTGGGGAGTTAGATGATTTTTCAATTTTTCCAGAGTTGGAGGAGGCTTGTGGATCTTTTATGACAGCATGGTAGTTTCTGATGGCTATCCTGATTTCAAGTTTCCTGGTCTCATCCCAAGATTCCCTCCACCTTCACTCAAGACGCTTGTATTCCTTGTTTAGGTTCAATAGGTGGAGATTAAACCACTGGGAATTTCTATCACGATGGGCATTAGTATGTAACTTTGCCAATAGGACTATGTCCAATGAATTGGAGATCCCCTCATTGAACATACACTAGGATAGAGTAATGTGGTCCGCAAAGACAGATCTAGTGGCATCCAGTGCAGTGGACCAATCCTTAAGGTTGAGTTTCGGCCAGAAAAGGACCATGCATGGCCTTGTTGGTAGAAAGGAAGTTATGGGGGTGGGGGTGGAGGGTCGGGAGGGGGAATAGAATAAAATTAAGTCTAAAATGATCTGACCAGGAGAGGGTACTTTGTACCTGTAGATCAGTGATGTTACTAAATACGAGGTTGATTGTATGGTCTTTCTCATACGTGAGGCCCTTCACCAGTTGAGTAAGTTTCAAAGAGGTTAGGCCAGATAAAAGATTCATGGCTGCGGCATTGCTAATATCATCGACATGAACATTAAAATCTCCAAACAGAGTCAAATTTAATCTGCTTAAGGCCAACCCAGCACTACATCAGGAGGGGCCTGGATGAAATGTCTGTATGGGCCTGGGGGTCTATATAGAAGAATTCCAGAAAAAGTAAAGGTAGGATGTAATGTCAGGGAAAAAGACAGGCTCTCACAAACCAGAGTATTATGGGGCGTAAAGGAACATGTAATTGTTTCCCTGTAAATGATGGCTAACTCCCCTCCCCCGCCTGCCTGGTTTAGACTAGTTATAGGTAACTGGGTGGCAAGGCTCGAGTTACATAAGGTGAGGGGACCTCATGGAGCCAGGTTTCAGTGATTCAGTTAGAAAGCAAAAAATATCCAATTTGTGGGCCGCCAGGGACCAGCAGTTAACAAGGTACATACACTGGGTTGAAGGATGCAGCTGCCAATAGGCTACTATGAACCGAGCCTGGGACACAGTCTGCAATTATTAAGACAAGTTTTCTGATTTTAAGACAGGCATTCAACTACCCACGTTGGTTTGAAGGGCCACCTTTAACCTGCTATCCGAAAGCAGTGGCCCAAAATATACCCCACCAAATAGCTCAAACAGTCGAGAAGACTAATTATAATGGGAGGCTCTGAGGCTGCCCTTCGTAGACAGACAATTTCTTACCAAACAGCCGCCCGCTCCCGTGGACTTAAGGAGGTGTTATCCCTTTAACACGACTTGCATGTAGCGTACAAGTCCTTTGCTGCCAACCTCACTGCACAGCTAAGACACACAATAGATCTTAAAAGGTTTGCAGTCCGACCAAAAACTTGGTGCTGCAACCTCTGCACACCTTGCCTCGCAGGGCTGAGTGGTAAACAATATTGGCTTGCAACATCGCATCCACAAAATTGACAACCACTATATAGACAAACGAAATATATATAAAATTATTTCTCCAAAGATCCACACTCGTCTGGTTTGCCCCATGCCCTAACACAGTAGGGCATGCCCAACAGGTTAGCATCCCGCTTACATTTCTCCACAAGCCATAAAACCCCTGCAGGGCACACTCACACAAGCAATGTCAGGTGGTGTTCAATTGCTTTATTGTTGCATGCAGTAAGACAAACGCCTTTCGACCGGACATATATATTTACTATTTACTATTCTGAAGTCCATATCTACTTACATTGACAATATAGTGGTAGTTGATATAATGGCATATTGTGGCTCCTGACAAGATTTCAATGCATTAAGCAGTAGCCTGGTATACCATGCAAAACTGTTCAGAAACAAAACAAAATATCTTTCTGAAGATGAAACTTTAATCTCTAGGTTAGCTCAAAATGGGATCATTGGAAGTCAATGCCAACTTTTGCTCTAGTCTCTCAGACAGGACAGAGCATATTTTCTCTTCAGTCCCAAATTGAGGAATCTAATCTACGCCAAAGTGCATGAAAAATAGAGATATGTAATCCTTCAAAATACTACTGTAATTTGTCTCATGGTGCACTTGGTAAACACCGAACAGGTAACATAAATCAAGGTTCAGTTGGGATAAAGAAGTGTGTTGCAGCTGAGGCAGACGAGAGTGCTTTGAGCCAATCTGGATCTCTGCTGTGTGCACTTTGTATATAGTGATGCCGGCGGTGAGCGTAACTCCCTGGATCACAGAAAGTCTGCACTGGGACTATTAAAGGATTGATGCACTCCCTTCAGTTCCTTTCCAAGATCGGACAGGCTGGCACACTTTGCAACAGCATGCAACCTGTTCAGCATTGACACCGTGGGCGGACAGATACACGACACCAGCAGGGCTCGGACGGTGAATCATAAGGGAAAGAACATCTGTCCACAAATCATATCCTGCCAATGATACTCTCCAGTTCTTCATTACTTCCTGCAAAATGAAATAAATTGACAGCTACAGTGGTCCTCATCTCATGGGAAAGATACACGTCTAAATTATTTTCTCAAAGTTTTGCTCAACAGCAATAGTTTGCATTCCTGCATTAAGTGCAGATCTTACTAGTGTGTGGCCCAAGACTCAAGCTTCTCTGTCTGCCCCATCAAAACGTTTACAAAATTCAGTCGGAATTGCTTGGTAGAATGAGGCGTTATCAACAGGCTACGGTGATACAATAAACATCCATCTTTTGGTGCAGAACACACAACACTTGAGCAAGATTGTTGAATAGATGTGGAGGTAAAAGAAGAGATAATCCTTTTGACAGGATATTAGAACCTGAGCAATTCAAAGCACTAGCACCCTTCTATGTCAAGGACCTTCAACATCTTCTTCATTAAGAGCCACTTATGTTCAATGAAAGTCATCTCGCTTTACTAACACAAATTTTTAATGTTACGATAGTGACCACTCCAGGCAGGACTCTATTAGTGCAGGATTATTAGCATTTAAGAGTGAACATCATAATAAGACTCCACAGTGCAGCATGAAATACCATTTAACTATCAGAATTAAATATATTTTATCTTCAAGCGTTAACTTAATCTGAATATACACTTTTAAAATAGATCCTTTTGAATTTCGGAAACATATATAATTCAACCAAACAAAAGCTTTTCATTTATTAGGGCTGCACATATGGGAGCTCGCAAGTAGCTGGAGAGCTAATATTACCGCCCAAACTACTTGATGGTGAACACCATTCTAGATAATGACTCCAATGCACAAAAGGAGGAAAACAAGGTCAGAGTTGTGGCAAGAATATCCATCATCAAAAGCCTGCATGAAACAGCACCATGTCATTGTCCAAGGCTATTTTAAATAAAGGGATATCTTACCAGAAGTGCTGACGCCTTGGCTGGTGTCTGCATTTGATAGTTCTGGATTTACCACACCATAAACAAAGGTATACACTACAGTGAAAGCTCATCAAGTAAATAAGAATTATCTGGCTGACTTCAAGGTATCCACTCTCAACATTCCACCAGGTCCTGATTAATTTAAGGATGGCAGACAGAACCATGTATCATATTAATTTTCTGGGTAAAAGTTTATTTCTCCAGTAGTAGTTATACCACAGTGGGCACCCGGAGTTGACACAAGTGGTATATTCAGTTTTGTTCAACATCAGGAGGCAAATCAGCATAGTGTGGCTGTGTTAATGTCCCCACTCACTTGTTCGAAAACTTGCTTTAACTAATTAATTGCACAAGTATAGGTATCTTTTGGCAAGCATTATCTAGGTTATATCATGACATGACAATTGGATAATACTATCACATTTTCAAATGCAGCTTCCACAATGAATAGACCACTGGTTTATAGGGACATTGATGTGTGAGACTGAATCATGACAAGGTATGTCTTAAAAATGCAGAAAGAGCTCTTATAAAAGATGCATGCAATCATGTCAACATAAAACACTTCCCACATCAGGGTGACAACATCACTCCAGGTCATTAAGGACACTGTCTCTATTCCTTACCTTTTCAATTACAAGTCATTAATTTCAGGTGTATTAGCTTAATTATTTGAATGGAGGTAAATCAAGAATGCAACGCCCAGAATGTATGAAGTGATCATGGTGGAGCCTGAATGGAAATCCAAGGCTGTAAGCATTTCTCTCATCAAGAAAAGCAATGAACAACAGAAGGCTAAAATGCAGTTTGTATTTGCTAGTGCAGTAGTTTGTTAATCTCTGTGCAGTAGCATTGCTGCCCTACTTTAACTCCTTCCCCCACCCCCTCAGTGGATGCAGCCAAAAGGTGAATGAATGACGTGGCAAGTGCTACATGGTTATGAGGTCATTGTTCATGGACTTCATTACAAGTGCCAATTCTGCAACAATAAGGTTCTACATGTCATTAAACGGATTATACAATAAAATAAGTGACACTTCCATCCAAATAAAGTTGTGTATACCCTGTCTGTAGCCTCCACTTAAAAATATTTAACACACTATTTAGGCTGTACTGTACTTATGTCTGCCCAGTTATATTCACTCTGTCAAACTTAGGTCATTACCCTAGGCCTTGATAACAAACATTTCCGGAAAACCTAACGGAGTGAAGAATTTGAGGGATTACTGCATTGGGTTTCAGGCAACAATGCACAGGTCATAGTTAATAAATTACCTCTTTTTCTAATTCCAGAGCAACAGGTTATGTAAGAAAGTAAGTCCCTCTGGTGGCATACCAATCTCACCATGAGTTGGCTTAATTGACTTACTCAACTTCCAGTAGAGGTCTTGGGCCCTTTAATTTCACTTTGTCCACCATAATAAAGACAGCAAGGTGAAGACCACAGACACAGTTTGTTAAGGATTATTAATTCAAAGTCTCCCTGAAGAAAGAATTTCCTTTAATCTTCCTCACACTTTTTAGGTCGACTATAGCAGTGTGCAAGCGCTGCTCTTCTCGACATGTTGTAATCTGTTCTGGGGGCTTTAACCTCACCCATCTCATGCCCATTTCTTTCATTGGTTCCTGGGGCTGCCTTTCAAATATCCCTTGCTGCCATTGGTAAATGTTTTACATTTCTCCCGTATTGAGGGATGTGGATTACTGCATGATCGTCCATGTAACTTAGTGTGACGCGCTATTTTTCTATTTTGCCTCGCCGCTTCATGATGGGTGGCCGTATGTTGTTTCTTTCTCTTCCTTGGTTTCAGGCATCTTGCTGTTTCTTTGGTATGTCTGTGGGGCCTTTTTTATTTATTTGTTTGCACATTTATGTAGCGTGAACTCGATACAAAGGTATTACAGTGCTTACATAAGCACCAGTTACATGATACAAGAACACATTCATTTTGATAGCAAGGGGAGATTAATTGATTTGCCCAGTATCATAGGATGTTAAGCCTGTGTCCGGAGACTCGAACCTTGTTCCCTATCTCCAAAGTTGGCAGCTCCGGCCCTTACGCCACATCCTTTCCCCCTTCGGTTCTTTGTCTGATGCGTGTTGGGGCATTCTAGCAATAACTTGTTTTTTTATATAGCTCTTGATAATACAGGTTCTGCCATTTCATAGTGCTGCAAGGCAAGTGTCATTCTTAACAAAAGCACTATAATTGACTTGAATGGAGCTTGCAGAGATGAAGAGGTGAAAAAGCCATGTCAGGATTGTAATCTGTGACATTCTCGTTCGGGCAAGACCTCTACAGTGGGTGCGTTAACCAACTGACTTAAGTAGAGCCCAACTCTAGGCGATAGCACGTGCTCTTGATTACCTCCGGAGTGTCACCAACCAAGCACATTGGTTAGTTCTACGTGAGAAGATGGTGAAAGTTGTTGTCTCCAAAATGGTGGAAAAGGAGTCGTGACTCCAGATCCAAACACTTCAAGGCCTCACGCTTGATAGCAAAAAACATCTAGTCTTTGGATGTAAATTGGGTCTCTTCAAATAGAGTTCAGTTAGCGCAAACTCAATACAAAGGTATGACAGCGCTTTAGATGAGCACCGGTTATTTTACACAAGAACACATTCATTTTTGGTAGCAAGGGGAGACTAAGGGGGTCATTCCGACCTTGGCGGGCGGCTACTGCCGCCCGCCAGGCGGAAACCGCCATGCGGCCGCACTCACGCGGCCCCCATTCCGACATTCCTGCTGGGCCGGTGGGCGCAAACCAAGTTTGCGCCCGCCGGCCCAGCGGGAATGAGGCCGCAACACAGGAGCCGGCTCCTAATGGAGCCGGCGGTGTTGCGGCCGTGCGACGGGTGCAGTTGCACCTGTCGCGCTTTTCACTGTCTGCTATGCAGACAGTGAAAAGCTGGCCGGGGCCCTGTTAGGGGGCCCCTGCACTGCCCATGCCAGTGGCATGGGCAGTGCAGGGGCCCCCAGGGGCCCCAGGTCACCCCTTACCGCCAGCCTCTTCCTGGCGGTGCAAACCGCCAGAAACAGGCTGGCGGTAAGGGGGTCATAATCCCCAGGGCAGCGCTGCTTGCAGCGCTGCCCTGGTGGATTATCACCGCCGGGGCATAAACGGCGGGAAACCGCCAGGGCATAAACGGCGGGAAACCGCCGGCCCCGGCGGTGCGACCGCCGCGGTCAGAATAGGGAAGAAAGCACCGCCAGCCTGTTGGCGGTGCTTTCGTCATTTTTGCCCTGGTGGTCTCGGACCGCCAGGGTCAGAATGACCCCCTAAGTGATTTGCCCGGAATCACAGGATGTTGAGCTGATGCCGACACTCGAACCGTGTTCTCCAGCTCTAAAGTCAGCAGCTCTGGCCCTTATGCCATATCCTCTCCCATAGGGTTCTTTGTATGGTGCGTGTCGGGCAGTCTGGGAATAACTTGATTTTTGTAATATAGCGCTTGGTAATACAGGTTCTTCCATTTCATAGCGCTGCAAAGCACGTGCCATTCTTAACAAAATTGCTATAATTCATTTGCATCGATCTTGCAGAGATGGAGAGGCAAAAAAAACTATGTCAGGATTGTAATCTGTGTCATTCTCGTTCTGTCAAGACCTCTGCAGTGGGTGCGTTAACCAACTGACTTAGGTAGAGCCTAACACTACGCAATAGCATGTGCTCTTGATAATCTCTGGAGGGTAGCCAACTAAGTACATAGGTTAGTTCTAGGCAAGAAGATGACGAAATACATAGTCTCCAAAATGGTGGAAGAATAGTTGTGACTCCAGACCCAACCTCAAGCTTGATAGAAAATAACATCTAGCCTTTGGATGTAAATTGGGCCTCTTGTAATAAGAGTTCAGTTAGTAGAGGCAGCAATTTTCCTAACCTTGTGCACAAAGAAGCTAACACAAAAGTGCCACAGTGAGAGGAGCAGTGTATCATAGGACACAAAAGTGGAGCAAATCCCATCACTTCCTTCTCTCAGAAGTCACTGGTGTCATGGCTTTAACAGTACCCTCTCACCTACTGTGACCTTGCAGGTGCCACATTCGGAAGCGCTGCCTAAAACAGCGCTCGAATAGCACTGCTTCCTGTTTGAAGAGCCTCCCCCTCAAAATACCCCCCCACATTCACTGTCACAGGTGCAGAGTGCTTCGACATCACCCTCTGGACCCCTGTATATAATATCTTAGCCAGCCTGTAGGAATGAGGCTAAAACACTCCCAAGATGGTGGCCTTGTTGTGTCCTCTCTATTGCATTGACAGGCCTGGGAGAGTTGCTGTGACACCTGGCATACATCAACTACACACCAAACCAAAGCACATAAGTGAAATACATTGTCATATACCACACCAATAGCTGTAACTCTCTCAAATGCACAGATATATTGCACTGAAAATGCTTGTTAGTGCTAGTATTCAAACCCCTGGAACCAATTACCAGGACATCCTGCCTCTGCTGGGAAATTACAGCAGCTATTTTGCAATCAAACTCTACATTTGACATGTTCCCTTTAGAGCGAGTAATTTAAATCTCAGACCTGTTCAAGATCCCAGCAACAAGGCTTTTAGAGGCCAGATGTTAAGCAATATCCTCTTCTGTAATCTTTCTTTTGCCACCAAAACAGTACATGGTTTCTGACAGTACTACTGTGTTTCTTTGTCATGTGGTAACGCCCGTGTTGTTCACAGTTCCATTTCATACATGAGGCTCATTTTCTAAGTTTTGCAGGTAAAGGATGTACTTTTCTTGTGGTGACTTGCACGTAGGCCAGGGGGATTTATAGAATACAGAAAAGTTTAAAAACGCATTGGTCAAACTAATAGGTCTCACCTATTTGGGATGTATTGTCTTTGTCAATGTTTTTTTGTGGATATCTTGCACAGCAGTAAGACCTGCTGTGCAACATGGCTTAAGGTCCAGACACCGATGACTGTGTCATAGCCCACCCTGATGTCACACATAAAAAAAAGCAAGGGGGAGTGGCAAGCCACATGAGGGAGATGAGGAAGGGAACAGCAATAGTGGGACGAGGAAGAAAAGCAACATGGAAGGGGGGGGAATGTGGGAACAGCAACAATGGGGGCTGCAACAAGAGGGAGATGGTGGGAGCACCAGATAAGGGCAGCAACATGGAGAAGGGATGAATAGGAGGGTTAAGAAGTACCACGCTCAAGAAGGAGGGTGGAAGAAGAAACAGCACCTCAATCACAACACACACTGCGCACAGGCACTTTTTGAGTTGACTCAATCCGTGCTTGGTCCATGCTCAACTGAAAGGAAATGAAGTGAAGTGAAGCCTGGCGTGCACTGCCCAATTAGGAGTCAGCAAAGAAGAGTGACAATGAAACCAATGAATGAAAGCAGCTGGCGGGTTCCAAGCCCTTCATTGTAAACAAAAAGTCTAGCTAGCGCGAGCATATGCAGAGCATGCACTGTCACAGGCTCGACCTAACAACTGATGACTTAATAAAATTGTGCACAAATTTGAATTCTCACACTTAACCTCTGCAACATCAAATGTGCCTTTTGAAAATGAACTTGCTGGAGTCAAGAGAATTCAGCTTGCTTTTTGTTAGGTCAGTAAACCCTTGGGTGTTTAATAACCGTTTTATCTCTTGAAAAGTTCATTCATGATTGACGTTCTCCCATCAAAGGATGCCTATGACAACAATTCTCACTCCTAAATTACATCTATTACCCAGTCAAGCATGCTAAATCAACTTTCAAAGTCTCCAATGCCACGAACAAGAAGGAAAGGGCACACAAAGGCGTAGATGATTTGACCATTGTGTGCTGACCCTCAAACGCCATTCACATTAGACAAGGTTCTTCACATGGTGATTAAAAGGTCAGTTTTAGGGTCAAGGCAGATTTATATTACAGCATATATATATCCACGTACAGTAGAGCTGCTCTAATTAAAATGAGCTTGTAAACTGGCCTGATGAAGCTCAAGGTCACAAATAGTGGGCACTGTGGATAGTTCGAACTGGTCTTCTGCTTCTATTCGACCAAGCAGGAACTTCATCAGTTAATGTCAGAGAAAAATGCTGATTACAGCCATAAAAGTGGCATACTGTCCTTAACATCCTAGGAGTTTCAGTCAAAATCTGTGGATTAATCCATTGAAGAAATTCTTTTTTCAATTATGCAAAGATGTGGTGCTTCAAAGCAAACAAGTTGGCTGTTAGGATATCAGACGACAGTGTTCTTTTTGCTTTGAAAACTTTCCCAAAAGTTTCATTAGGAAAGATAAGTAAAAGCAAAGTCATCCTAAATCATTACCACAACCTAAGATTTTTGGCTTTATTGGGAGGAGAAGCTCCTGTTAGTGAATCAGCAATTATAAAAAGGCCCAGAAGCACTGGTTTCAATTACTCGGACAATGAGTGAAGACTGAAAGGGAAAACCTAATCATAAAACTAACAGCAGACTGATGTCACTTATAACTTAAAGGCCTTCCCACTTAATGACCTTCTAGCTGGCTGTCTGGATGAGGAAACCTCTGCCTTGAATGGATCCTTTCTGCTGAATAAGGAACACAAATCACCCTACAATCTTCCTGGTAAGCAGAAATCCAATGCTTGCCAAACCACAGTGAAGCTAAAAAAAAAGATGTAATTAGAGAAATGCTGAAGGGGATCACTTTAGTAACAAATCATATTTTGTAACGTGCATTTTTTTGAGTTGCATATGTGTAATGTGTCCTTTCTTACCCTTATCTAGTCTTCAGTGGTAACTGCAGGCAGACAATCACTAGAAGGGAGTAGGGCCTACATTTCACTGGTGACCTCAACTTGAGGGATAAGGTGATTAGCGTGACTATACAGTAAAAGGTTAGTTCACTCCACTCTACCTCCACTATTTGATCTCCAGGGCTTCATTTGAACCAGTGGCCACCAGTAGGGACAACAGGCACTCATTTCTGGGGACCCGAACTTATTCTCCCTCCTCGGGAGAGGGAAACAAACACAAGTGAAAGACGGAAAACCGCCACAAATGGAGACCGCTGGGCCTGCAAGAGTGAGACACCGGGCTAGGGATTGTCTGTGAGTGGACTAAGAAGGCCTGAGGTGGATTCCAGACTATGCATTAAGCTTCTGGGCAGAGATTTGGGCACCGGCACTTATTCGGCTACAAATTAAGCACTGTATAGTCATCCATACAGTGAAGCGCACAACGCTCTCTCAGAGGCCTGTGTAGGTGTGACAAGCTTAGGGGTTGCCCAGTCATTGGTAAACATGCTACAGACCGACAGTAATACTTACACTACGTTGTATGAACGCTAAAATGGATGACAAGCAATTCGTTGAAGTAAGCCACTTTGCTTTTAACCTATTCTCGCCTCTCAAACTATTATGCCAAAATCAAATGTTAATGTTTCACTGAAGGAGGAGGGCGGTATGCACATAATGAATGCAGTGTCTCTCCTACTGCACAATGGGTATTGTAAAGCCCACGCCTCCCAGCACACTCATTAGGAAACGAGAATGTGTGTGTGTATACCGAATTAATGATGCAATAACATTTTCGGTAATATGACTGTTTTAGGTAAATAAATCGTACAACAACCCAGGGAGGAAACAGCAATGCGCATCATATAATTAGGATTTGTCACAAGTCCCATTCCCAAACAATATTAAGAAACTTGTGCAAAACCAAAGGAATTGTTCTAGAAAGGGAAACATTCTGTAGGAAGCAACATGTAAATGAGGCATTTCGTTCTCCCTGAAGGGACAGAATATTTGCATTTATTATAGCGCAATTTAATTGCAGGAGTGTTATGCAGCTGCAAAGAGAGAGTGAAAAAGGACACCACAACCGGGCCGCTGTCAGGAAGGCACATATCTGGCATCCCAAGGCCAACACATTAATTACCCCTTAGAAGGCCACGTGTAGGAGACCGCAGGTGCAAGGGCCTCCGCGCACAGTGACGCACTTCTCTGGCGGGCGCCCACGTTCCAATTCCAGTTATTTGTCAAATGGCTGCTACCTTTTCTTTAATTAACCTCATAAACTGCGTAACATGCAATGTGCCCTGCTACACTTTTTAGCAGAATCAAACAGTTTCCCATTTGTTACGATCTGTAAGAGACCAACTAGAAGAAACCTGCGATTATTTTTTTCCTCCCAAACTTACTACTTTTTAAATATTTTCAAGGGAAATATACTGCACAGAAATATACTGTCTTGTCAAAGCTTTGCAAACCCATACTTAAGCGTCATAAATGCTGAAATTCCCACATGAATAATACACTTTACATTTGTTGCATCTTAAGAGGAATTTTAAAACAAATGCATTCGCAAAAAAAAGTGACCAAAGCTCAAACACTGGGAAGGCTTTACGATGATGTACCTCATGTATACTTCTACTTAGTGTACTCATCACAGAACATTATCATTGTTGGAAGAGCTGGGAAAAATACAATAAAAGACAGTTCACTTACATGCTCTCCTGCAGCCCAATCCCACTCCTGCACTGTCCACTGAGTTCTCTCCTGATCTGCATGATCAGAGCTAAAAAATAGACCAGAGGATGAACTACACTAAACTGGAAGAGTGGTCTCTGTGGACGACAGTACCCCAACATGCAGCTTGTCGATCCATGATAATAATATTCACCCGGGCATCTACCCTTTTTGAACAGTCTTAGTCCCCTAATACCTAGGGACCCCTCAAACTACAGCCTCTGTCCACTTGAGGGATAGCCGTGGAGTACTCTAAAACTGAGCTGAGCCTAGACTGGAATCACTGCTTTGTAGTTTGGGGGGAGTAGCCTTCCTCAAGCCATTTGCCTGCCTCAAGGATGGTAGTAGCAATTCTCGTTTCTGGGGTGCGGTAGTTGCATCGAAAGATGATGCCTACTTGCATCCCACTTCAAAGAAGGTCCAGTGACGTGTGGAGAACACCACATCTAGCCTCTATGTTACTGTTAATAATTAGGGTTGACCACAAACTTTGTGGACCTCAGAAGTCCACAAACATATCTGTAGTATTAAACGCTGAGTGCAAGATGTAGGTTGACTGCTGTCCACAAAGAAATGACAAGGGCATACTGGCTTCCGTTTCTCTAGCTTCCTTTCTCTACAGGTTTTGTCTGAAAGAAATACATACGGTTTCCCACTTGAGAAGACTGCTGTAGATTGTGTCTACCTGCTGTCAGTGGGGTTTAGCCGCCCCAGTGCATACTGGAATGAGGAAAAGAAATGCCCTTCCAAGAAGCCCTACTAAGGAAGGAAAGTCTTGCCCCAGTATGGCTGTAGCAACTTCTAGAAAGCAATGGAGCTAATTGACAGTGGGCTGCTGTCCAACCTCTAAGTAATGGGTATAAAAGTTGAAACGCCACACCAACTATAGCCAGACACACATTCAGTCTACTATGGACCTTGTTGTGAAGCTTCACAAATCTGGATATGGGTGCTACCCATTTCCTCAATGCTAGGACTACCCTTGAAGCCCTGCTGAAACTGTGGTGACCTTGACTGCATTGAAAGCCCCCGTCCAGCCAGACGTACAAAGGTACAAACACACAGCATGAAGAAGTCCTTTAAACCCCTTAAGGGGAAGGGTCACATCTGAGAACATCAACTGCAAGCACAAGCGATTCGAGTGTTGACAATGTCTAAAGAGCATATTCTTCCCCTATATACCCGTCATCAATAATTATTGTATTTTTTTCTGCCGAGCCTGACCTGACATGTTGTGTACCAGCACCTGGGTGGTGTTCACAATAGCTGGATTGTGAATGACTGAGAAATAACTGAGTGATTTGCCTATGGGCCTTCTGGGCTCATATAACCAACTGTCCCTGTGAAAGGGCCATACACCCTTGTCAATACTTAGACTCATCTTCTGAGTGCAGGGCCACAAAGCTAGAGTCAATAGGCACCCGAGTGATGAGATATGCACTTTCTATGATGCATTGTTTCTTTTATATTTACTTTTCAATAATTAGGGTACTCACAAAATATTTTTCCTACTGGGAGTTACTTCTGACGTAAAGGATTTCTCTTCCTTCAATTGTAATTTACTGTGAACTAATACAGCTACGGTGCACAAAAAATAAGGGCAGATCTGGTGGTAATACAGTACCAGATAAAAGGAGTCTCTGCGCAAGTTTCCAGATTGGTTTTACTCCTTTCTTGGCCTTCTCTCTCATCTCTTAAGCCCGTCCTTCACTCCCTGCAACATGCTTAGCTCTTTCTTTATTTGGGGCAATAGGTGCTTGGGCTTGCACAAATGTTTTTCCATAAAATATTTATATCCCAAATGTGTTTATTTTATTTTCCCCCCACAAATTGAGGATTCTAAAGGTACGCACAGTGTGTGGCTGCCCATGGAGGAAACTGAGAAAACAGACAAAATGAAGCAAAATGTTGGGATTGTTTTGTAAAATGGAGACAGGTGGACCTAAGAAAATATGTGAATGTTTTTGTTTTTTATAAAACATGGCACCAGCAAAAGGTTTTCCAGAGTAACCACCCTTTTTCAAGCTGTCAAACAGGCAGAGTTGTAAACAAATATTATTTTCACAACAGTTTTTGCAATTCTCTAAGTGGTGATCAATATTTCTTATTTTTTGTGGTTTGTAGCTACTCTCAATTTGTGGTGAAGCAGGCATGAACCCCATTGGTGACCCTGGAAAGCTATTCATTTTTTTAAAATGAAGATACATTTTTGAATTCAGAAAATGATGATTTATAAAGATCTATGTGTTTCAACAATGCATCAGTCTATAAGGGAAAAACTAATGAATAATAAATAACAGGTATCAGGGAAAGCTATGTTGCTTTTGTATGTGCCCTTGGAATCTAAACTTAGGCATAGTGAATATTTGTACCAGGTTTACTACAATATCAGGCATTTTACACAATGTATTCGATATTACACACCAATTTATGTTTGGAAGCCAGAATGGAATAAAATTCAATAGAAAATACCAAATGGCTTGGGTGAGCCTACTGCCTGGACAAGAAAGGCCCCAAAACACAACTTAAAATCATCAAGATTTTTCCTTTGAATTTCAATCACTGTGGGAATGAGGAGGGCTGCTGTATTCGGAACAGAGGTCAGGCAACACCAAGAAAAACGCATCAAAATCAGGCATAAGTGGTGTGCCTTGCATGAATCACACTAATTCTTGTTATCCAGAAAACCTTGTAAATGTCAAACAAACTAAAATCACAGAATTTCCTCATGTTTCTATGAGGGACAGTTCCCAAATCTGCAGGGACTGACACACGTCCTACCATCCAGTGTACCCGAACATTGTCCAATGCTAATGAACTGCATTTGTGTGTGTGGGACTATGATGCTATTCGAAACTTGGACAACATGAGGTCAATATGTACTCATTTCTGCTTGGCTATATGTAAAACTGATGCCAAAGAAATTCCTGTTTCCTCCCTCTTGCCATGAGCGATAGCTACAGTATTCGGGCCCAGCGATAGTGTGTGGTCTGGTACCCTAACAGGCAGCCACCAACACCCACTCATTTTTTATTAATATTCCTTTCGTGGTGTCTAGTGGGCTTTCAGCCCTTCTGGAATGGTCAGATTGGGAAAAGCCCATCAGTCTGCCCAGTGGGAGGCCTACAGACTGTCTTGAGGCCAACTGTGGTGTGGGCAGTCTGATGCCAAAATGGGCTACCCATCCACCCCACCTCTGTTTTTTCTTTTTTTTTTAAACATCTTGTATGGTTACTAGTGCACTTTCTACCACCTGATACAGGCAGACTGAGTTTAAACCCCCCAATCTCCATTCCCAGGGTGCAAAAGCCAGCATTCCACCATATTATTTTGTTTCCACACAAAAAAAACTAATAAACTAATAATTGACTCTTAATATCTATTGATCTGTGGAGGTGACCAAGCTCCGCACTTAATTTTCAAGAGGGGCCAAAAGACTCTTGTGGGCTTTGAGGAAGTTGCCTGATGCCTTGATGGGCTGTCCCCACACACTATTCCTAAAGTGTAATGATATCCCTAGTATCTAGTGGGTTTTCACACACTCCCACCCCAACAAGGGAGCAGAGTGGCATGAAACACCCCCACCTATCCCATAAGTGGCCCGAAATACTGTTTGGAGACCTGAGAAATTATGGTCTTCCTGAAGCGAAGTGGGTCAAATTCCCAACATATTCTGGGGGAAAAAAATCCCTGGTGTCTATTGAGATGTCTGCCCCCTCAGAGGGCCGATCAACATAGGCTCATGCTGGGGGTCTGTTTCCCCCATGATTATTTATAGCTTATTGATCTATCAGTGTGAATTCTTGCTGAGGGATAGCCCAACTGCATCGATTCCTCAGCTAGAATTTTCTGGAGAAAGCTTTCATCGAAAAGGGGAGAATATCCTCTTTCCAAAGCCACAGTTGCTTTTAGTTTCATGCTTGATAATATCAACGGACATGACATGCTGTTCAACATCATAGAAAAAAAAATCCAGCAGCCCGTGGTACATGCCATATAACAGAATCCCTCTGATCCTGTTTCTTGCCTTTAGTGTGAGAACATGATGTTCTTGTCCTATGCACTGTGGTGGTGGTGCAGAGAATGTGAACATCATGTCCCTTGAACTTAAAGGGTTAACTACTGAGAGCAAAGTTTACACCAACATTTTCCACCAGTTTTGTATACCCTAAACAAACTCAATTCACAAAATAAATGTAAAAGTACAAGCAGATGTACTTGTACATTCATTTCCTATTCACCAATATTCCCAAAAGTATGCCTTATTATTGGGAACGTCAGGTGACATTTTAAGGACGTTTATTCCCACTGTACACAGTTTTCCATACTGTAGTACTCCTCGTAGGGGAATGGATCCGATGTGCCAATGCACTTTTTTTGTCCACTGGGAGAACATGTTCCTCTATTGGGAAGACCTTAAACACAGCCCTGCAAAGCTGGGTGGTGATCCATAACCCTTCACTTAGTGAAAGATGAGTTACTCCAGCACTTGGCTGGAGTACAGCTGCGACTATTTCATGGGTGGCAAGGGACAGGTCAGGGTTTGGAAACACACATGGAGAAAGCGAACACTCGAGCATCTGCGTCCCACCTGCTGAGTGGCAGAGAAATCAGCATTAGTAATTGCATTTAGACCTGCCAGGAATCCTTTTGTGAATTCATGCAGGTGCAAAAATGATTATGTTCTGTCATAAATTTTCAGTTTATAGCCAAATTTACTTTTAAGATTAGAACCACTTTAAACAAATTCAAAATAATAGCAATGAAGGAGAGAGGAGCCTGGAAACCGCTGCAATCTCAATTTATTAAAGCAACCGAATTTAATAATATATGAGATGCACAAGAGACAGAAGGAAAGTGGTTCGATTTGCATTTGAAACTACAATCATAGTGGTTAATTTGACAATGCAGTACATGAAGACAGAGAAGAAGGGCTGCCCAGCGCACTATTGGCTTCAGTCCCAGGGTGGCCAGGAACCAATGGATAATAGAGGTCTGAGATCAGCAGCCAGGCTGGACCACAGTGATCGAGTCACTACGAAGCACGATTTCATTTCCAATTCCTTAACTGAAATGCAAAATACTGCCCTGCTGTTCAGAACGACGACTTCTCTTTTGATGCATTTGTGAATGTCAAGGTAACTAAATGCCTTGCCGGTCCTCACTTAACAAGTACATTGGCTACGGAAGGAGATGGCCAGGGACTGCTGCTGCACAGACGCAGATTCATTGTACCACGAAAACAGGGAGTAAAGATTCAACGCGAAGGACCAAGGATAGAGGGGCTGCCATTAGCATTCTCTGCCTCTGGTGTGAGAGATGCAATACCAGCACTTTGAGGACAATCGTGCTGGGCAAAGGAAAATGCAACCAAGCGAAACATTGTTTTCTTTCTTGTTCTGTAAGTTCACCTATAAGTAGTCCACGTAGTTAATAGTATTTTTTTATATAAAATCAACATGCCTCACCAGGCCAACTACAGATTCCTTACTAGCGAAAGGGAAGAAGCTGCCCATTGGAACATATATTTAAAGTCATCTCTTAGCTATAGGTTAGCTTGCTATGGGCCCTGCTTAACGGAGCGTGTTTTCAGGCATCACTACAGACCCATCCTCAGGAGTAGACATCAAAGAATCTATCTACATCTGGAGACAATATGTTCTTTAAAGATGTATAACAGTGGGTCCCAACCTTTTGACTACAGTGGATCTTCACGTATCATTACTGGAGACCGGGGACCCCCGCTGAATCATTAATTGAAATCTAGGGACCACCCTACTGAGTCAATAGTAGAAATAAGGGACCCAGGCCTAAACATTGTTCATGATTTGAACTGCAAAACAATACACTCAAATTACAGAAACAGGCATTCCATCAGACACATGCACAAATGATAACACAGTTTATTTAATTTGCAAACAAATACAATAAAAAAATAATTTTAACAGGAAGGTTGGACCTTTTCTAAATTTTATTGAAGCCACACATCGTCCATACTATATTCTGTTCAATGCACTTGCACTGCTCCCATGAATCAATCTGAGGATGCTAGTTTAATTATTAGCCTCCAATTTCAAGTTCCTGGGCATTTACAATATGTTATACAAATTTTAATTGTACATTTATCCACTTTATGAATTTTGTAATGTTCATTTTCGAAGCAGTTATGTACCCCCTGGGGAGGCTTTGCAGACCCCCAGGTGTCCCCGGACCACAGGCTGGGAACCACTGATGTAGAATGATCACAGGCTCATGCTGAGGACCACCAATGACTGGAAGTGACCACCCATGTTTGTCATACCACATAGAACGAACTGTTCTGTCTTAAATGGATGCCAAACAAATAAAGAAAAAACTAGACCGAAAAAGTACACAATTTAATTTCAAAATCCTTTATTATTTCAAAAAGTAGCTATGAAAGGAAAATAGTTTGACGTTTATATGGCATGCTAATACAGCATGCACAGGCTGGACAAACCTCAAGTTAATTGTATTGAAGCAGACAAAAGCATCTAAAAAAGGGTTGTCACAGAAAAAGAGTTGCTTTTGAGTACCCAATTTTAAAACGCCGTCGCTCAGCCGCGAGAGCTACCAAATGACAGACGACTGATTTCTGATAAAATTGTTTCTCTTGCATTCTAATGGAAACAGAAAGATACACCCAAACATCCAAACGAAAACGAAAGAGAAATTATATTAACAGCCATGCCGTATACAGCGAGCTATACTCTATGCTCTGATAGGTCCACTGTGGTGGTCAAAGAACAGCAACCACTATAAAATCAGCCCTTACTACAGACTTGCAGAAGCAACAATACAGAGACAGAGGAGACACCCTTTGGAAGGCAGATGAATACTTCATATATTCTATATGGCCTGTGGAGTCGAGCCAGGAATGGTAACAGCCCATCCCATAACTATTGATTGCATTACTGGACCCAGGAGGGGGTGTTCAGTGATTCTGTGGAAGGAATGCATTTGTGTTGCAAAACCGGACAGAGTTAGGAAGGGGTGTGTTGTAAGGAAGCATGCGAGGGGGTTACTCTGTGTATGGGTTTGGGTCCAAGCAATTAGCTGCTTCCATACACTAACAAAGCTTAAACATGGGTCAAGTCATGAAGCAGTTGCGATCCACTGGCTTGGTTTCAAGTCTGCTCTGACAATTCCTCTCTCCCACAGACTAGCATTTTACAATGTTATGCCCAGCATGTTATGGTAAAAGGCTGCTAAGCACTTGGCACTGATGTAGCACTGAACTCATTGGGCACAGTCAAAGATAGTGGCCTCTAAGACTGCTAGGGATACATCTGTTTGAGCATGTATTAGTAGACAAGGCTAATCTGTGCACTAGGGAGCTATATGGCACCCTACAAAGATAAGTGCAGTACATACTGGAAGATGTAACACTAATACCAGACCCTGTGTGGACTCTCTACCTGGAATTTTGCCACAGCGCTCGGAGTACCCTCACAAAAACAAAGATTGTAACCAATGAAGACCTAGAGTAATGGTTTTTAGTAGATACATTCCCCGTGAGGCACACGCTACACATAGGCCACGTTTAAAATGGTCAAAGTAGTCTTGTTGATATGCATCACTTTCCCCCTAGTCTAGCAACAAGTGCAAAGGCAGTGTTTGCATTCTAAGTTCATAATGCTCAGACATATTTTCTGTAATAACAATTTAATCTTCAATGCGTAACCTGCTCACGTCAAAAAATGGAAGTGCCTAAAGGTGCTGAGTTTTGTATCAAAATGGTGTACTATTGGTATGCAGGTACACTGACGCCCCATTCACTGTGGTGTCAGTGATGTCGAATGTGAGGAAATGTTACCAGAAACACAAACGATAATGTCATTTGGGATATAATTTGTGACACCATGGCAGGTTCTGTGTACTCAGCAGCTGGATGTACAATCTTGAAGTTAATAGAAGAAGGGATCCAAATGAATGCATTATAACGAAGAAGCAGCTATCAGTCACACTCAGCAATACAAATAGTCATTTGTGGGCCTAAGATCTGAGACTTTGCCAGTTTATGCTGCAGGGAATAGCCGGGTAACACAATCCATTAAGCATAATGGAACATGATGAAAAGCCAAAGTGGACCGAACAGAAATGGGGGACACAATGTGTAAGCACAAGTCCCGCCAAGGTTGCACACCTCCGCTAAGTAAAAGTTTATTTTGGAAACTGTATGATCGCATGGCGGATGTAGATGCAATTTTACATATGTTCTTCTGACGGAGTATCTGATGACTTACATCAAGGCAAGCTGGTTCATTAACAAGGATGAAACGCAAAAAATAATTCAGTACATGAAATTCCATATACACTAGATTGCGTCAAATATTTCTTCAAAAATTCAGCCTGCTAGAAGTCATTATACTAATATATGCTTGCATTGAAATTGGTTTGGTTTCAAATTTGAGAAATTCAACATGAGGAGGTGGGGAAAACAAAAAAACTTTAGCAATATCCTCCAACTCCGACTTCAGCTGCAGAGACCATCATCTTCCTCTGGGGCTATCAGTGTGTGTTACACTTTAAACATTGACAGTGCTGAAGCTCATACTTCATACACAAATCCAAATGAAAACACCGAGCCAACACCACAAAAGTGAATTTGCACTATTCCCATGGACAGGCAGTGATCCAAATTTCTAAGCATTCTGCATGTGTCCTGTCGTGACATCACAGGAAGGCAGAAGGCACAGCAAGGGGGATATATAATTCCATCTCATGGCATGCAGTCATTGTATAACATCTGTCAAGTGTGTAATAACAAATGGCAAATGTATGTGTGCGTAAATGTTTCTTGTGCATTCAAATAAAATTAAAGAAGAACATGTCTAAACCAGCTGGACCGACTACTTACCAAAGTAAATATAAATACATAATAGCGGGCTATAAGTATTAACCTTGCCTGCTCAGTTTTTTTCAAACAACTAAATAGAGAAGCTGGACTTTCTGCAGGATTAGACAGAATTAGTCAGTCACTAGCTTGCTGATTATACCATGCACTATCTTAAAGTGTTGCTTGCCAGAAATATCCACTGCATGAAACTTCACTGAAATCCATTAACATAACTAAAAAGATGGGGGCCTTCCTGCAGAATGTGGTGAGGTGCCTCCAAGACGTCTATATCTCACTAAAATTCATAGCCCTGAAGTTGAATGGAGTGTCCTTGGATAGTAGTGGCCCTTTTGCACCGCAAGGGCTGAAAGGGCCTGTGTTACACCCTTGTTCAGATCATTTCAATTGTGAATGTCTGCCAAATTCCTAATACTTAATCAAGCAAAAAGGAATGCTGTCTGATCTCTCTTACCTCATTCCATCCTCATGTTCAAATCACCTTTCATACCTTTGGGTCTACAGCGTTTGCCCCTATCCTGTTGCCTCTGTCAAGTCAAATACTTGCAAAAGCCTTTGTCTCAACTTTAAAACTTGTAGGCAAACTTTTCATAGCCTGCAACACTGCCTACTCAACAAAATAAAACTGTCTATCTATCCACCAGAATCCCATTTGACAGTTCGATCCATAGTCACCTTCGAATGGGATTATGGAAGTCATCATATTACTGGCCCTCCCGGTCTGCTCCCTCGTCCTCTAGAGGGCCCCCTTTCGCTCTGCTACCAGCATGCAAGCCTTCTCAGAGAATTTACCTAGAGTCTGGACCTCTCCTCCTTGTTGGATGCTAATTATAGCTTACAACTATTTGTGAGATTGCATCGGTCAAACCTTTATGTCTGAAATATGTTGCCCTTCTGCCTTCAGTCTTATATCCTGCCTATAACGTCTTTGGGGATTGATGCTCAATTCGAGATTGTATTTTATTTAGATAGCCCTGCTTAATAGTTTAGGGACCACCATTCGGTATAGGATAATGGTGATCAGCTTATCCTATTTATGAATCTCTCGATCCCTATTTCCCATTTATCTATTGACTTCCAGTCATTGTTAGAACAAATTCGGACTACCCAATCAATAAAAGGTGTATGAGGAAAGTAAAATTTGTACATGTCAGATGCCGCGTCCTAGCAACGTCCCCTTCTTGCGGTATTAAGACTTAAATGAGTGTCCTTAACCAACAAGCATTTCTGTATCTGAACCAAGATTGTGCTTAATGCCAGGCATTTACCACATCCCCTCAATGATACCCTCTTATTGATCAGTTTTAGGTTGCTCCAGACCTGCCAAATCATAGTGTTACCGTGTGTCACACGATTTCAACTCCCTTCACATGGTCACCCAGTGAGTAGCCAAAATCACACTGTGGCAAGCAATGTGACTTGGAGACCACTGCACATAGTGGATTTCCAGTTTGTCTTTTTCTGCAGTAAGCAATATCCATTAAAAGGAATGAAAACATGCCCAGACATCGGGGACAGCCTCAGGGACGCTATGTGGGTTTTTTGGGTGGGGATGGGGTTGTGTGCTTGGTGGAGGGCAGAGTGCCTCTTCTGTAGCTCACGGCATGGATGCCTGCTCCCTTCATAACTCCACCCCCTCCTAACATGGTGGAATTTATTTACAGGTAGGCAGGTCTGTTGCTCTTTTGGGAGATACTCGAACCTAGAATTCTCTGCGAAGTTTCCTGCAGTGTTGAGGATCCTGAAGAGGCCCGACGTCCTCTTTCTGCCTGGTACTGTCTTCTATTCAAAGAGTAAAAACATGGATTGAAAATGGAGCTCCAGCATATTAATTATAAAAATGTCTGAGATGCACAGACAATTCTTTGCTTTTGTAAAAATATATATTGCCAGATCATATATGTGATCAACAATTCATGCAAAATTATTTATTCCTGCGCTTGTACTAATTCATAAACAGTTGATGTGTTATGCTCATTGTAAAAGTATTGCCTTTTTTAGCAATCCCATAGGTGTGTGACTCCAGTATGGCACTAAAAATGCCCTATTTCTCTCAATAACTATTTTTCCAGTTGTTAATTTCCTTGCTATATATTCAGATAGCTGATGATTACCCTGTCAAATGGGTGGACCAGTACACGAAGTGCCTAACCTAAATAGCACTCAGTATTACGAAAGAAACTAACAAAACATAATAGGTGGTACTATCTCAATAACTCCTCCTCCATAATAACCGTGCCTTGATGAAAGCTACGTCTACTGCGCTCACTCAACTCCTCGTTCTTCCCCTTTCCACACCAACAAATGCCACTGTTTCTAGCTCGGTTGGGCATAAGAAGGTCAGTGAAATGGCCATTCAAAGTCTTTGATATGGTTGAACAATTAACGATCGAGCGCTGCACCTGTGTTCAAGGCCTATACATCTAATACCTGAGAAATTGTTTCTACACACTACACAAAGTTATCAATACCCATGGGTGAGCTTTTAGTCAGTCCTACAGAGAAATGGTGACCTGGCATAAGTAAGGCACGCCTCTCTGAATTGCAGCCACACTGTGCCCTCAGGTAGCGGTAAAATAGTATTTCAGAAGCCTTTCTTGCCTTGCTGTTCTTACTCTCCAAACAACAGCTTATTTCACACTTTCCAGTTGTATCCTCATCGTTTTCTATGTCTACACAAGCTACCTACAATTCTATGAACCGGAAGTCATGCTTGCATTTTGTACATTTCGGTTTAAAATGTTACTCGATGCTCGACTACAACAACAAATAAATATGCCTCTGTTCCATCAAGATGCTGCTGTGCAAAAAAATGAGATTTTGCAATTGTAATTTGAATATTTACACACTTAAAGAGATGATTAAGATTCCGAAACTCAAGCCCACAAGGGGATTAACAGAATTAAACTGTTAAATAGGCTGAGTTATGATTTAACCCACCCCAAGGGGGATAAAATATGAGAATGTGTGTTCATCTAGACTCTGCACATGAGAAGGCCGCTTGGCAAATATTTTGTTGGTTTTTGCTTGCTAGTGTTCGTTTGAAAACCGCAACCTACTCTCCGTTGAATAACCTGCCTCTTTGTTTCACTAACAATATTTGGACATGAGTGTCTTCAAACATAAAATATAGGGACTGCCATCAGGCACGCAGACTTGGAAAAATGCATCGAGCAGCGTTGGAAAAAGATTTCCCAGAATGCTGTGCACTGAATGCGTATTACTGAGAGCACACAACAACTGCTCTTATTGACTTTTCGTTGAACAGTGTTTTCTTTCAAGAAGAGAAACATAAAACGGTGCTAATTCAAATGTGACTCGGGAATAGAACAACTCCCATATGCATCAAAATATGCATCCTGCGCGTCTTAAACATGGGAGTCACACAGCATAAACACATATCTCAGGAGTTTGATATTGCCTGCTTAGCTCCATTGGTGGTGGAATGCTTTACAGAACATCTATGTTGCAGCAAAGCATCTCCGAACTGAGGTGTTTTATAGGGAACAGTATGATGCGCGAGGAATGCAATTTGAACCAGCAGGTCATGCAAACAGGAGTGGCGACACTGAAATACACAACACTAGAAAGCATATTGTGACCAGTTTTTGGAAATTACGCAAATGTATATTTAGATGTTTACTTTCGCACATATTTACTTTCCACATGTCTACAATCGTTGGCAAATGAAAATAAAGCGATATCCTTGGAGTCCCACAATTATAGTCAGGTGCTAAAGAAGATCAAATTGTTAAGATATTTGCTGACTATCACACATGTTCATTACTTGTACATTTATCTTATACTGGCGTGAAATGTGCGATGTGATGTGTACGTCGACTGGTTTGCAAATGGGAATGCAATTTCAATGCGACGTGTACTAAAAGGCTGCATTGCAAATTGTCCATTCACAGAGGGTTGCAAACAGCGGGATTAATGAATATTAATTACACCGGTTTCGATTTGTGACACCTGTGTGACTGGCTGCAAATACATGGGTGGAGACCTTCAAAGGACAGCCATTTGGAAACATTTTTTTTAAACAAAAATGTCCATTAAAGGTATAAGTGTGGCTTTAAAAATACAATTCCTATTAGGTGTGTGTTGTAGACTGAGGCTAGCTGACATGACTCTGAAAGGGAAGCATCCAGCAGGGAGTTTTGAGATTCAGTTACTAACCCTAGTCCAGGGTTTGTAACTGTAGTGTTGGGGCCCTAGGCCCCCATGCTACTGTAAGAGAGGAGGGACACTGTATCTTAATGGGTGTAACTGGCCCTGGGCACGTGCACCCGGCCCTTTTTATTGCCAGGGTCACCTGACAGGTGACGTCTGTGTTGGGTGGGTGTGGGGTGTATGTGGGAGGCCAGCCCTCAGCAGAGAGGCTGGCCAAACACTAGAACATGTCGAGCTGGACACTACAGTAACTGATCAATCCCGATATATCCCTTTGGAATTCGCAAATCGGAGGCAGGATGCCCCTTTAGCGCCCACTTTTATTTGCCATTTGGAAAGGGTTATGCTGGCCCTTTTAAATGCTTTTCATAGTCCTAGGGGCGTTCTGTAGAAAGTGAAAGCTCTTCTATGACAGCAAAACCATGCCTTTTTGCAAATGTAAGCGTTTTGCGTCTGCAAAAGGGGATTGCAGGTTTGGCCGTGTGTGACACCTCTCGATTTAAACTGAGCTTATAGTAGGAAAATAAATGAAGAATTGAACAGTGGAACAGAATGCTGTCTGCAACAGCCACATACAATGATCCGCAAACAGGGTGACATCACTTCAGCCAGATGAGTGGGTGCACACCAAACTCCTTCATCCTTAGGAATGTGCAGCTGGAATTGTTTGGCAAGGAGAGAATAATTCAATTTAAAAATGCAAACACGTTTGCAAGGTCAGCATTCACCCTAATAAAGTGTTCTCTAACCAAATGAATAACCGTTTACTTTCCCAATACTGATCTTTCAAGGGCTATCGATTTTTTCAAAGAAAACATTATCTGCATCAATTGCTGGACGCTTAGTGGGGAGCAAACAGACAACTGCTTCTGTTAGGGTGGTTGTAGCTCTCTGGGAGAATAGTCGCTATAACATGAGCTGCTGTAACAATATAGGGCACAGTTAGTAGCCTGCAGCAATGCGTCTATGAAGGTGCTTCGAAACGTCCGAAGTGCTTTCTAAACCATTTGGCAAACCACGAGAAGAACCGGAGTAACAATGGGAGGCATTGAGGCAACCTGCACAAATGGTGCTAGGCATGCTGGGTAAAGCCTCGCGTCGGAGCCAGCACTTACTGTTTACGCTCTAGAGCAGACAGCGACGACACAGAAGCACTTGAAGAGCCCGGGCCAGTGCGGCGGAGAGAATTTTTGGTACTTTTTCGGCTTCGTCGCCCAGTCTTTCATCTCCTCCAAACCTTCCGTGGTTTACTTAGTGCTCATGCGTGGAAAGATTCGAGCCATTTTCATGACGCAAATTACCCGAATGTGTATATATCAAACCTTAGTAACATGTATCATGGCAATGTATTTCATGAGGCGATGAGCACAACTAGACCGTATTGTAAATGGACTGCCAAAAGACTGAAATTTAAGCATAGGGATATATAAACGTGTTTTATCCAGCTTTTCTACATTCCACTCAGGGCTTTAAGTGGGCCGGGTCTCTCCGGGTATGCGACCCGGCATTATCTAAAAACGGACATTGAAACGGGTATCTATCGGGCTCAACGTTAATATCCCTTTTTTTGCCGTCAAAACACGGACTGATTTCTGAACAAGAAATTTTAGAAACTTTAAGCTAATCCACATCAACCCTCCCTTTATATTTTACGCTTTACTTAGATTTGCATTCCCTAAGACTGTCAGCTATTTACAGGATGTTTTATTGATGTATGTTGAACTGAGCTGCCTCCAGGTGTTTATAAGGGGCCACGATTCAGCGCCCTGGCGTTGAGGCTGATGGCAGTGTGAGGTTTTCAGAGCGCCGGTCAGCGGGTCAGAAGATGTTCAGAACGCGCGGCCCTTCAATCCCTGGGCTCTCTGCAGAGGGCACCGAACTAATATCTGGTATTCTGGTTCCAATTGTGATCCTTTGCAAATGTGTGTAAAGTAGCTATACAGTTGCCAAAACATTAACAAAGTAAAAGAAAATGCAGTTCCCCCATGAGTGGTTGCGTTGTGTTTTTGGAGGTTGTGGAAATGAAGGAGATTGTGGCAGTGCATTCAGGAGAGAGTGGAAAGAGGGTACTGAACAGGAAAGAAATGAGGTGCAACGTATGGATGGAGATGTGGAGAGAAAAAGGGCGCACAAGTCTAACACCGAGTGAACATAACAGGAGTGACAGTGACACTCTGAAGACTACTACCCTTCCGCAGGCATCTCTGCTTAATTCAATGTCACAGAACTGAAACATTCTCAATGTTTAAGTATCTTAAACAGACAACATCCGTTGACAAAACTAATAGACCTGGGTGATTTTAGGTGTATGTCAGTTGTGTTATATTTCTGGGTGCAATAACAAAGGTCAGAGAAATGGAAATACAGGTCACCCGTCACACAGACCGATCGTTTATGTGTTTGAGCCACGCCCTCAATTGCATAGGCCATGCCCCTTTTAGAGACCCACACACACTTTTTTCATCCCACTCAAGGCCCTGACTACAGTTTCTGCTGTTTGTTAGCTGAGTTAAATATGCATTACTTTAAGTGTTTACTTGTTAGGCAAAGAGGAAGGATGGAAATAGTGCAAGAAAGGAAAAAAACAGAGTTTTAAACAATGTTTTTCAGATGACCTATTCTAAAACCACATGAATGAACAGAAAGCACTATCGTGCACATGACTAGGAGCCCAGCTCGGTCGCACCCACAGCCTTCTGCCACCTACACGCACACTTCCTTAATGCTGCCACCGCAGTGATATCAGTGGTGACAATGCCATTGCAAGTGTGCCATAGGCCCCCAATGCAAGCATGCAAAATGGAGCCTCTGCTCTGCAGCTGGGCAATATGATACAGCCTTACATTTCTGGATCTACGTGCCACTGCACATGCTGTACTGACGATAAAATATAATTCAGAGATGGTGTAAAAGGCCTCCAATGAAGCAGAAACACGAGGATGAAACTTGATACCAAATGACTATGCCTTCAAGTCATTACAGCATGCTTGTGTCAGCACAGGTGTTAACATTTCGAAAAAGACTGAACACTGGCGTGCTTTATTTCTGAAAACCTTGATCTAATGGAATGAGACAGAAAACCCCTTAATAAGATAGGCAGTGATAACATACTGGGGCTCTAAACCAGAAATGGTGGTCACCAGCAACACAATTTGTCATTCGCCCAATACTAGCATACATTAGGCACCTCTGATTGTGTTGTCAGTACTCCTCATCTCGCTTCACATTCACTGTTAAAAGCAAATGCAAAAATGCTTAGGTAACAAAGATACATATGAACGTTAAACGTAAAACAGAATACGAGCAGATAAAAAAGGCAAAAATCACCAAAGATGCGGTGCTAGTCCAGTGGAAGAGTTTTAGAAACACTAGGCCATGTGATATGGTGCAAATGTGCTCAATACGTGAAACTTCAAGGGATGATCTGATGCCCGCTGGCTGGTGACATCCTGCGAATATCTGCTTAATACTGCTGCATCATAGAATCTATCCTGCTTGACACTGTGCAGAGAGTAACTAAGGGTCTGATTTAGAGTTTGGTGGAGGGGGGGTTGCTCCATCACAAACGTGACGGATATCAGGTCCGCAGTATTACGATCCCATTATACTAAATTGTGATATGGCGGACGGTATATCCGTAACATTTGTGACAGAGTAACCAGTCTGCCAAACTCTAAATCTGGCCCTAAGAATTTTATATAAAAATAATGTGGACTAAGCTGCGCCTCTTAGAGATGATCTTCAAAGGTGACACCAGAATAAAGACTCCCACTCAATGCTTCTGAAAGGTAAAGAGGTCATCTTGAAAGCAGATATGAAGTTAGAACTTAGGTTGACGCCCTCAACACTACACTGATTCTCACCACAGGTTTCAGTAGAAGCTGAGGAGATGGACAGAATCATCAAACATGCTTATCAGGCCACAGCTGGAGAATCTTTTAACCAGAAACTCAGAGTTTCAGGCTCAGGAATGAGGATCATTATTGCCCTCATAAAAACTGAACAACTGGTGTAATTCGGAAACACATAGATTATAAGACAAGCACTCCTAAATGCACAGGCTAAAATATTGCAGAGTACAAAGCAGGTTTCCACGAGTGATATTGTTCTGAAATAGAACCAATGAGGGCATTCATCAATAAGAACCTTCCAGTACATCTACTGCCCATGAAGATGGCACTGCATGCTGCTACAGTGATGCTCTAAAGTAGTTTCTTTGGAACAGCTCACCTGTTCCTGCCATCCTCTAAGCAACTCTACATGTTATGGTTTGTCGGTATGGCGGACCTCACAGTTAAGGAGCCATTTTAGCAGCAGAGCCTGGGGTACATCTGCCTTATCAGGATGAACTGACAAGGACACAAGAAAATACTGTTTGTTGTGAATATCAAAGTAGGCAACATATCCTTAAGAAAAAAAACACTAGCAGTTTTGACTGGCATTTATTTATCTGTAGGCTTTATCTTTACTCACTACTACTGACCTTTGGGATTTGATAAATATAATCCTCCAACAGCATGGAAAAAAGTTCACAAGTCCATGATAACAGAGAATGTTCATGATATTACATGTCCCTTTGGATACAAGGCCCTTTTCTGCCATCTCTGGGGTGACAAGTGGTTTCTGGTTTAGTTTCGGTCAAACATCTGCAGTATGGAAGTTGTCCAAATTTGTTAGAATCTTCCTCTTTTTTAAAATTATTTGCAACATCCAAAGAGACATTGGCTTAAGAATAAAACTCTTAAGCCTCCGGGTGCAGATTTGGCTGCATGTGGGTGACAGCTCTAAGTGAAGTATTTCAAGTCTCCTGGGACTAGCAATGAGACGCAAGACTTTAGAAGAGAGTTTCTGCTGTAGATAGGATGAATACCGCTGGAACTAGGTGACACTTTCTGATTTGAAAGCATTGCTCTTTCTTTCAGTATCTGCAAACTATTTTTCATTGGTAACTGTTGGCGTAAAGAGAGCACATTATCTGTAAAGGCATGGATGACTTTTTTTTGGCGATCAACTAAAAATCCCTAACTCAACACAAGCTGCAAATAAAAAGGCATAATTCACCGATTTATGAATCAGTAATAAATTCACATTATATATTATGGAATAAATTTCCCTCAACAACAAATTCTTGATTTCTCCCTAACCTACCCTCAATAACGGCTGCTTCTGAGGGACTAAAGCCTCCCAAGTTAGCACAAATTAGAGTATAAGTAAAAGTGCCAGAGTATTGTTGGGAATTTTATAAACATCCTTTCGTTTTGCATGCATAGGGCTCAGTGTCAACCTCCAAGGGAGGAGTCAGAGTTGACCTGCTTTTACTAAGAGTCACTTCTCTGTCATTTCTTAAACAGCTTCCAAGCTCAGCGATCCACAACATGATGCCTCCCTAGCAGCATGGGTAATCAGGCTTCCCAAAGAGCAGCAGGGGTTTATCTCGCTTCACAAAAGTCCCAGAAAGAAAAGCTGCTTTAAAGGCCTGAAGAAGGACCAAATAGTAGAGCTTAGTAGAAGTTAGTGACTGCTTTAGACGTTTGCATGAATCGTACGTTCAGCAGAAGTAATTTGGGTGTAAGAGCATTATGAGCATATGATATAGTGAAGGTGAAAAAACCCTGCTCTCAGCAGCTCTAGAATGCTTCTTCTGGCTAATAAAAAACTTCTGACTACTAAAATTATCACACCATCTTCCCTGGGGCACTTCGTCGTCCACAGTGTATATTCCATCCACCCAAGAGTTCTGTTATTAAAATAAGAAAACTGGCAATTAATAAAGCTCTCTTCGGACCTAGCATTATTAATAAATTGGTATTAGCGTTCTATAGAGGTTGAAAACTATGGAACAGATGGTTGCATTCCAACTTCACGCATTCTTGAATAAAACGTACCTTATAAACAATTGCAATTTGGGTTCTCGCCCCAGGAAGGGAAAGGAGAATGTGCGATTTTCTGTTTGGATAAAGTTTCCGGCCAAACACGCAACAAGTCGAACTAATTCTCTCTTTCAACGTATCCACAGACTTTAATACTGTTAAACATGCCTTCTTCCTGGAATGTCTGTTTCACCAACCTTATTCTTTGGTAAGTCGTTCGACTGGTCCCCATTTATCCCTTGAAAATTGGGTTCCAATGGGAACCCTTAGGTTTGTTCCAGTATCAACGGATTGCAGATTGTCCACTGGGTTACAAAATGTGCCTGAAGAACTTTAGCACATGTATGGAGCAAAGATGCACATACAAAAGGGGATAGGTATACACTTTCATAGTTATTGAGGTGACGTACAGATTTGTGTGACAGCCAGCCATCATCAGAAGGAGTTTCATAGAGGGGCCAAATTGGATTGGTCAAAGAGTGAATGGGTCATCATGTCCAGAAAATCATTTTTTAAAAACTTTTATTTATGCGTTTCTCATTAATTATCAAAAGATAAAGAAAATTGTTCACGAGTGGTGACAAATCATTAGTGACACAACTTTACATCGCTATACATATTTATTTTCTAAGCGTATCATCTACTTTACTATTTCTAGCAGGCATGCCAGGAAATTCTTACATGTTTCAGCTCACAAGCTTCTTTACATCTTTTTGTGTCCATATTTGCAATGTCAACACAGAGTTAGGGCCGCTTACCTCACCACCTCCCAGACAAACCATCTTCATCTGATGCAGAATGCACCCATATGCGCAACTGTTTAGCTTTCAGAAAAGAGAACACTTTTACCCTGATATAGTGAGAATCCCTTCCAAAAAGTTTCAAAATATTTAGCTTTCTGTCTCTGTTATGGAAATTAAAAACTGCAATCCTGATAATTACATTTGTTTGGGTTCACATCGAACTGTACATTTATGAATAAACGGCATCACATACACTAGAGGGTAGCTTGACGATTCCAGATATTCAACTGCTTAACTAGCTAGACTGCTGTGTACTTACTTACTGACATTTTTTAATCCCTATTTAGTATCAACTGGAAGGATTTTTATGGGTGACTATTTACTTACGTAATCTATATTTTAAAGTTAGAGATGTCCATTTTTTTTAACAAAGTCAAGTTTACATTTTTACACTACTACGAATGAAGCAAGGAACAGCTTAAGTTAGTTCAAAATAATAAGGGAACTATACTGGATGTATGTACTGTAATACCAGACGACATTCAGGTGAAATTTTATGTTAGAGAGGTGCCGCTTAACATGTTAGAAAATAACAAAATAATGTTCACTAGGAAATTGGTCAAGGTGGATAACTTATGACTTAACTTATTATCTTCCAGGAAATTAGATGTATTAATGATGATGACCATGATGCAATTTCTTGACTATCACATTATTGTTTCAATAGTCTACCAAGTTAAAAGCAGTCAGCAAACGGATGCTAAACCCTATTAAGACACATTACGTTTTGCTCTATTATTCACGAGTTCTAGCCCTGATCCAGGTGGATGATAATTTTGAAATGGGGAGCCGGAGAGCAGAGCCGAAATATTATATGGAAGTGGTTCTAACAAAAGTACAATAGTGTTAATGACAGCGGTTACATTTTCCTCTGATGAACTAGCTATGACCGCAAGGGCACAACAATGCACTCACTACACAGCTTTACCGGGGGCTACCATGGGAAGATTAGTTATTGCTAACCCTTCTTTACTTCACTCTGTAACTCACAAGTCACAATATAGAATATAAGTAAAAAAATAACATTGCAAGAAAGAAGATATTACGACACCGTTGTGGGGTGGGGGCCAAAGGGTGGCAATGAAATCAAACATAGTTAAAGAAATAGAAAAGATAAAAAGTGCAAAGAAAAAAAATAAGCGAGAGGCAAATTAAATGAGCGTGGAAGGAAGGATAGAAGATTCTAAATAAGGGATGAGAGAAAAAAGAGAAAAACAGAAGAAATGAGGCACCAATTTCAGTGGCCCAAGCTTAAAAGGGCTGTGATCACGTTTCACTCATTCATAAGGTGCCATATGGTTCAATGTGGGGGATATTTTTATTTATTGGCTACTCCCTTGTACATTCATCAGCTCTTCTGAATCGCAGTTTAACTGGTGTGTGTCTCTGACAACAGTCAGTCACCTGTTAGCTGATTGCCCAGTTTTATTTTTTTCAAATCGTATATGGGATTTTACAAAGATTATCCAAAATATGGGGAACTGAGTTCTTTCCATCCCCGGGGAGGAAGGTATAAAAATGAGATTATGATGGCAGATGGCTTTATTTAACGCTGGTCCTGCCTGATTCTACACACACCTTTCCTTTAGATTTAAGATCTTTAGAAATATGGGTGGTTGCCAAAGCTGGGGGATCGAGGGTGCTCACAAAATAAACTTGAATATTGAATTTTTAAGTGTGACAATTCAGAGGGTGTTTTTTAACCTCCTTCAGACATGGGGTTGAAAATGGAGGCGAGTAGGAGGAAGACACAGAACTTGTACATGCACTGTTCCGCAGACACATCTTTATTGCAGGGTTGGACTTGGGAACTAAAGCAGTCCAGGCGAAAATGCTTAAATAATCACTCTTCTGCTCACTCTATTGCTCTTTCCATCCATCCATTCTCCTTTATTCTCCTTTTCTGTCTCTGTTGTCCCTTTCTGTTCGCTTGTTCTCTCTCCACCCCTCTGTCCCCCTATTTCTCTGTCTGGCTGCTACAATGTATCTAGGGAGCTAAGGAAGTGACCAAGGCACCATCCACAGCATTGGGCTTTTACAAGTGGCATGCAGTGGCTCCAGCCCACTAGTGAAATGCCCATTGTAATAAAAGGCCAGCCGGGCACTCTTTCACGGCAATTCTGTGATACCATCAGATTATTGATGTTAGAATGCAAGAACAGCAAAACTGTTAAAATCTGTTAAATTCAATATTTCATGCCTTTCGATAGAAGAACTAGTAATCTGAAAGTAGAAAACACTTCAATGATACTCTAGAACCATCTACACCAATCCTACATACGTGCTATAAGACATAAGAACCAGAACACCAACACACAGCACAAATTAAGGAGGTGGTTTAACCAAGTATTATTTAATTACCAACAAATTACTCCACCGAAATCTCAAAATAGGAACAACCATACCTAAAAAAGAACTTCCAAGCAACCTTAAATTGGTCCCAGAAAGAAGAAAAAGTTTATGGAAGTAAAGAAACAAAAGAAAAAAGGACAAGGAAAGTAAAGGCACTGCTCAGAAAGTGTTTGACCAGGAGTGATTTTCATTATTCAGTATCTTAAGTAGGGCCTTATATTCAGGAAGTGATGATTGTGAAGATATGTCCACATTTACTGTAAGGTTTCATGTCGGTTTGCCTTATTCTCTCTTATTGTAAATTTGCAAAATGCTGACACCTCATTTCAAGGATCACGACTTCTCCTGCTCTAAACCTAACATTACTTAACCTCCTCCATCCTATCTATATCAACAACCATTCACATGAAACCACCCAGCCCCCATTAATGATCACAACTAACTGGTATTAAAATAATCTAGCACAAAGTAACTGAAGTAAATAACCTAATGTTTTTATCTTGAGACCACATGACTAATCACAATAACCAACATTTAACCACCTGATTAGCCACTAACCTGGCTCTCCAGAGTAGCATGCTACTGCTGTAAAGTGCTTCAATGCTTCGTCCGGGGTAGTAAGCGGTATAGATTTCTGCGATTACAATTACAATTTTATTTAGGTGGGACCTGTACACTTATAAATAAGCTTGCATATCACAACAACACACTTTCTAAGTAAACATATAGACACCTGTTCACAAGCATTACCATAAAGTCAGAAATCCCGACTGTAGGTTTACTAATAATCTGAGTACATTTCTGACTTTTTGGAATGCACAAATCCAGATTAGGTGCCTGGCAAGTCGCTTTCATAAGTGCTGCCGGTGTTCCTGTGACCAAAACATACTCTGGCCCATTATATATTTTTTTTTAGGTCTCTCCTACTAGGCAGTGCCAGCTGTCATGTTACAAAATACCTTTTGTGGACCATACCAAAAAGGTATAGTGGGCTTAGAGCCCATCCATTGCTTGGCTTTATTGTCACGAGTATTTCCTGGCTTCTTATTTGATGGCTTTACTTCCTCTTCTTGTGTTTTTCCATCACCTGGAACATAGCCTCTTTACCATCCTTTTGTCTGGCCAACTTGTGACCTTCTCACTTTTACGGAAACTACTTTAAAATTTTTGTTTAAAGCATTCCATGAGTATGCATGTGATTTCAGGATCTCTCTATTGTGTCTAGCATCCTCCCCACAAAAAGCCTATATGCCTCCTCCCCAGCGCTTGCTCTCCTGATCATTACCCTCCTTCTGTGTTACTTATGCTTATACCCTATATGCTTGGTGCTGATTCCTAACCTCCCCATCCTGTGCATTGCTTCCTCTACTTCTTTTGTTTTAATTTATTTATTTACTCCCTTTCACCTTCTTCCCCCATTTTGCCTCTCTACTCGCTCTCTGTTGCTTCCCTCCCACCCGCTTTTTCTCTCCCCCCAGTAGTAATGCAACAAGCATTGGCATAAGCAAGATCTATAGGCTTTGTCAACGGCAATGTTTTTTTAGACATGTTCCACAGCAGGTCAGTGGATCACAGGACAGGATGGAAGGAGGGAGTAATTAATAGCAATGAAAGCATGAGGAGGGTGGGGGGGAACGCGTGCAGTGACTATGCTAAGAATTCGTTTTTAATTTCCTGTTAATTTTAAACTCTGTATTGGCACTAGGCTGCGATCTCGTATGCGCTGTACACGAAGCAACTCCTGCACTTAAGACAAGAAGGAGAGCACTTTGTCTTGTGTTTTGTCTTGTGGGAGAGAGGGAGGGAGTGCAGATGGTGTGCCTGTGTCTAAAAAAAAAAAGTACCTTCACAGTGAAGTAGCCAGTGGAAAAAGAATGGCCACAAGCGAATGGCAGTGGTCCAGAATCCATCCGACGGCATGGTGGGCAATGCAGCAGAAGTGAAAGCAGAGGACGTGCTGGCCAATCAGAAGCACGTAAATTAGAGCGGCGCTGGACTAAGCCAATGGTAAGTTCAGGTAAGTAAGAGGCGGGTTCTAAGCCCCTTTTAATACTTTTTTTTATTTACAAAAGATTTTGCAAGTACGGTGCCAAGCACATGCGTGCAGGAGAAACCTAAAACCATGTCTGGTGGGCCGAGCAGGTAACATCTGCTGCTGGGCCACTTGCTTTTTTAAAAGTGCTTTCATGCTGGTATCTTTTTTTTACCCCATCCTAATGGCATCCGCCATCTAGGATTGGCAACCAAAAACAAACAAGCATTTGCAAAGCAATGGGTCTCGCGTTTGCTCGAGTTAGAGCTATTAGCATTGTAAATTCCTAAGTGGACTTTTCCTGCCACATAATTTGAAAATGAGCAGTAAAACAGTTGACATAAGCAAGCCACTTCAAAGCGCCACAGCTACCGTGAGCGTGAAGGAGAGACACAAAAGGTAAAAGAAGTTCGCTCACATGGGAACGTATAGACAAAAGTGCAATTATTCAGGTAACATGGTCGATGGCCAAGGCAGTAACAAAACTGCCCCAAGGAGGGTCAAATGTAAAAGCATTTGTCAATGATAACAAAGGTTTTTTGAACAGCAAGCCCATGAACAAATGATAGTGATGGGCATGAGGTGGGTGTGGTTAAAAGCCCACAGATAGATTACAACAGGCCAGAGTGCTTGTGCGATCAACCTCAAAAAATCAACCAATACCCAAACCAGTCAGTAGGAGCGTGCATATGAGGTGGTGCATGCAAACGCTCATTGAGTAAAGCAGTGTCACGGGTGTAATAACAGTAATATCACAGAGCCTTACCGTAGATTCAGAGGAGTTGCAGAAAAAAATGGAAAATAATTTGTAGTAACAAGACTGGTGCCAGCAATTTCTGCATCTAGCTAGTAACAATCAGTGAGGGTACTGCTGCTACCCTTTGCTGTACTATCAAAGGTTAAATACACAGGGGCAGTAAAAATGTCCAGGAACAACAAAATTAGCTGACATTTGCTGCTCTGCTTCTCTTTGTTGTCTCTATGTGAGAGCTCTGGAACTATGTTTCTTGGAAGAGTTATCAACTAACCATTCACAGACAACTTACAATGCCGTGCATTCACCCAACAAGGTCAATCTATCAAGTCTATTTAAAACAAGGCATGAGCAGACCTAAACAAACTTTTATTGTAGCCAATATCAGGGAAATTAGTCTAAGGTAATAAGAATTTTTTCAGCAACAAATATTATCTGAAGAAAGGTGGGACTGGTAAACCTTAGGCTTTCTTTTCTGACTATATTAATAGCACTAACAAGGAAACCTAGAAAAGAGCGAGGATTTGTCACTATTTCACTGCCCTTGGAACAGTGGCATGGTAAAATATATACACAAAGATACAAATTCATGCTAAAGCTTGCTTTGTCTGGTTACAAGAATGTTGACACAATCCAGTCGGAGTGAACTGAGGCGAGCCTTTGTGCCAAGAGAAGAATAGCAGCATTCAAGGGCAGTGGGCAGAGTTGTGTTTTTTTAAGTCTCTCTTACGAACAGCACATTTCCAGTACTCAGTGCTGTAAAGTTTCTCAACCTTGGGAAGGTTGAATCCAGTGCATATTTTCATTGTATAAAATATAAAAATACTTTGCGAGCATAGTACCTAGCAACATCTTGACAACTAATGCCCTGATTACAGGTTGAGTGGAGTGAAATTTCTAGTTGGAATTCCACGCCACTCATATTTGAGTGGGCCGCTGTTCCTGCAATGGAATTTCCCATGTGCAGAAATACCAGAGCCGCTTTTGCTAGTCAGAAAATGTGGTCATTAATACTGCATTGTGAATGCACTGGAGTCCAGACTGGCCCCTGTCCTGGCCTGACCTCTACCAAGGTAGGTCAGGCAACATCCTCCCCTTCTCTTGTCCACCTGACCCAGTTTCCTCTGCCTTGGACTGACTACCTTGCAGACATTTACAACAAATTGGTGAGAGCAGTGGTAAATGTATGTATTATACACCAACGATTGGGAATTTAGTGTGGGATTCCACCAGGTATATCTAGATCTGCACAGTTACTGCTCACTCTGTGGAAATGTACTCAATGTAGAGGAGTGAATGTGGGGAGATACTAGACAACAATGGAAATTCCTGCCGCCTGCAGTCTCTGTGCGTAACTCGCATATATTCACTTAATTTGTAATCAGGGCTTAAGTAAAAAGCTTGAAGGGCTGACTTACTACTTGTCTGAGAGTCGGCTCCTATTTCTTCACTTCCCTTGAGCGGTGGGAGGTGTTTCTCCCTCTCTCTCACCCCATTTCATTTACTTTCGAGTTATTTTCCTGCTGTGGTGAGGCACCCAACCACAAACAACCTACCTGAGACCACTGAATCAATGCTGATATGCACAGCAGAGGCAACCATACTCTTTCAGTGCTTATCTGCACAGAAAATCATTTAGCTTTTTCAAGCACCTCAAGACCACAAGAAGCCGTGGAATCTCCTTAGATGCTAGACCGATTAGGAACTTCGGTACGGAGCTGCAGGTAGAGCGCTACACACCTCGATACAAGTGCTTGTGGAAGGGCTTTAATGGGGAAAAAAGATAAAAATATAAACAATAATTCAAAATAAACATATTAAATATTTTTACAAAAAGCAAAGCTGAAATGAGTTGTGTGGTATTACTGGAAGCACTGCAATGCCATTCCAAGGGCTTACTGTATGATACATACATGCTCAAGTGCAGTAATAACAAAAGAACGATTTCTTAAGGTGTGAATAAAAGAAAGAGATGGGTATTAAATTCACTTTGTATTGAGCGTTTGTCGTACAATTGGACAATCAAACCAGTCTCCTATAGATACAGACACTACACTATGAAATCTCTAATCAAGTTGATTACTTGTCAGGGAAGACTTCATTTTCATAAGATAAAGTGGACAGTATCTTTAATTACTTTTATTATGAGGCAGTGGAAGGACATGCAATTTTTTTGTCTACCCTGAGCATGAGGTATACAGACAAACTATGATTTCATAGATGCGAGATGGCGTTAATGTCCTCCTCTCTCACACACCAAGATGTTTGTACATTGAAGGACCCTCAAGTTCCTGACCACCAATAAACCATCGGCAAATCCTTTGTAACTTGTGCCCAATTACTATGATTGTTGTATTATCCACGTTCACCGCCAAGCTGCTGCCTTCAAATTAGACCCTAATCGCATACATTTGTCTTTGGAGGCCTACAACAGTCGTCCTATAAAATAACAGTATTCTCGGTACACTGCCACAGGGCTACCTCCTGCACGCCCAAGTCTGGGCTGGTTGGAGTCAAGGCCGGATCGGCTGTACCAAGCATCGGGCATTACCCCGGGAGGCTGGAAGGGTGAAGGGGGAGGGGCGGTGTGGGGGCGCTTTTGTAGCTGTGCAGCAGTTTTAAAAGCACTGCAGAGTTCATTATATATCAAAGAGTTTTCAGGCAACAATAAAAGTGCCAAGATAACTTTGGATTAATGTACTTGCTGGCGAGGGCTCAGGGTTTTGTTGAGTGGCAGTTTTGACTCACCTAAGGTAGTGCACTGGATTCATGTGCCTGCCGCAAAGAACGTGTACTATGGGATACGAGCTACGAGATAAGAGCTTCTTTTGTTAATGTGCACTCATAGAGTTACAATCATTATCTAGCACAGTGAGCTATGAACTGCCATCAAAGATCTGCATGCAAACTGCATGATACAGGTTAGAAAGTTATGTGGTTTTTTTGCCAGTCTTTGATTATCCAAAATTTGGTAGAAACGGTTTGCTTGGGAAGAAATAAATCGTTATTAGTAAAGTCTACCCTAACCACTGTTATGTTCTGAATCCTGAGTTTATGCTTTCCCAGACCAAGATCTCTTAAAAATTCCTACCAGTATGGATGATATCTGAATCCTTTGCCTGTAGTCCTCTTTGTCAACACGTTCAATACACTAATTTACACACGCAAGATTCATTGTCTGTGTGTGTGTATGAGATGCACAGTGCTACAACACCAAATGCTGGTAAGAGAAACACTAGAAAACAAATGAAATACATGTGAGGGTGAGAGTATGGAGAGATGAAAGGTACTGTTAGAGGGCAATGGTGAGGAAATCTATGAAGAAACCTGTTGACATCGGGTTTCTGGTTGGCTAGGGTATGCACTTAAGCCAGGCAGAACCCACCACTCTTGTCAGGGCAAGTATGTTACACACCAAAGATAACCTGTCCTCGCCCCTCTGGTAGCGTTTGTGCAACACTCTCACACAGCAACACAACAAATACACTACAAAAGTAATTCCACACAAGATTATATAGGTAGGTGTAATTATGCCAAAACAACATGAAACAAAGTATTGTATAAAGTATACCATTGGTAGAGTGGTACTAGGTAGTCTGCGTAGTGCAATAATCAACAATGACCTATCTCATAACACTAGTAGATACTCAGGGCATATAATGCAGCACTAAACAGATAACTCACTAGGTGTTACCCCAAATTCATAACTCTCATGATATATTTCCAGAACACTTTTCAGGTAATGCAGCAGGGTTAGGGGTCATACAGCACATGGAACACCACCAGTACACTTTTCCCCTCACTACCCCCCATAAACAAGTAGATCTCCACATGTCACCATGTAGGCCAGGCAGGCATTACGGTAGATTAGGGGTAGAGGTAGTGTCATCAGGAATCCTAAGCATAGCGTAGGTATTCCATAATTAGGCAATAAGCATAGGTTTACATGAGGAACGTTATCCTCTCCCCAGGATTACTGACTGTCTCAAGGGAAGGACCTGCACAGGGATCCCTAGTCAGGATTCACCTCAGTACAACTGACAACTGGTGCAGGGGGAGGAAATCCCACTTGGGGCCACCCGCGAGGCAGCGCAGGATGACCCTGATTAGGCTCTAGGGATCCAACGTCAGGTTTGCTTACCTGGCAGTCATCATGGCAGCAGAGAACTAGGTGGATCATGCAGGGCTAGTCTCCCATGGTTGGTGCAGCCTAGGAGGTCCATGGCAGACACTGGTTTCTCCCTCCCGCTCCCGGGACTCCAGCATGGCTGCGGCAGATCTTCCTCTGTGTGAGTCCTGCTCTCCACGTTCATCATGGTAGAGGGGCCTCACTGAGGGGGGGATTCCAACCCCCAGTGGAAAGTGGATGTTCAAGGAGATGGTGCCTCGAGCCGGCGCCTCTCCCCTTAGACTCACATGGCGCATTTCCCCTCCCTGGGGGGGCCACCAAAAGGAATCTCTTTGGAAGTTGCTCTGGGGGGGTGGGAGGAAGGATTAAACGCTGGACACGTGCTGGAGGCAGAAGAGCGCACACCCTGCGTGAAACAAGGCGATGCCCAAGTGCTGATAAGCTAAACAATTTAACTTGATGGATATCAGCACCCCCGCACTAAACAAGGATACGAGTGCTGCATTACTAAACTGCTCCTGACCCCCATACAACTGTCATAACCAGCGCTCACCATGCGCTAATTCTGTCAGGCAGGAAAGTAATAGCTGAACCTCTATCCATGTGTAGATTGGAGGAGAAGCCAAGGAGCAGGAAACTGCATCCTCCCACATGCTGAGCTCATTGGGGGCACTTAAAAGGGCATGAAGGCACAGGTAGGCCAGCACAATGCAGCAAGTAAGCTATATGGCAGTTCCTCATGGCAGCCCAGCACTGTTGAGTGAACCCAAAGTCAGGAATCAGCTGGCAGCAGGGCAACAAGGAGAAAAGCAACACAGTGAGTCCTCTGGCCACCCAGCAGCTAGCAGACAGCAGGGCAGCAATAGAAGAGCAGATCAGATGAGTCTTTCTGACAGAGGTCAGTCCCAGTCTCAAATGTTCTCTCGAAATCATGGCATCACAGCCCCTGAACTTATACTCCAAAATGCCTATGTTCAGAGGGCGACTTCAAAGGGACCCTTTCAAGTGTAACAAAAACCCTTTTATCCCAGCCCTGGCTCCAGATATCAATAGGGGGTAAATCAGCCCTTTGTGTGAGGCAGGGACACAGCCTACACAAATGTAAGTGCAACCCGTCTCCTTCTCTCCCTGCCTAGGAAGACTATCAATATGCAGATGCACCAGCCCCTCCTGTGTGATGGCTGTCTGGAAAGTAGGCACAAAGTGTAGCTGCCACTCAGTACCAGATGTGGATTGGAGTCATACTGCAAAACACAAGAGTCATAAGCACAGAGAAATACCCCCTTTCTAAAAGTGGCATTTCTAAAATAGCAGTGTAAAATCCAACTAAGCCAGTAAGCAGGATTTCTCACTACCATTCCAAACATGCCAACATTACAGCTCCCAGATCAAAAATGACCACTTTCACATACATAAGGGAATTCCCAATGCAAACCTAAGAGAGGAGCAGCCCTCACAGTAGTGCTTGTCAATACTAGGACATGCAAAAGAGAAAAGTACATGTCCTCCCTTTTATATAAATTACACCCTGCCCATAGGTCTACCTAGGACCTACCTTAGGAATGACTTAGGTGTACTGAAAAGGGAGTTTAGGCCTTGGCAAGTAGTTTGAATTGCCAAATCAATGTGGCGGTAAACTGTGCACGCTAGTCCTGTAGTGGCAGACCTGAGACAAGTTTGAAAGGCTACTTCTGTGTGTGGTGCAATCAGCGCTGCAGGTCCACTAGCAAAATGTAGTTTACAACTCCTGAGTATATGGTATGCCACTTAACAAGGGACTTACAGGTAAATTAAATATGATAAACAGGCGTAAGCTAATCAGACCAAATGTTAGGGGAGTGTGCACATGCGCTTTAGCACAGATTTGTGGTGGTAAAGTTCCCTGAGTCTTAAAACCTACAAAAAGAAGGTAAAAAACATAGGAGAAGAAAGGCAAAAAGTTTGGGAATAACCCTGCTTTCCAACAAACCCCAATAAAGACTGCTGTATCCTGGTGCACTGTAAGGTCATCATTTAATATTATTCAAAGACTAATACAACTGAACATATAATGAAAAATGTGTTGGAGGATGCACCATTTTGCCATTTTTTCCCAAATATTCTTGGGGGAAAGAAACCCCCAAGCCCCACTGGAATGGTTAGGCTTGCTTGCTATCCCCCCTTTGGGGGCTGTTCTAACAATATTTGCCAGAGCTGCTTTGACTTCCCAGTCCTGCCCTGGTTGTAGTCATCCCTCTGCAGCGATTTCCCCATGTCTGACATGAACAGATTAAAGAGCAAGTAGGCTGAGACACAGCCCTGCTTCAAGTCCCTTCTGTCATTAATCTGAGGAGACAGGGTTCAGCTTTGCCTCAATATGATTTGAAATCAAGTGTTAGAACAGAGGTTCTGATTTGCCCATAGATGAGCACTCACAAGTTGGGCAATTTAGCCAAGGTTAAGCCCCTGTTGACTGCTAAATGCAGCTCGAAAATCCATAAAGCACAATAGAGTACAGAATTACTAAAATGGCCAGTGAGATGGCCATTAACAAGGATAGAAGCAGTACATTATCTAGTATGCTGTATCCCAACTGCAAGCTTGTCTGATATCAAGAAAATGTTTCTTCTCCTGGGTCCAGCTTGTAAGCCCCTCCAGCAGCCCCCTATCATAACACTTTCCTCAATGTCTAGTAATTCACTTAATCAGTGATTACAGGGACTAAAGGAGGTGCTCTTTTTAAATAGGGAGTAGAAGGTGGACCTCTGACACATAGTATAAATTACAGTTGTAAAAGAAAAATGACTGAACAAAGACATTAGATACTCTGCTGAGTATTCAGGGTCCTCCCTTCACAATGCCGCTAGGATCCCATTTGGCCCAGAAACACATTCAGTCTGCTAATCTTACAGCTTAGCTATGATCTGTGATCAAACAGTGGAAAAGACTTTTGATGCCATTTTGATCGCAGACCATTAGAAGCAGTACATGAGCTGCACCATCACTGTCCTTAAGAGCAACAGCTAATTTGCCCTGCTACAACTGTCTAACAAACACTACAAGTCACAAGTGGCCCATAACGGCCTGAGCAGCCAACTTTGGAACTGGTGAACCAGGTTTAAGTCTAGGTTCAACATCCACTGATTTCGGGCAAATCACTTAGGGGGTTATTCTAACTTTGGAGGAGTGTTAATCCGTCCCAAAAGTGACGGTAAAGTGACGGATATACCACCAGCCGTATTACGAGTTCCATAGGATATAATGGACTCGTAATACGGCTGGTGGTAAATCCGTCACTTTTCCGTCACTTTTGGGACGGATTAACACCTCCTCCAAAGTTAGAATAACCCCCTTAATCTTCTGATGCTTCCAAAAAACAAATGTGTCCTTGTGTAATGTAACTGGTGCTCATGGAAAGTGTTCCAATATTTTGGTTCGGGTCTGCAGTATATAAAACTGGAAAAAATCCAACTATAAGAGTACCTTTGGCCAAAGCCCCCCTCCTCCCCACTTCTTCTGCACTGCTTTCCAGTCTTTCGTGGAAGACTGAAAACATTCATTTAGCACACACTTTCTATGTGCCTTGGCACAACATTTTGATTGAGCAAGGCATCTCCTCCTGTTTAGCTTAATTAATGTCTTGAATTGACATTGAAAAACATCTCTTCTGCTGCCCTCTAGACAAACAGCTTGCATCCCAGCTAGGCTCCCGCCTTCCTATGTTCCATCATAACTTTGACCCATGGCAAACTTTGCTGGCTTACACAAGTGCATTCGGCTCTCTGTGACATAGCTGTGTGCATATAAAGGTCTGAGAGGAACAGTAAAGAATGAACAGCTAAGAAAGAGAGATGCTGGTGACTAGGGCTTGCAAAAGGTCTTTGAGTAAGCGCTAAAGGAAAGCCTCTAATTGCCAACCTAAATGAAGTGAGCAGAGGGTGAGCAAAGGGTGACCAAAGGGAGGGCATATTCAGAGCAAGCAGGCATTACTCATCAGGGGTGTGGAATTTAATAACAGGATCCTTCTTAAATCTACTTGTCCTGCAAGAAAATGTACTTGTTCCTTTGTTGCCATGTAGTGTGGCGACAAAGTATGGCAGCAATCTCATTATGTAAGAGCTCCGATAACAACCTCTCTGATTATGCCAGGGCTAATTCTATACATCTATCGGCTGGCTTTACTGTGAGTGACAGCAGTCTGTTCCTATGCAAGGAGCATATTGGCATACAATGCCAGGAACTACTGAGACAATGTTTGCTTTTTGAGACCAAAAAAACGTTTTTGCTTTTTGCCAATGTTTGTTTCAATGGTAAGGACCTGGCAGCTCCCACAACAATAATTGTTACAAAAGCCATGTCAAAACAGTGGCGTAACAAAACTTAAAGTACCTGTAGGGGGCTCACTCACCCCTGGGCCTGGTCGGGGGACTGCCGCTCGTGTGCAGTGTACTGTGCTTAGGGGGCCCCCACACCACGGGCTGTGGACAAAATTATTACCTAGTTCCCTTGCCTGTAATCTGTCAACCAAAGGGTTTGTGCTGCAGAGGACTGAGCCTACTTGTCCCAAGAACAAAATAAAACTTGAAAATGTGCTGTCCTTGACACCAAACAATATGTCCTAGGCCTTGGGCTATAAGAATTCCACACCCCTACTCATATACTCCAACAGACTGCAGGTGGAGTATGGTTTACCCATGATCATTCTGCTTCATGTTTTAATTTTTTTAATACAGGAAAATAAAGGAAACATATATCTAGGAGAAGATGAGAAATGTTAAAAAATACCCCAGGTACTTAAAGTCAGCACGAACATATACATATTTATTCATAGGTTTTGTGCTGTTGGGGAACCCCTGGTGTGCGTGTTTTTTCATCAATTTGTCGAGGCAGTCATCCAGTATAGGTGTGCGAGTGATTTGTCTTTTGAGGTGCACGTTTTCGAACCACTCTGTGAATACATATAACCTTGACTCATTTACTTGTATTAGTAACTCCCCTCATCCTACTCTTTGTAGAGTGATGGTGTGTGCTACTGTGTTCACAGTAAGTTTGCATTTGGGAAATGGGTGTAAACGCATGCCTGTACATCTATTCGCGGTCACATTTATAATGTTCATGGTGACCAACCTTATTTTATGCATTTGTAAAAAGTAAGATTGGGTTCCTAAACGCGGGGCAGAACAGCACCTCAAAAATGTGTGAAAGACAAGTTGACCTCCACGTTTTAAACTGTCAGGAAATATGACAGTTCTGAACTTTCAATTTAGTAAATACCTACATAAGTATACTCTCTTGTGATGCAGCACGTCTTGGTGTATTCTACAAATGGTATCTCCAGGCGTGAAATTGTTCCAAGTTGCCAAAATTGACTTTTCCACCACAGGCTCTGCGGGTTCAAACCAAGTTTTATTCTAAAAATGTTGTCAAGTTCAAAAACTCACACACGTTGCTACACACGTCCTACGCACATATTCTCATTTAATGAGGGTGAGAATGTCTGGCTCAACCGGAAGACTGGCAGCGTGGTTCCATCTATCGGGAAGTAAACATTTAAACAGACAGTACCTGAAGGAGGAAGCACTGTTAAGAGATGTGTCGATGCGTACACTTTCTGAGGCGGAAAAAAAACGACCCGTGCTCCCAGAAGGGTGTAAAGTATCCACTCACGTGAAGTGAAGTGGTTTGCGACTGAACTCGGCATGTTTTACGGGTGGAGAGTTTTACAACTGTGACTTGTTCTGACTTACAAAGCATTAGCATGGCATCATGGGTACAATCCAGCCATCAATACGTGGCTGTATAAATATTTGATTAACTAGGCCAAGCCGCGTCATACCCGGCTTTCCCGGCGAAGCACTAACCAGAGGCGGGTAGCGCACAGCAACAAAGGGCTCTTTCATGGAATGCTGCGCTAATGTACCCAATTAACTGGACCCAGTGGCCTAGTTCAAGTTTACTGTTTGCATTGCATCATTCCAGGGAAAGTGCATTGCTATGGTACCCGAAGGAAAAAGTATGCTTCGGGGCCTTGGGAGTGAAAAAAGGCAGGCCGCAGGATGGAGCAAGGAGGGCATAGAAAGGGAAAGGCACAGGTCTTTCACATCCGGCATGACTGATGCAGGTAGGCCTCAGCTGTAGAGGCTGAGCTGCACAGAGCTGAGCGGCGCTAACCATGGCTTCACCAGATGAGCTGAACTGACCAGAGCTGCCCTAGTGTCCACCAAGAGAAGATGCATAATTAAATGATGCGAGCTCTTGAATTCTTGCGTGTGCCGCTCACTTGCCTTATCATGAGATGAGCGAGCTTAGTATGGGCAGGGTGAGAAGCTGACACAGACAACAGAGATACTCTATTTCTTTGTACACGTTATGTGGCACCTGTAGATGCAACACCTGACAATACATCTACTTCTTGGAGCTGAGGCTGACCGGAGTTTGTAATTTTGTCAAGATGTATGCCCATTCAACAGTGCAAGAAATTAACTTCCATCCCCGAGTGTGTGGGTGTCCCTGCAGTGTCTTCCCTGTCACACTGGTCAAGCACAGTTCTGTGTTCCATTGTGAGAGTACTTGTCTTTCGGTCTCAATATACATGTACCTATTTTTTCATCTTAGTGTCCCTGCCTTTCTGTTTCAAGATCCATGTTTGCATCTCTCTCTCCTACGTCTATGTAGCACAAAAAAAGTAGACCAGGGTTTTGGTGCTGATTACTCCCCTGACAAATCCTCTGGGTAAGAAGAATTGCCTTGTGTAATCCATACACCTTATTGAGGGGGGGAATTCAAATCCAGACTGGCCATTCTGCCTCTCTGGCATTTTCCACGTGGGCTGCATTCTAAGTGGCTTTTTTCAGGGTGGGATCAGCTGTCAAAAATCAATCACGCCATGGCCACATTCTAGCTGCAGCCTCCAGAAGTGTGGGACTGATTTGAACATTTTTGCAGGGTTCATTTTGGTTTCATGTCCAGTCCTGGATCAAAAAGTAACTAAACCTTTGTAGGCAATCTCTACGATTGGTCGAGATAAGTGCCTATCTTGGACCATGTTGCTTTTGCTCTTTCAAACCTTAAACAGAGCAGCACGTCACTCCACTCTGACTAAGAAATCGGCTTGACATTTGCTAAAATAAGGAAACACATTAGCAAACCTATACATTGAAAGGGACCCATCAAAACTCTACTGCATAAGATCACAAGATCACTATATGGATCATAAAAATATTTGGAGAGTTTGTTGCATCCAGGAAGTGATAAGAATGAGTCGCTTTTTTAGGATTGTTCATCGGACTATTGATAATAACACTACATGTGTTACAATCTTGAACTGAACCTATTGCACCCAAAGAATTTACGGGCTACACCTACAGTGTTCAAAAGTGACAGAAAACCTATTTCTAAAGCCCTTGAAATCGTCAACGAAAAAAACACAGCTGTGGTGGCGATATGGAAAGAAGTATTAAGGCTGTCAAAGAAAATGGGGTTTCCATCACAGCATAGTGCTTGATACGTTGGCCACTGTGTGTGAAATGCTCACAATACACCTTGGAAGAGGTACATCCTTTTGGATGATTGATAGCTGTGGGTATGCCGTAGACAAATCCATTTCATTCTGCTCTCCTGTCGGTCACATTCTTGTTACCCATAATCTGATCTCTGATCTCATTTTTTCCCAATAATTTTAGCAAAGTATATACAGACTCCTTCTTTTCGCCTGTAAAGCACTGGTGCGGTCATTACTCACCTGCTAGGATTACAATGCAAGCATTTGGTGGTGTTATTCACTGCAGGTTGCTGTACATTCAGTCATGTATGAATGGTTAATGATCAAGAGGACCAAGACAGAACCTTTTATTTAACTGGCCTAAATAGGCCAAAACCAGTTGTTTGGACTGAAACGTGGCCCAGCTGCCTGAGACTAAGACTTTTTGCAAACATCATGCCCTTTGTGCTTTCCTCAGTTTGAGGTCCTAAGTTTGACACATATCCCCAGAAGTGAATCCATTTCTCATGGGGCCGCAGGGCCCTATCTTTAACTGATTGGCAAGGCCTAGGTATACCAAAATACGTGTTGTGTTATTGGTTTTACCATAAGGGGGGGGTCTGGCAGCCGAGATAGGACTGTTCCCACTGGAACAGGGCCACAGCTGATTGGCATGCGGCTGATTTATGTCTGAACTGGCAGAAACATTCTAGGTGCAAATGGTGAGCACAGATATGGCCTGAATTGGCTGAAACTGGTGTGAAGTTGCTTATTTTCCCATATGACCTAGCATTTTGAGCTGAACTGTTCTGTTGAGCAGGACAAAGGTTGATTTGCATGTGGCTTGTCTCTGACTGAACTGGGTGAGTGGCAGTATTTCATATGTAAAAGAAAGAGTGCCAATGCCCAAAGCTCTGCTTAGAAGCTGGTGGTTGGTGCAATTACACGCCAGCATGCTGAACACGAAGGTTGGTAGACTTGAATCTACTTCATGCCTCTTTAATTCACTGCTGGACATGCCATTCCCCTTTATCTTAATCTTGCACGTTCTTGCTTTCTACCTTTGTGACGGATTTCCATCTTCCGCTACCTCTGTCTTTTGGATTTGTGTGTTTTTCCATTACTTGCTCTTGGTAAATATCGGATGAGAACAAATAAGTGTCGGACCCCAGAAAAAAAGTGCTGGGGGCCCTCACCTGCTCAAATGTAAGCGCTACATAGTGGGCAAATACCAATGCACTGGAATACGACCCAAGATACTGCCAATGAGGGAAGTGTTTTTATGTGTGGCAAGCCTTGACAGGACCACTCTCCAGTTCCCATACAGAGGTGTGCTGGTAGGATTAAGGAGTTCGCTCCAATGTATGGTATGGTCACCCTATTTATGTAGAACTCACCTGATACATAGAATACATACCCACAGAATGTTAAATACACACAAGCACCTATGGGGCTGGATCTGAAGAAATGAAACCACATTTACCCTTTGACAAGGTATTACTTCAATGCCAAGGCTTTCGATCTGAAGGGGTCTGCGAGGACAGCATGCATAGTTTAACTGCTAACTGTATCAGGATGAAAGAGCTGGCAAGCTCTGTGCAGCTCAGCTCTTCAGCTGGTTAGGTTAACAACAGTTGCTATATCCAACCATGGGTTCCTGGAACATCAGGGAGGGTCAGCTGTGAGCAGTGGCAGGAACCTGACAGTAGGCAGTGACAGACCGGTGAACGAGAAACCACTGCGCGCTGAAACAACACGGACTGCATGAGCTGCCAGGCTGATGAGGAGATGTTGAATTGCACACATAAGAGAGGTATACTGGACCTATAAAACAATAGTCATGGATTTAACCAATAAATTGTCACTAACATGCTCAACACTGGAGACTCGACAATAAGTAATCTACATTAAGGCTTCTGCTTTTAAATAAGGGAAAGGAAACAGAAGACAATACCCTGGTACTCTCTAGGAGGCATTAACGCTCACGCTTGATAAAATCATGTTCATTGAAGGGCAAACGCTATACACCATACCAGGGCTTGCAAATCACTTTGAAAAGTTGGACTTTGTGCCTGGTGAAGCCTCATCGTAAGCAGCACATCTGGGTGGGATATTGGTAGACCAAAGCAGGTCCTTTGGCACTTATTCAGGCTTGAAGAGAAAGGGGTTCATTCGAGGGGCTGCACTAAACTCTGATGAATCCACCACCTTGCACACACATTCAGCCCTTTAATAAAGAGAACAGGTAGATACTCATTTTGCAACATCCTCCCGCTGCATGGAAGGACAAATGGGTCTCCCTCACAGCAGAACCGGAGCTTTTAAATAGAGCAGGCACTAATTATAACAGCATAGGATATCTGGATGTCGCCACATCTTCTAAATATCTGGATATTTCCATGAATCCCTGTAATGTCTAGGTTTGCTTCCAGACGATGAATAAGACTGATTTTTAGGGCAAGAGGGGTGCGGAAAAAACACAATAAAGGAACCTTGGTGGGCGTTTAGTGAGGCATGGACTTATACTGCACAGACAACAAAAACATTCACATAAAATGGACCATGGGGAATTATCTACGTTGTGCACATTCCATTCATTGCACATTCCTGCTGCTGGTATTTCCCGGGACTAAGAACTTAATCTGGGAAGATTTCAAATGGTAAAGACAACCACCAGGACAGGCATCAATTGCAAAACACAGAAAAGCCCGGCAACGTTACTAAAGGGGGACCATTAAACACCAACTGGTACGGTAACATTCCATTGCTTTAATGAGCTACAATAGTTTTATCCTAATGTAACCCATGCTGTAAGCACAATGGTAAGTATTGAAAAGAATAACAGAGGCTAAGCTAGCCTTCATTCTGCCGATCACAAGTGCCCCTAGCAGTGAATATTACACGGTGGAAAATGATGAATTTGCTTGCGAAACATTTTGACTCTTGAAAGGCAAGCAACCCCGGGGCTAGCAATTCCAGAGACGCACCTGCCTGCTCCAGGCTGCAGGGGCGTGTGGAAATTCCTCAAGCAACATGTGACATTCCTATGGGGGGACTGGCTCGTAGATAAGGAGGGCTGGAGGTTTTCCTTTGTTCTACATTGGGGTGAGGTAGCGAGATTGTAATTCCCAGTAGGAGCGGTGAACTCTCTGATTTAGAGATTTTCTTTCACTTTGTCTACAAGAAAATATATAACTAAGGTCTATGAAAAACATGCAGTGAAGGGCATACGAACATCAAATGCTTGTGGATAATTGTCAAAATGGCAGCGATAAACACGTCGATTTAGGGCACATATTCGTGCTGTAAAATGTGAGCGGCTACATCTGAGTACAACATACTGACTGCACTAACGAAAAAAAGCAGAGGATTTCTGAAATAGCACGAATATCATTTGTGGCCTGTAACTCTGCACTGCTTTCAAATGACATTCTCGCATTGTCTCGCAGAGTACCACGGACTCTTTATAGGATAAAAGATAATACATGTTTGCCAATGTTATTGAATAACCTGACATATTTGTATTAGGGCTTCAAGGTGCTACCCTAATTGATGTGCCAGACAAAGGTAATATGCAACTAGGCTTATCAAGATCGAGGACAGGGTGGTGCAATAGCATTAAAAAAAATGGGCAAACACGGCCAAACTATGGGAGTATTAACTGAATTTAAATTCACTTCTGCTCTTCAGTTAATACAATAATTGTCAAAGTCAAGAGGTCTCGTCCCTTGGTACCTAATGGCTTTGCCAATCTTTTTTAGCGACGCTATACAGTGTCGGGAAGGGAAGTCGAGGTGGAGAAAAGGATGCTTTTTCCCCAATCTAATGTTGTGCAATTTAAAAATGATAGACAGGTAGATAGATAGATAGAAGGTGTGATGATGTGATGTGCCCAGTTGAAGCATTCCGCTGACACGAGCATGCATCACAACACATGCATGCGCCAGTGTAATGAAGCCATTTTCTTTGTTTTTATGGGCAAGCGCAAAGCACTCCATCCCATTCTGTAATCTCTCTTTGGGCTTCCAACCACGCCTATGTCACGTCAGTCACTTACATTGGTTAGTGGGCTTGCCTTTTAAAATCCTCTTGCTTTCATTTGTGAAAGGCATGCATACGTCATGCCTTTTCCGGTGTTTAGCCCACCTACACAGCACCGGTAAACTACTAAAAACATAAGAGGCTCGACGTTTTCAGCATGGTGTCCGGACTACTTTATCTGTTTATTTTCCACACAGCGGAATTGCGCTGCATTTTACATAGTGCGATCATGCTGCGTTTTTTTTCTTTACAACGATAATAGCTCTAACTCAAGCTAATGCAAGACCTGTTGCATTGAAAATGCTTGTTTATTTACTGATCCAGCATGGTAGATGGCACCTGGACCTGCAAATTAAAAATGTGAAGATTATTTTGCGCAAAAGTGCAAAGTTGAAAAGAATAAGATAGTGGTGGTGGGTAGAACAATGGAGAAGCAGGTTGTAAGACGAGGGGAAAACTAGAGAACAAGGGAGAGAGAAAGACAGGTGATGCGAGAGCAACTCTGGCAAGAAACGCACACTGGAGAACTGAGCAATGGGAGTTAAAACACAGAGCGCTGATGGCTAGGGAAAAGCACCTGAGAGAGCGAGCAGCACAAAAGGGAGACAAGAATATGGGGGAGAAGCACAAAAGGGAGAGAAGAGCATGGAGCACATGGGGCAGAGGGAGAAGTACAGGAGAAAGAACACAGAGCATGGATGGAATTTGGGAAAAGCACATGAGGGAGCGGGACAGAGCTGGAAAACACAAACACTCCCATGGAATGCATAATCTAAAAGAGAAAAAGTAGTGCCCTAAAAGTGCACAAACGAAGGAGACAAGACATATCAAGAGACTGGTAAAGTGGCTATGCCCCAAGGAGGGACAGACATAAGATGGAACAAGATAGACAAGGTAAGCCACTGAGTAAGGAAAGGAGAGACAATGAGAAACAGAATGAAACCAGCTAATGGTAAACAATCGGTGAGGTTTAATGCCACTGTAAATTCTTGGTAAGTCCACGACAAGTCTCTTTTAACCAGAAAAACGTGCTGCCTGATAGGCTCAACCTAAAAATATTGTTCCACATGTCACACATTATTTCTGAGGTAAGATGCTTCAGAAGTAGAAACTTAGGCATAGCAGCTGTTTTGGTAGGGTCACAATGCTTGAAGGTAGTAATCGCTACATAAGTCTAGCCTTACGGCATCAAAGATTATGTGTGCCGCCTTAAAATGAACACATTGATGACCAGCAAGCCAGCAGAACTAGCTTTGCTAACACTTATTGCTGATGCTGCTCAGCAAAAAAAAAAAAAAAATGTTACTGTTGATGCCAAACAGCATTAAAAAAAAAAGGGAAAAAAAGTGCTATGGTATGTACATGCGCAAGTGTTATCTTGCATCAGCATGTATGAGCATGACACTAGAGCTGTCTAATGTGATGATGTATACCCATGCATGTGTCACCATGCATGCATATGTCATGATGCACCTGCTATTTAAAAAAAAAAAATCCATTCCAATATGGTTGACACAATCTTGGAGGAGTAAAACAAAAAGTTAAATATGTGTAAAAATTTCCTTCTCATAAAGGAGCAGCCTGGCAATAAACGTCAGCTACTGACCCCTCCAAAAAAGGTAAAATGAGTTCCCTGAATGTGAGCAGTGGAATGATACATATCATCCAATCAAATAATGGTAAAGAATCAATGCTCCTGGGGAGGAATAAACGAGCCATGGAAGGAAGGCTATAGAATAAGAAGCAAGCAAAGGAGAGTGACAAGAAATCCAAACAATGCTAGGCAATAGGCTGACTCAGAGCCCATCGTTAAGTATCGGTACTGTCAACAACAGGTCTTTCAACAAAACTGTAGGCAAGGCCTAAAAACAGTACTGACCTAGCCACTGGACAACATGGCATTCTTTCACACAGTTTCCAGGCCCAAGAGAGTGGAAAAAGTAATTACACTGTGTTTTTGTGTAATCTGGTATGCACAACTAAGGGATTTGCGGAAAAAGAAAAATATGTGGTTATTAGATCTTCACAGCTTATCTCAGTTTGGCAGCTTTGATGGGGTTGAGGTTGTCTAACCCCCCTACTCTGTTGACCCATTTGTTTTTTTCCCCATAAGGAACCTTGTCATACATCCAGGGTGGGCCCCACTATTTATAAAACCAACTGCAGCCGGGCTGCTTTCTCTTAATCTAAGGCTTCCCAATATAGGCAAGAGAGCGAAAGCCCAAGATCCGGGCATTATGGTATCCCTGGCTGAGCTGGGAGCAACTATAGAAGATGCTAATTTGCCTTGCAGGGGAGGCCACAGAAATAGCATTCCTTTTGAGATGTGTGAGGATGTGAAGGACTGAATTCTGGTTCATTTGGAAATGAACAATCAAGCAGGCAGTTACTGGATTCAAGTGGGACTTTAGCAAGCAGCTGGAAGCCATTTTGGAGCTAGTCAGAAGATGACTTGGTCTTGTGGGATTTGCAATGCAACAGGTCTCGCATTTGTCAGAGTTAGAGCTATTAGCATTTGTAAACTCCCAACCGGACTTTTCTTACCTCATTAAATGGGAAAAAAAACAGTGCGATCGCGTTGCTAAACAAGCGAGATCGCGCTGTGAAAAAAGATAAAAAGTAGTCCACAAACCGGATGGAAAACAGCAAGCCTCGTACGTTTTCAGTACTTGGTCGCTGCGCTCGAGGAGGGCTAACCACTGGAAAAGGCATGACGTATGCATGCCTTCCACTAATGAAAGCAAGCAGATTTTATAACGCAAGCCCACAAACTAGTTAAGACACTGACGTGTCATGGGCGGGGCTCCGAGCCCTTTCCTAACTACTACAGTGTCTCGCAAGCGATACACATGCGCAAGCACATGCTACGCAGGCTAGACCCTAAAAAGTGGCAGTAGCTGAACTCTAACCGGGGTAGCATTGGAAATTAACTAAAATCGGAGTAGGTCAAACCCTCTGCAACCAAACAAGAAAGGGTAGTAGAGTAAAATAAGCAAGTTTAAAACACTGAGACCAGTCTTTCAAAAAAGCCAAGAGCCAGCACAGATACATCATTTAAATAAGGTACGTATGTTAAATATCCAGTAAGAAGGCATTGTTATAGTGATGAGAGTTCCACCAATTTCATTTCCACAGTGCTGCACTGTCCTTAGCCCAACATGAGCTGTCCTGGCTCCAATCAGTCTCATTGTGTGGATTGAAACTGACTTATTGCTGTCTTCACTACACATTTTCGAAGACTCATGGCTGAATTTCATTTCTAACGAACAATAATCCATAATCTACCCTTTTTTATTGTTACAAAAAAAAAACTCCTGGTACTGAAATTAGTATAACTTTAATCTGCTTTATGTGGTGCTGATTGAATGACTGTCTTTGAAAGGATGTTTTATCTGATAAATGGAGGCCAGAGATAACAAGCGTTTGTAATGCAATAGGTCTTGCATTTGCTTGAGTTAGAGCTATTGCCATTGCAAATTCATAACTGGACTTTTCTTGCCACATAAATTGGTCAACCTTGCCTCATAATTTCGTCTTCTCCTGCCATATAATTCCAGTGGTCCTGCATATAACTAAAGCACTTCCATTTACCTTCTTCCTCTATCTGCTGCAAAAAATGAAAATGTTGCCATTTAGCATCCTAATTTAAATCTGCTTTGTTAATTCCAATAGGATACCACTTGCACCTCCCACCATTAGAGCTGCTGGCTAGCTAACACAATTCCACACAAAAAGACACAAGACAGCCACAGAGGAGAAATAAACTAGAAGGGTCACCCAAACATATCAAGATTGTTCAAACAGTCATAGTGTAATAAGGATGTTAAGTTGGCCTGAATCATGGTAATAAGGAATGATTATTAAAACATATACAATTATCAAATAAACCTTTATCTGAAATAAACTTTTGGCATTAGACTTTAATGCTCAAAACAGCCCCTGGAGGGCATTATTACAAAAATATAATTTGCAAAAAAACATGGTCATGTAACCATATTGTTAACCCCTAGAGAACATAACCCCATGAAAAAAACAGGAGAAAGTGTAGCCACATACTTAGCCCCTAGAGAGCGTTTTAGTACTAACAGGCCTACTGCAATGTTATTACAAACAATGTCTTTAAAACAAAACTTCTCCCAGCTATAAAAGTTCTGGCCATGAGAAAGCTTAAAAGACACTGAATAGTGGGAGGGGTAATTATTTTGGGGTCCCCAGTAAACTAGTGTGGGGACCCAGATATGATGTAGACAGAAAGAGGGTTTTGAAGGTGGTCCTATTGTCCTAGGACCACCACAGGCTGAGTTATGAGCAAAAATGTTTTGTAAAAGTAATGCCCTGCAAAGCATTATGGGGAGAGTTTTCATTCAGTGAATATTACAGTATGTTGACTGCAATACTCAGAACAGCCCCTAAAGAAGACCACAATAAAAATAGCATTTGGGAGAAATATGGTCATATAACCATCCCGTCAGCCCTTAGAGAGCATAACCACATGAAAAACAAGCATTTGCAATGCAACGGGTCTTGTATTACGCCAAGTTAGCGCTATTAGTGTTGTAAACTCCTAACCTGACTTTTCTTGCCACATTAAATAAAAAAAATTAAACGAGCGCTATAGCGCTGCGAAATAAAGTGAAAAGGTAGTCCAGAAACCACATGGGAAACATGTGGCCTCGTATGTTTCCTGTAGTTTACCAGTGCTCTTGAGGAGGGCTAAACACCGGAAAAGGCTTGACGTATGCATGCCTTTTGCGAATGAAAACAAGCAGATTTTAAAAGGCAAGCCCACGAGCCAATGAAAGTGACTGATGTGACATGGGCGTGGTTAAAATCCCCCTAAAGAGAGATTAGAAGCGGAACGGAGCGCTTTGCGCTTGCCCCTAAAAATGGGAGAAAGTAATGCACTGTAACCATATATTTAGTCCCTAGAGGACATAGTGCATTATACATTTTCAAGACTAGGAGGCCTATTGCAATGATATTACAAACAAGACCCATAAAACATAACTTTTCCCAGCTATAAACAAAAGTTCTAGCCATGAGAGCGCTTAAAAAGACATTGAATGGTGGAAGGAGTTAGTATATTGGGGTTCCCACTAACATAGTGTGGGGAATCAGAGATAATGTAGACAGAAAGAGCACATTGTTGTGAACGTTTTGGTGGTGGTACCATTGTCCTAGGTCAACCAAAGGCTGAGTTATGAGCAAAAATGTTTTGTAAAGTAATGCCCTGCAAAGCATTATATGGAAAGTTACCATGCCACAAATGTTTCAGTACGTTGATATGACTGTAACGCTTAGAACAGCCCCTAGATGACACCACAATGAAAATAGTATTTGTAATAGACATGGTCATGTAACTATTTAGTTAGCCCCTTAGAGGGCATAACCACCCAAAATGAAAATGGCAATTATTAATGCAGTGTAACCATGTATTTATCCCCTTCAGGGCACAGTGCATTACACATGTTCAGGGATACCAGGTCTATAGCAACAACATTACAAACAAGGCCCTTAACCCCTCGGGTGCCTCGGATGTAACGGTTACGTCCTGGACAGCATCGCTCGGGTGCAGCACCACTCGGGTGCCTAGGATGTAACCGTTACTTACGACCAAGTAGGGGCCCTCGGGGGAAGCGCTAGCGCTCCCCCTGGGGGCCTCGCACACCCCTCCCCTTCCACCCCCGCACCCCCCTGACTTTTCCCCCTGGCATCTGATGACATCAGCGCGCGCGCTCGCGCGCTGACCTCATCAGAGAACTACCCCTCCACAAGCATTTCTCCTCCGATCACATGGAGGGGCCGAGAAAGGCATCAAAGGAAAGGAAAGGCCTTTCCTTTTCTTTGATGTCTCTCTCTGCATTTCTGCTGCCCGATCGCGGGGCGATCGGCCAACAGAAATGCCACTAGACACCAGGGATTTTTTTTTATTATTAATGAATAACGGGAGTGGCCCCCTGGGCAAGGGCCCCTCCCCAGGGGGCAATTTATTTTTAGGCCATTTCTGCCCCCCCATAGGCAGATCAGCCTATTATAATTAATTATGCCAATCTGGCCCCCGGGGGGGGCAGGAAACCCTAGACACCAGGGATAATTTTTTTTTTGTTTATTTTGTTTTTGTATGTGGGGTACGACACCTTAGGCAAGGGTCCCTCCCTTGGGGGCAAAATTACTTTTAGGCCATTTCTGGCCCCTTTGGGGGCAGATCGGCCTATTTTTATTAGGCCAATGTGCCCCCAAGGGGGGCTGAAACCACTAGATACCAGAGATTTTTTTAAATTTATATTTATACATAAGGGAAGTGGCCCCCTGGGGCAAGGGCTGTTCCCCAGGGGGGCAAAATATTTTTAGGACTTTTGGGCAGATCGGCCTATTATAATTAGGCTGATCTGTCCCCAGGGGGAGCATAAACCCCTAGTCACCAGGGATATATAATTTTTTATGTTTACTTTTTTTTTTTTATATATGGGGACTGACCCCTTAGGCAAGGGTCACTCACTTAGGGGCAAAATTCATTTTAGGACATTTCTGCCGATCGGTCTATTTTTATTAGGCTAATCTGCCCCCAAGGGAGGCAGAAACCACTACACACCAGGGATTTTTTTTGTGAGTTTCACATGAGGGGAGCGACCCCTTAGGCAAGGGTCTCTCCCCTGTAGGGCAAATTGGCTTTAGGCCATTTCTGCCCCCTTTAGGGGCAGATCGGCCTATTTTTATTAGGCCAATCTACCAAGGGGGGCAGAAACCTTTAGACACCAGGGATTTTTATTTTTGTGTGTCAATTTCAAGTAAGGGGAGCGACCCCTTAGGCAAGGGTCATTCCCCTGGGAGGCAAATTTATTTTAGGCCATTTCTGCCCCCCTTAGGGGCAGATCGGCCTATTTTTATTAGGCCGATCCCCAAAGGGGCAGAATCCACTAGGCCCCAGGGATTTTTTTGCACCAATTTCATGCAAGGGGAGCCACCTCTTAAGCAAGGGTTGCTCCACTGGGGGGGGGGGTATTTTAGGCCATTTCTGCTCCCCTTTTCGGCAGATTGGCCTATTTCTATTAGGCCGATCTACCCCCGGGGGGGTAGGAACCACTTGGGCACCAGGGATTGGTGTGTGTGTGTTGTGTTTGGGTGGGAGCAGCCCTTTGGGTAAGGGTCGCTCCCCATGGGGGCACATTACTGTTGGCCATATCTGCGGGCAGGTTGGCCTATTTTCGGAAGGCCCATCTGCCCCCAAGGGCAGAAAGCCCACCGGAGATCAGGGAAGATTTTTTTTTCAAAATAAGTGGGTGGGGGTAAACTAAACATCTGGGTGATTCCAGGGTGGTGTGTTTCACATGCACCCGCAACATTTTCTTACCCACAATGCCCTGCAAACATACAAAAGTGCTGGAAATCACACATTTTCCCACATTTTTGTGATGGAACCTTCTGGAATCTGCAGGAATCCACAAAATTCCTACCACCCAGCATTGTCTCATCTATACTGATAAAAAATTTGGCTGCACTTGTCAGCATAAAAATGTTTTTTTTCAAAACTGCCCTTTTGGACCCGCTTTGGTTCCCCCTCAATTTCGACATGTCACAGGCACTTTGCCCACCTACACAAGTGAAGTATAATTTTTACCGGGAGAATGAGAGGAACGTTGGGTGGTAGGAAATCTGTCCCGGTGCGGTGATCCCACACAGAAATGAGGGAAAAGTTTGATTTTTTTAGCTAAATTTGAGGTTTGCTGAGGATTCTGGGTAAGAAAACATTGGGGGATCCTCACAAGTCACACCTCCCTGGATTCCCTCGGGTGTCTAGTTTTCAGAAATGTTTCGGTTTGGTAGGTTTCCCTATACGGCTGTTGAGCCAAGGACCAAAAATGCAGGCCCTCACCCCCGAAAAAACAGGTAGTTTAGTATTTGATCATTTTGATGTGTCCACATAGTGTTTTGGGGCATTTCCTTTCACAGGCACTAGGCCTACCCACACAAGTGAGGTACCATTTTTATCGGGAGACTTGGGGGGACGCTGGGTGGAAGGAAATTTGTGCCTCCTCTCAGATTCCAGAACTTTCTGTCACCGAAATGGGAGGAAAAAGTGTTTTTATGGCCACATTTTGAGGTTTGCAAAGGATTCTGGGTAACAGAACCTGGTGAGAGCCCCACAAGTCACCCCATCCTGGATTCCCCTAGGTGTCTAGGTTTAAAAATGCACAGGTTTGGTAGGTTTCTCTAGGTGCCGGCTGAGCTAGAGGCCAAAATCCACAGCTTGGCACTTTGCAAAAAACAGCTCTGTTTTCTTTGGGAAACTGTGATGTATCCACTTAGTGTTTTGGGGCATTTCCTTTTGTGGGCACTAGGCCTACCCACACAAGTGAGGTACCATTTTTATCTGGAGACTTGGAGGAACACTGGGTGGAAGGAAATTTGTGGATCCTCTCAGATTCCAGTACTTTCTGTCACCGAAATGTGAGGGAAAAAAGTGTTTTATTGGCCAAATTTTGAGGTTTGCAATGGATTCTAGGTAACAGAACCTGATGAGAGCCCCACAAGTCACACCATCCTGGATTCCCCTAGGTGTCTAGTTTAAAAAAATGCACAGGTGTGGTAGGTTTTCCTAGGTTCCGGCTGAGCCAGAGGCCGAAATCCACAGCTTGGCACTTTCCAAACAAACGTCAGTTTTCTTTTGGAAAATGTGATGTGTCCATGTTGCATTTCCTGAAAAAAGATAAGAGGGACTGGGAGATTAATGGTCCAGTGTACGTTCTCCCTAAATATGAACCTATAACAGAAAAGAGTACACTGTTCCAGAGAAGACTATCAATAGTTGATAGTCTTCTCTGGAACAGTGTACTCTTTTCTGTTATAGGTTCATGTTGCATTTCCTGTCATGGGCATTAGGCCTACCCATGCAAGTGAGGTACCATTTTTATCGGGAGACTTGGGGGAACACAGAATAGCAGAACAAGTTTTATTGCCCTTGTGTTTCTCTACATTTTTTCCTTCCAAATGTAAGACAGTGTGTAAAAAAGATGTCTATTTGAGAAATGCCCTGTAATTCACATGCTAGTATGGGGACCCCAGAATTCAGAGATGTGCAAATAACCACTGCTTCTCAACACCTTATCTTGTGCCCATTGTGCAAATACAAATGTTTTCTTGATACCTATTTTTCACGTTTTATATTTCACCAAATGAATTGCTGTATACCCGGTATAGAATGAAAACCTATTGCACGGTGCAGCTCATTTATTGGCTCTGGGTACCTTGGGTTCTTGATGAACCTACCACCCCTATATATCCCCACAACTAGAAGAGTTCAGCAGACATCACAGTATATTGCTTTCAAAAATCTGACATAACAGTAAAATGTTAAAGAGTAAAACGTGAAGAAAAATGGCTGTTTTGTTCACCTCAATTTCAATGTGTTTTTATTTCAGCAGTTATTTTCTGTAGGAAAGCCTTGTAGTATCTACACAAATTACCCCTTGCTGAATTCAGAATTGTGTCTACTTTTCAGTAATGTTTAGCTTTCCAGGATCCAGCATTGGTTTCACAACCATATCTTTCACTAACTGGAAGGAGGCTAAAAGCACAAAAATAGTAAAAATGGGTTATGTCCCAGTAAAATGCCAAAATTGTGTTGAAAAATGTGGTTTTCTGATTCAAGTCTGCCTGTTCCTGAAAGCTGGGAAGCTGGTTATTTTAGCACCACAAACCGTTTGTTGATGCCATTTTCAGGGAAAAAACACAAGCCTTCTTCTGCAGCCCCTTTTTCCCATTTTTTTTGTTTTTTAAACGAAATTTTCGCTTTATTTTGGCTAATTTCTTGGTCTTCTTCAGGGGAACTCACAAACTCTGGGTACCTCTAAAATCCCTAGGATTTTGGAAAAAAAGGACACAAATCTGGCGTGGGTAGCTTATGTGGAGAAAAAGTTATGAGGGCCTAACCACGAACTGCCCCAAATAGCCAAAAATAAGGCCTGGCACCTGAGGGGGAAAAGGCCTGGCAGCGAAGGGGTTAAAAACACAAGCTATTCCCAGCTGTAAAGCTAAAGTTCCAGCCATGACAGTGCTTAAAAAGACACTGAATGGTGGGAGGAGTTATTATTTGGGGGTCACCAGTAACCTGCTGCGCTCGACCTAAAAAGTAAAAATCAGAATTTTCATGCAGATGACAAGGAAAACGTCAAATAGTTGATCAGAATTTGTGGGCTCAGTTCTATTCCAAGAGATCATTTACAGTGGCAATAGGACAGCTGACAGACATGTCAGAGGAATCAAGGGCAAAATAATTTGTCACTGTTTGGGTTCTCTAAATAACAAAATCCACTATCAACCGGTACAAGGCCCGAGAATATGATAGTCTGTTAATGCAAAGTAACTGGTTCCAAGAGTTTTTAGGCAACAATAACTAGTTAGGAAGAGCAATATGCTACAGTTGTGGAATAATATGTTAGTTTTACATCTTTGGTTGATCACCTAAAAAAAGCGAAGGACTTCAGCACTTTGCCACTACAGATATAGGGTTCCTCCATTCATTCTGCAGAACTCACATGGCCATCTCTTAACACCTATCAGAAAAGCGGAAAACCTCTCATATTTTGTCTCTGGTGAGTTCCACGACCCAAATAATGGATGGATACAACTATATTCTTCTAATCTATCAGCTTAGATAAGACTTTAAAGGGAGTTTCACCCAGAAAATGAGACCGCAGGGGACAATCACCCTGGGGTCTAGGAATTAAACTAGTATAAGGGCTCAAATAGAATGGACTTTCTGCATGATCATGGATGTAAGCCATAATCAAGCTGTTTATCTTGTGTCCCTCTAACTGAGTAGTGCCAACCATCAGTTGCCCATATCAGAGGTAGATGGTTGGTCGAAGGGCTGCCCACTATAGAATCCGTTTATTCAAGAACCTAGGTTTTTAGATCACCTGCACATAGTACGAAAACGGTGGAAAATGATCGCTAAAAATCTTTAGACTTATCACCAAAATATAATAAAAATGAATACATCTTTGAAGCAAAGCATTAGCTTTTTTCAATGAATGCTTGAAACAATCAGTCCTGCATACTGGAAGAGAGATCTGAACCAAAGCATTTACTATAAGCAGCCTGCTGGGTTTCCTGAAACAGGCAGATACTGGCGCTGCTTCCCAGCAGGGATGGGGGGAAAGCCCCGGCTCATACCCACCCCAGTGCTACAGAGCCTGTAGCAGTACTTACCCACTGCGTCAAATATAGGCACTTGTTTCTTTGGCACACAGCATTGCAGGAGTATATACCACAGGCTAAGGTATCCTCGTGGAGTAGAGATCAGAAGAGAGCAAAAGAAGATTTTGAGAAGATCAAATCTCAATGTCCGACCACAATTTACAGAAAAGAGTTTCCAGAGGCCAGGCAGGTGATGCACAGGGCTGCCTCGACACAGCCACCGACTTCAACGTCCCCTGCAAGCCGATGCAAGGGATTACATTTTTATTTTACTATTATGGCCTTTTACAAAGTAAATCTTTTATAATAACCCAAGGTTTGCTTGCCCTTCCTTTTTCAACACCTCAAAATAATCCCCTTTGTTGGAATAATCTACAAATTGTTTCTTGGACTGTTTGAATCCGACCCTGAGCAGCAAAAGAGAAAATATTGCTACTGTTGCACCTGCTGTTGCAAACTAAACTCTTGATTCACAAAGCATTTTCTGTGAGCACCGATAAAAAAACAAGCCATGCTTACTCAGGGAAAGCAAGCATATTCTACTCCTGTAAATCCATGGGTATGCTACTCCTACGCTTGGGAGTGCAGCCTTCCATGATACAGCAGGTGAAGTGGCTCCTTAGCCTAAGATCCAGAGGGGTCACTGGCCCCTCATTAGTGCTGTTTTATACTATTCCAACACCAGAAAGGAAGCCAGTCTTCCCAGCTTGCTCTATCTTGCCATACCGCTGCCTAAACCTGATGTAAATCACAACTAATCACATAAAAGGCTTTGTAATTCAGGCCTAAATATGCTGGTGTAACTCACAACCGAGTCTGGAACACGACACGCTTAGTCATAGAAAACGTTTTATGAAACTGGCTCTAAGGGCATCATTTAAAGTTTGCAAAGTTGGACATCTGCCAAAAAGTGGTGTAAGTCCCAACCTCTGTATTTGGAATGACACTGACATCAATGTACTATTGAGGTTAGGCGGGACATCCACTACTTTGTGGCAATGTCCTCCATTCACCCAACTTTTAATTAGGCCCTACGTCTACTGCTGGAAACACTGTCTGTGAAAAACAGAAAACAAGCCAGGAGTGTAGAGGTTAACAAAACAAATCAAGTAAGATATACGTGCTTCAATAAGGTGCCAGGCAGGCGTAGTATAGCTCTCCCTAAGAACAGGCAAGCGTCCAGCAGGGAACACAGCAAGGTGTGTTTTGTCTGCACTGTGAAGACCGTGTAGGCTATTCTTCAGAACTGAAATATCTACAGGACACCTTGAAAAAATACACACACACACACAACAGAAAGGGGAAGTGGTGCTGTGCCACTGAGAATTCAATACCGACAGGTGTTGCACTGGGAGCTAAAGAAAACAGCGAGAAGAATGAAAGGGGAGTGTTTAAACAAAAGGAGCGTATGGACGCGAAAGAAGCAATGACATTCTGGTGTAGGGTCAACAGCGGCTAAATATTTCAAAAGCGTCGATTTCAGAGCATGGTGGGGTAGAACAGGATGAATAAAGCTCTTTCCTTCACAGAAAACATTAAATTCACTGCAAGCTAATTAGAAAAGAAATAGTTCTGAACTCAAAAGTTAGAAACATTTTTACCTGAAAAACAGTTGGCAAACTTTCAAAGAACGTCTTTATTTGTGGCATCAGAATTACTATACTTGGGAACAGCCTTTCCTCAGAAATGCTATTGGGTTAATTTAGAATTTGGCATACAAGTAGCTCCATCAATGCAGACCTTCACTCTGTCCACCTCCACCCACCTGCGGCACCCACCCATACAAATTTAGAGATTCCCCTCTGCCTGTGTCTAATTTGTGTCGATCAGTGCACAGATGCACTGTATAAACAGATGAATTTATAGCCGGAGGCATGTTTATACCTCCATTGCAACCGGAGGGCGGGTGCTTCAGGAGCCATGGTGCTCTGTCAGGGGTTGTTGATGGCAGAGCTGGTTGCAGCTCCATCACTGGAAACCTGGCAGTTCCTTACCTCGAAATGGGATGGGGGGGTTTGTAAATTCAATGCTACAGGTGTCCAGTGTTAATTTGAGCCGGTGGTTTCCGGTGCGGGGTACCAGCACTTATTTTTGAGGGCCGGAACTTATTTTTCTGCCTTAAGCATTTACTGCGAGCAAAAGACACATATGGAAGAGTAGGAGGAAGAGGAAAACGAAAAACCGTCACAAAGGGAGAAAACAGAAATCTGCAAGAGTGAGCTGAAGGGGCAGGGAGTGGCTCTAAATGGATTAAAGAGGCCCGAGGTGGCTTCAGGATTACACTGCCTCAGTATTCTGTGCTCGCACATTTAATTGCAGCAGCTGAGAGTTTCAGAATAGAGCTTTGGGCACCGGGACTTTTTTATTTACAAATTTAGCACTGCAGGAGTCCAACAATTTATTGTGGAACTCCAGCCCCACTAAACTTTAAATCACCCCACTTGACCGAAACAGTGGCATCTTCTCTGTGACTCTTTGCAAATAATATGACAGATCTGCTGGGAAGAAAAGAAAACAGAACTCTCCTCAGAGCTTCATCCGTTTGTATACTGTCACACGATTTTAGCTTTAACGGTGCAAGGATAATGTTGGGATTGAAAACTGTACACAGAACTCCAAATATGTTCAGAATAGCTCAACAAACAACATTTACCCCATAGGATCTCATGCAGTTAGCATCTGTTCATGGCTGGCCAACTGAGCGAGGTTGCTCAAGGTGTACCTAAACAACCGAGCAATGCGTTTGCACTCCTGCATGCATGAACAAACACTACAACATTCCTCTGAACAGTATTTCGGCTAATAAAGTGCCACTAGTCGAATGTTAAACTGTACAAAGTGTTCTACGGAGAAGTAAACCTATTTTGTGCAATCAAAAGGCAGTTATTTATATGTTGCACTCTCAACAAACAAACTTTTGTGTGTTCTTCTCTGCCAGACTGGACCAACATATAAGAGACTCACACACTCTCCCTTACTTTTGCAACTTTTTAGCATCGTTCTTCCACTTTTAGCAGCTTTACCTGAATAGAACATTTTCACTTCTACCAGAGAAATTAATGGAACAAGTTGGTTGCCAAATGTGCGCCCGAACTTGTAATAGAAGGTCTCGCCACTTGCCACATACCTGTTTGTGAAGTGGCTCCTAAATATCTAGAATTGCTGAGTTTGCCTTTCAATGAAAATAAGTAAAACTTGCAGGGACCAGGAGAAAGTATGATTCGCATTCTCTTCTCCTGAAATATATTCCAGACTCCATTAAGACAAGCCAAGAGCTTTTGCCAAGTAGGTCTGCAAAAACAAAAGCACAGCAAAAGCTACCAGCAGCTTCCCATCCAGCTAGTCCTTATCTCCAAAGAAAGAATAAATGAAGCACAACTTTGTGACAAAGATATTGCGAAGCCGTATTGATACAAATCAAACTACTTAGCCTCCTTATGTCCTTGCTTACTGTAAAGCTCCAGACTGAGGCAGGTTTCAGCTCTAATACTGCACTTCTCCATGTCCACTCCACGGTGTCAATCTTATTCCACTTACTGACCTTGGCCCCACTGTTCCGCCTGCTACGCTATGTTGTGAAGAAACAGAATGGCCCCAGCTGCAGGTGTTTTTTCCTTGAAGCGTGTTTCACTACAATGTATCTCTAAGTATGTGTACAGGGCAACACTCTCTGGCAAGGGACAGAGAGATAAACCAGGGCAGGAGCTCCGAGTTACCGTCCAGGATCATTTACAAAGAAGCGGGAGGTTCGTGGGTGGTGAATCCTGTGGTGTGACAGTGCAGTGCTCTCAGAAGAGGTTGGTTTTCAGCTACTTTTAGAATTACTCCACCTTGGTAGGACACCAAAAGCTCTTTGTGGCCAATTTCAGCATAGAGGTATGCATGATGGATATGATGGAGATACACCCCTAAAGTGGGTGAAATTGTCACTATCCATAATACTAGTGTCCTTGTTATGCTGGGAGCTTTCCGCATGTCAGGGACATTTAAATGACATTCCTTAAATCACCGCCATAATTTACATGGAGGCATTCTCTGGAGTGGGCACCAGAGAGTGGTGACTCAAAGTATACCAGTCACAGGTCATTCTCAATGGCAGACCTTGTAATGGCCCCCACTACCTGGAAAAGGTGACCCCTGTCAAAACATGGCAGTGGAACTCAGAGGAAGGTGGCCAGGACTTCCACTAATTTTTGGCAGACAACCTGTTGCCGTTATCCTCTAAATTAGCCCATAGCCTTCTTTAAAGGACTCACTGTGTCCAGCTTTCTTTTAACAAAATTGAAACAAGATACTTTAAGGAATGGGCAAAGTAGGCATTGACCAGAGCCCTCAGCTTCTAATGCACCACTTGGGAAAGTAAACTTTCTCTCTAGCTCACCTTTGCCTATTTACATATCTAAATCCCTTTCTTTGTCTCTACCTACCCTGACTCCTGTGTCTCTTTGCCCAGTGTTCGCTTTAAGAGTTTTAGGCTCCCAGAAAGACATATTTCAAATTATTTTTGTGTGAACCCAGCTTCTAAATTTGTTCCCTGTCATGCAAGCTTCAATTAGTAGAAAATAAATAATAACATTCAAAGTTGTTTCGAACAGGGGTCCCCAAAATTTGCCTTGCCCGGCACCAAAAATTCTTAAAGCATCACTGATTATACAACATTGTAAGGCCAATTAAAAGAGGAGCACGTCACAGATAAAAGAATGTGGAGGAGACGTGGGTGTGTCAGGCCATGCTTAGAGCACCACTGTGAATAAAAGTTATGGTGTTGTTTTAAACAGCTGCTAAATTTCACAGTTTGTTTTTAATATTCAATCTACAAAAGCCCATACTCCCTGAGATAACTACTTTGAATTATTGAGCTGCTGTCGAAAAGGCAGCAGGTTAAACACAGGCCAAAGTCCTAAGGTGCAGAATTCAACATGCAGAATCGATGAATAATTTGTATCAAATGGGGCATGCCAGGAATGCGTTTCTTGCATCTAACCATAGTACTTCCTTCTCAACCACCAACACAGGCATGTCATTGAAATAACTCTACCACGCCCATATTTCTTTTTTACAAAGTATCTGACAAAGACAAGAATGTAAAAGTCAAATAAATGGGCGTCGGAGCCCGAAGGGGTCCCCCGAGAACCACTGGGAAAACCCCACGTATAGAACCCTCCCCTTCGGGAGGGCCCCGGAGGAGCACCAGATCCCGGAGGGGTAAGCGGAAGGACCCGGATACTCCTGCAGACAGTGAGGTGGCCCAGGACTCTGGCCCACAGATAGAGAACATCTCTGATGCCCTCCCGGGGCCTCGGACATCGGCCCAGACAGCGGAGGACGGTCGCTTGAGTCAATCTCCGGTGCTCCGCTGACATGATGTGTGTGGCCCCTTCGATGGACGCGGGGGGGACCCGCCGCGCTTGGCTTGCTCGGGCGGGCCCCGGGGGGGCTGCCATTGATGACACCGAAGACTTCCTAATGTATGGTGTCTAAAGCTCGATTTGGTACCATTAATTGCAATTGATCCGAGTGAAAGGAGGGGTCCACCACTCCACCCCAATGACAGCTCTATTGGCTGTCTGGTTCTGGTTGGGTATTTGGGAGACAGATGCTTCCGGGGTGGGAGTATGGGGAGGGGGGTGGTTTTGGGGGGGTGGCGGGGGGAGTTTGAATTAGGTTTAGAGGGCAACAAGTTAGTTAGCCTGGTTTGTAATTTTAAGGTTCCACCGATATGTTTGAAACGGTCGTCCCTAGGCCCGCAGAGGCACACTCAACATTGTATAACACCTGCACAACCCACGCTTGGCCCTCAATGACCCAAGTCCTCTCCTGGAATGTAAACGGCTTATTAGACAAGATCAAGAGGTCAGCAGTATTTAACACTCTCCGTAGATACTCCCCCTCAGTGGTCCTCCTGCAGGAGACCCACCTCCTCGGGTCCAGGTGCCCCATACTTGCGCGAGGAGGATACGATAGAGTATACCATGCAGGATTCTCCAGAGGCTCTAGAGGAGTGGCCATCCTGCTCCATCGATCTCTACCCATGGTGATCACAGCCACGCAGTCCGACCCGCAGGGTAGATTTGTAGTAGTCACAGGGACTCTTCAGGGGTCCCCGATAAACCTTGTGTGCGCCTACGCTCCTCCATCAGGTCTTGATGCCTTCCTACTTTCGCTACATCGAGTGACTACAGGACTTCCCCAAGGGACCACCCTACTGGGAGGCGACTTTAATGCGGTTCTTGACCCCAATCTGGACGTGTCTGGGGGGGATCACCGCTAGTAGATCCAATCGGGCTTCAGCCCTAAGCAACTGGGCGGAGAGCCTCGGCTTATGCGAGGTGTGGCGCACCTGGCACCCCAGGGAACGTCAATACACACATACATCGGCTGCCCACCAGACGCAATCTAGAATAGACCTTGTGTTCATGCCCGCCTTGTCCTTCTCAAACGTTGCAGGGGCGGAGATTCTCCCTCGGGGGGTCTCGGACCATGCGCCAATACGTGTCCGACTGGGCAGAGCAGATCCCACCAGGCGACCTATGTGGCGCCTGAATGCATGGCATCTACAGGACAAAGACTACACGCAGGAGATCAGGAATCACCTTAGTCAATATTTTGAATTAAACGTGGGATCGGTTCGATCTCCAGGAATAATATGGGCCGCTTGTAAAGCCACTCTTAGAGGGCATGCCAAACATATCCTTCGATCCCGTGAGCGAGACCAGAACTCCCAGATCTCTGAGCTGGAGACCAAGGCCCTAAGACTGGAACGCCAGCACGTGAACTTGGCATCGGCCTCTATCATGAGACAGCTGACTAGGGAGAGAGAGGATATCCAACACATAATGCTGGATTCGGCCAAGCACATGTGGAGAGCCTCAGCAGCCCGAATTTATGGATGGGGGATAAAAATGGGAAGCTGCTGCATTGGCTGGCCACCCGCCCCATGGCCAACAGAATTATATCCGAGATTTTAGAGGACACGGGCTCCCTTGTCAAAACATCTGTGGAAATTGCACATAGTTTCGCCTCCTACTATACCCGCCTATATGCCAAACACCCCCGTCCCGCTATTGAGAGAGAGACCCCCTGCTAAACGATATTACCCTTCCCAGGGTGTCCCCAGAGGCGAGAGACAGGTTGGAGGAGGCCATTGGTCTCGTAGAGATCTGCAATGCAATATCTAGTCTAGCATCGGGCAAAACCCCAGGCCCTGACGGTTTCCCAGCAGAATTATATAGTAAATGCAGCGACATTCTGGGTCCCCACTTGCTTAACATGTACGAAGAAGCTGAAAACCGAGGCCGCTTCCCTACTGAGATTGACCAAGCGACAATTGTGGTGATCCCCAAAACCCAACCCCCACCACGACACTGCTCGGCGTACCGGCCCATCTCGCTCCTAAATGTTGAAATCAAGGTGCTCTCCTCGATCCTTGCCTCCAGACTGAAGGAGGTAATAGCCACACTGGTACATCCTGACCATTGTGGTTTCATGCCCACCCGTAGTACTAGGCACTGCATCAGGCGGTTACATCTGGCCCTGGCGCACCACAAAACTCTGTCACATACACACTTGGCACTACTTCTACTTGATTTTGAAAAGGCCTTTGACACAGTGGATTGGTCTTATCTCGAACAGGTCCTGCAAAAAAACGGGCTCGGGCCCAAATTTTGAGGACTAGTGAAACTCCTATACTCTAACCCGACTGCCCGAGTCCGGGTGAACGGAGTGGTTTCCGACCCATTCCCCATCGGCCGTGGAACTCGACAGGGATGCTCGCTATCCCCCATACTCTTTGCGCTAATAATAGAACCCTTGGCGATACTACTGAATGGTGACCCACTGATTGAGGGCTGGCACTGGCCCTCCGGCTCGGCGGACCGAGTGGCACTATAGGCAGACGATGTTCTCCTGTATATCTCTAACCCACCCAAGAGCGGCCCCCGCGTTCTAGAGATCCTGGGTCTTTTTGCGGAAGCTTCGGGACTGATCCTGAACCCAGCCAAGTCCCTGCTGATTCCCCTGCATCGCTCTCGCGACTGTATAGACTGGCAACGAAGCATCCCAGTACGAAGGAACAGCTTCAATATTTAGGAGTACATATTTCACTTCTTCCCGAGTTGGCTTGGGAACTTAACATTACGCCACTAACAAAGAAAATCAAGACCGATCTCTTGCGCTGGAGGGCCCTCTCCCTGAATCTGCTTGGCAGAATAGCGCTGTACAAGATGATGATCCTTCCCAGGCTCCTCTACCTTCTGCAAAACTTTCCACTTCCCATCCCCATGAGATGGTTCAGGGAGATGGACTCCTTAGGGCGCCAATTCATATGGGGCGGCACTCGCTCACGATTGGCGCTCAAAACTTGTCAGAGAGACATATACGACGGTGGCTTGGGCATGTCCAATATCCAATGCTATTATCTTGCGATGCACGCGCTCGTAATTAATGACTGGGTGGGGGGTGGGTGGACAGATCCAGCATATCAACTAGAACTATAGACAATGGGCTACCCGCGGATCTTTGGCGCCCTATACGGGAACCCGATCCCCCGAGATGTCCCAGAAGTGACCAAAGTGGTATTACAGGGATGGCGGACGGCCCAGAAGTTGACGGGGTGGTGGAGACGTCTTACCCAGCAGACCCCGCTATGGCATGGGAGGCAGTTGGCACAAGTGGCTGGCCTGGAGGGTTTTCAGAACTGGGATAACATAGGTATCTCCACTCTGGGTGATATCTGGGGAGGGTTACATATGCAGTCCTTCCAGGATCTTCAGAAACACTACTCTTTAAACAAGACACAGTTTCACCGGTATCTTCAGCTACGCCATGCCCTACTAGTACATATACAGGCAGGGGACACCATACCCGAACATAGCCCCATGGAAGCAAAGGCATTGATGGGAGACCTGGGCAGGGGAGGTGTTTCCCAGATATATCGCACCCTAATCACCGCCGCTGCGGGCTCCCTGGGAGGGCTTCGCCAAAGATGGGAGGAATGGGTGTGCCCCATGGAGGAGACGGACTGGGCAGAAGCACTGATGGCCCCACTTTCCCTTACAATTGCCACTCGCTTCCGATTAATACAAACCTACTTTCTTAATACTGCCTATCTCACGCCCACCAAATTACACAGAGCGGGCCTCCGCCCCTCAGCGGAATGCCCCCGCTGCAGGAGCCCCGCAGCTGATTTCTTCCACATGGTATGGGCTTGCCCAACCATAGCGACTTACTGGGAAGCAGTAGTGTAGGAGGTCTCTGGGGTCTTACAAGAAGATATAAAGAGGGTGCCGTTGCCACTCCTTCTGGGGGTCATGGGAGACACTGGGCTGCGAAGAGCAGATCGGACCTTCCTAGGGGTGGCATGCCTGGTGGCCAAGAGGGATATAGTGGCGGATTGGAAGGCCAGGAATGCACCGACACTGATTAAATGGGGACGGGGGTGGACTGGTGTGCGCAGCGAGAAAAACTTGTACATGAGGCCAGAGGATGTTTAAATAAACATAATAAGATATGGGGGAAATGGGAGGCCATGGCAGGCTTCTAGGTTCTAGATTGTATATAACATTTATTAACAATGTGTTGCTGGGGACTTCGGACTCGATCATTGTTTGATGCCCATTGGCATCATGTTAAATTGTACGTATCATTGTTTCATGCAAAATCAATAAATACTCTTTATCAAAAAAAAAAAAGTCAAATAAATGTACTGATGGTAGTAAGCTTCTTACAAAAATGTCAATTGAAAAAGATATAATTATCTACCTCTATACGTATGTATATATAGAGAGAGAGTTTTATGAATCGCTGACTTTTTTGTTGGATCTGGCATCGTTTCATTGTGTTTTGATATGCCTTCTCATTTAGGTCTGATTTGGGGCAGGTCTGATGTTTTCCCATCACTTCTTCTAGATTTGATGTCACATTCACACAACTCCGTTGGAGTACTCGAGTATCTCTGTCATCGCTGTCCCACTAAAACAGCGAGGCTATAACATTCCCTTTATGGTGTGAACTCTTATGTCACACTGTTTGTTGGACTTAACAAGCATTGGCAAGGCCAACAGTTCTGATTTACATTTTGAGTATTGACTAAAACACATGGATCAATGTCTGCTACAGTGATTGCTTTCCTTATTTAGTGCATCTATGAGATGTTTGACAATTCATTGTACTTTTGAGATGTAAAACAGTCCATCAAACACTGCAAAGACACCACTCCATAGGATTAATAAGAACCCAAACAGTCAATCCCATGAGGTGAGACTGAAATACTCCCTTGGGCAATGGGAAAGCCAAATCTATGTTTGTGTTAAAGAATTACAAACAGTAGGTCATACAAAAACATTGCTATCAGGCTAGACCTAAAATGTATCACCCTTTGCAACCAGGGTCCTTTTATGATGATGAAAGTGCATGTATATAGCATTACACATAGTTGCGTTTAACTTAAGCAAAATTGCTATCATGCAAACCTACGCAACTGTAAAACTACTGCATCACTTTGAGACTGTGAAACACATTTATTGTTTGGACGGGCAACTGCTTTCCTACAGCATTCTATCAGTGTTCCTGGCCCCCTATGGGTAGTACCTCAAATCAGTATACCCTATGATGGCGGTCATCCATTTGCCTAGAAAAGACTCTCTGTCCTGGGGTTCATTACTTGCCTAGTAGTTCCACTTCTTCAAGAAGAAGAATAAATTCGAATGTCTATGGCATATTCTGTGTTTTAACTGCACTCAACTACCTCATGTCATTTTATCCACAGAAGCAGCTTCCGCTGGTGTCCCTTCCTCATCGCCACCACACAATATCCTCAGCTCTGCAGTCTCTTCTTAACCGCTCCCTATGTGCTGTCTGACCAGTTACCTGTCGGTGGCCAGAAGCACTTCGAAGTAGCTTACCAACTGCATTAATGCTTTACAGGGTAAATGAAAGGCATCGCTATACGCCTAAGCTTTACCATGTAATCAAAGTTCCATCCAAAATTTGCTGGCAGTAAAAATGACCAGGAATCCAGTGAGCCAAAATATAAAAAATAATGGAATATTGTGTTTTAAGGCGCAGTTGTAAGTGTAAATAAAGAACCTGGGATAAAATGCTGGCGGCAGACAATCACCAACATACCAACATTTGCCCAACACCCATAGGCTTTGTCAAAGTCATGTGACCACCATAATCCCATACTATATATACAAATAGCTGACAGTAAAACTTGGTCACCAAGAATCAAGCATTCTGCAGTTTAAAAAAAAGCACCTGCCTTGCATAAGGGTCAAAGACTCTCCATCAGTGGACTAATTTCAAAGACCTAGCAAAAACAACTGCCATTGTAAATTTAGTTTGCGTGAAGAGTACACTCCCTACATATCGTGACACAAAATCATTTTCACAAATACACTTAAATAATGCAAACTGATATGATAAAGTTAGTCCAATGACTATATGAAGGGCCTATATGGTCACAAACAATGAAATATATAAAATGTCCCCGCAGACGTCTGAGGGTCATAGAGAGCATGCTTGGAGGGCATGTTAGCAAATGACCTGTATATAGCATGTTAAAGAGATACAGAGCATGGTAAGTCACTAAACAGAAAAGAGCAGAAAACCACTGAGGAACACACTAAAAACAAAGAATTTAAGTTTGATGTTTGCTCATATAATTAACTTGAATTTGCAATATCCAACACAGATGATGGAAAGTATATGAATTAAATACAAGTGGCTCTATATGACTCACCAGGCCTCCTAAGGAAGAGGTCTCTGACTGTTAGGGACAAGCTGCCTCACTACACTCGCCCTTTCTCCCCCTCAGATCACTAGGTTTTCCAGGCACATTCACACTCACAGTTCTAAGAGGGAGGAATATTTGAAATGGTGAAGGGTCATTTTCTTTGCTTGTCCCCAAGTTCCGCAAAGCTCATCTCAGAATAGAAGATCTACTGAGGACACAATCATGTTTCCAAGGACTTTGAAGGTGGTTCTGATTCCCGAAAAGAACCATAACATGCTAAACTATCGTAATTTGAATTCTCTAGAAGTTTTCATAACATGACAAATCATTACTGAGAGCATTGGAATATCTAAAAGTGTCCACATAAAGCTGACAATCTGAATTGTGCAGGCATATGTTATGAGTAACAATCAAATAACATCTAAGAATACAGTGCACTGTTGGATAACAAATTGTAAGAGATACACAAACTAAAACTATTTGGAACCATAGTGTGATACAGGACTCTTAGGCATGTTGGTTAGGACACACTCCCCAATATCTGTTGCACTAAAATGACAAACTTGGAATTAAAACTCGGAATATCACATTTAAATTCAGATTAGACCCCAGTTACTTCCAAAAATTATTCTTCAATTTACCTCAAAAAAGACAAAAGATGAAAGAGGAAACATATTGAAATATGGCTGTTCCTTTCTGAGAGCAAGTTCTTCCAAATCAAGAGCCTTGAACTCGCTCATCCCAGACAAAAGATCTAAGAGAGAAAACAAAATGTCTGCCGACTATCTCAGAACATTCTCCTACCAAGAATTTGATTAACTTTTCCCACCTCATCAGTTCCTGATCTCGATGCTCTAAACAAAGGCGGGAGAAGAAGGTTTGATGGGGAGGGTCTATCCTCCTTAAAGATTCAATAAACATATTTTGAAACCAAACCCAGAAGGGCAAACTTCCACAGGAAAAAAGTTTTTTTGTTAAAAAAAAAAAAACCCTCACCCACCAGGGTTACCCCTTGGTGGCATGCTTCATCATTGGGTTTCTTCCTGTTCTGCTGCAGAACGAGGCATGCTGCGACCGACGGAATACGTGGGAGCACTGTTGGTATCCGTGATGCGGATGCTAGTAAAGGGTAGGAGTGGTGGGGTCGTGGTAAATTAAAAATACCCCCCTCTGGATGATATTACTAGTTTAATAGGTCTCACAGAGGTGGTATGAGTAAAAAGGGGTGTCAGGATGGTGGGTATATTATATACCTGTCCTCCTTAGTGGTCTACATGTTTCGGAGTTTACCCCTAAACTCCTCTTTGGGACCAAAGTGATCTCCCTATTATCACTCCTCATGCATCTTACACTAGTAGAAGTACATTAAATAAATAATACCCATCAGTGTCAATGCTCTGCTGGGCATATTTTCAGTATTTATGCTAATTGTATCATAGCTCCTCCGGGACGGGGTGTGTGCTTGTAGTCACACAGTCTTCAAAGCGACACTCCCACATTACAAACTACTCCTCACCTCGCCGTGGCCTGTTTCTAACAAAAAAACTTTTTTTCTGTGGATGTTTTCCCTTCTGGGTTGGGTCTCTAAATACGTTTCCTGATCTCGATGCTATTGAAATTCTTGTCAGTATCTTGCTTATTGCATGGGTGACTGTTTGGTCCCTACTAAGTCTGTACCACAACAGCATATACCACCCTACAACTAACCACACAACTTTGCTTGTTGTATAGTTCATCATGGCATGTCTTGTGTTGATTCTTGTCCAGGGACTACCTATTGTCAGGTTACCCGTTTCCATCCAGATCTGTAAAGTCAGAGCATTCCAGGTCAGATCTTTTCCTGGACTGTCAGTCAGGATAGCTTGGGGACGGACCTGAATTAAGACAAAAGTTTCTGGAGGAGGAAAGTTATGGTGCCCTTTATTTATCTTTAGAGAAACTCTTAAACTTATTGGAGACGAACTCAACGAAGCCTTAAGAACATAAGATCAGAAACACTGAAACAAAAAAAACAAAAAAAAAATGCAGGAACTTAAACTTAGTTCTTGCTCCACAACAGCACTTTGGCCTGTGCGCAGTAACGCATCCTTTATTTCGCACCCCCATGACTTAAGTTAGATCTCATAGGAACCACTCAATGTTACTGAAAGATCTCACAAATGTTCTTCTCTGCCAAGTTTTTCATGAACCATTACCCACTGATCACTGTCTTGCCTCGTCATTTCACACAACACAAGCATCATCTACTCATACAATGTTTGGACTTGTATTCAAATATTGCATGCTAAGGCTGCCTAACAGTGACATGTCATCCTGCCCACATACACATCATCTAAATAAATACCTTTAATAGAATTATTTCTATAACCTAATGACGCACATTCAACATACTATCCTACAGGACACCGAAAGAATTCAATGTCCCATTGCTCGTCACTCTTCTCTGTTTTACGTAATTTAGATACAAAAACAAAATAAGATGCTCGTTTGCTAATTCCTTGCCTTCCCTTTTTTACAATAACTATTCCTGCATTTCAGCAGCTAGTCATCAGAAGAACAGCAGGATAAAATACATTCATTACAAAATAAGGGTGCGTTTGCTACTTCTTCTTCCCCACACTTTAAACCAATAACTCAGCTGTCGTGAACAAACCCTAAACTGGGTAAATGAGCATGGAGGCACATGAAGCTAATGAGAAATTTAGCACAAAGTGAGAAACATTTCCAAGTGCAAAAATGGGGCTTGGAGTTCAGAAATGACTATGGTTTTCTAGTTCTCTAAATCACCTGGTTCGAAGTTGGCCAAGACTTGCCTTTTCTATTGTTGTCAAGAACTTCATTGCTTATCATCATTCGTTGCAGTACATATTGATAAACTCAATATACACACACAACACAAAAGGTCCTAAAGCATTTTAAAACATAGTACTGATAATTACTATATAAATTCCCAATCGTAATTGATCACACAAATAACATAACCCATTACACTGATAAATACATTTCTCCTAGAAAAACACATGACTCCATGCCACATTATCACTTATAACATTGAATGCATTCTTTCTGTGTACTCGCGAAGACACTGGACACCGTGTACATCACAGCCAAGTCGAAGGCACTGTGCACTCGTCTCAGGGACACTTCTACCACCTTAAAAACCTCCCTCCATTGGAACTGCGACTAAGTAAGCCCTTAGCTTTCAATAAAATGGAAAGAATAGGAAAAAGTGAGCAGGGGTTTCATTGACCAATGAAGCACACTGGAAAGAGCAATCCTCCTCCCTTCTGTATGCCTGTCAACGACAAAACAGCAGCTGCCCAAACACAATCTAGCATACAAATTTCTAACAGCGGTGGGCTCTGATGTCTTGAAATGGAGTAGTCATTACCTGCACAGTAATAGCCCCAGGCGCATTCTCAGCTTTGAGAGGGTCTGGCGCATCAAATCTCGTGGTTAATCCCAAAGTGAGCAAAACCAAGGGCATGGAAAGTTTTTATGACACACTCCAGTGAGGTCCGCTCCAGAATTCAAACAAGAGATTGTATAAATCGTTTTTTCCCCATAAACACAGGAATTGTGCATCTCATCTCCGAATAACTCATCTGCTGCGACTTCATGTATGAGATGGACTGTTTCTTGCATCCCTAGCCCCCCCCCCCCAAAAAAAAATGCCTTTCAAGTCAAAAAAATGCCTCCTCCTCAAGTTTAAGATTAATCGTGACCCTCATTATCAACCTGAGTCTTGCATTAATCAGCAGCAGGTAAACTATAACCAAAGCAATCACATTTTTTTCAATTCTCATGCCGGTCAGTGAGTAGTAGCCAGAACGTGTACTATTTCCCAGCGCCATCACATTTGTTTTGCACACATCTGCTATAAAGAGCCTGCCCAGAAGCACTCCTTGGTTCACAAAATCTGGCACATGGTGATAGCACAGTAAACAATCAAAACAAAATAGTCTGACAATAGCAACTTCGGTTCGTCCACTGCTCCTCAAAGAGGAATTTCACGGGAGGTAAGAAATTAGCGTGTCAACTAATTTATCGGTTCAATAATGACTAGCGCAGTTCACAGGACATTCAGCGATAACAGCGACAAGAGTTGCATCATCAACCCTACATGACCACAACATTTTAATTGATACAGTGCAACTAGCATAATTAAATGATTAAATGATTGAAGTAGGTAAGTAAAGGCCAGCTGCAGAAAAATAATTCTTGACGGCAACAAACTTCTATCTGAAAAGGCTAAAAAGTAGAATTACTGCTCTCCTAACCCTGCAAAAAGAAATGTTTGCAGTTAAGGCAGAATTCCTGAACCTTAGCCCAAGCGTGGACTTCCCCAAAACAAACTTGGCACACAACTCTGAGTAAGCCTCAAGAAGGTTTAGCAAATAACAGAATTCTGGGTCTGTCCTATCTCCACTCCCCTTCTTCACAATAGGTATGCGAACTGCAAGACAGAGGAGGCTGATTTCTTGCAAGGATGGAGTTTGACACCAAATATTAAACATTTACATACTTGTCCACATTGGATTTCAGAAGTCCACCTGCACCGTGAAGGGGACTGGCACTCTGCTGGGTTTTTCACTGGCATACACTCTCATGATTTTGGCAAATCAATGTCAAGGATGGAACACACCCTTAATTGCTGGTTCTTTCCTTAGGTGCAGAGTGACCTTGTGATGCATACATGCTGCTAAAGTAATCACAGCATGCCTCTTTCGGGAATCGCAGAAAGCTTTGGGCCCTGATTGTTGTCACTTTACACCAAGCAGCAGACTACTTTGCACAGCCAACTTAATCTTCTGGGTAACCCCCTTCTGAAAATGAAAATTTACCCCATCACATTAGCCTGTGTAAGCAAAAGAGGATGTCACTGGGATAAACGTTACCTCCTATAAAACCTCATTAGAAATCTCAGGGGACCCTTATTTGGACAAGTGCACTGCCAACAATTCAAAACAGGAACAAGTAACCATAAGTCAGCATCAGAAGCAAAGAGTCAAAGAAAGAGAGAGAAAACTAACAGGCACAACTACAACCACAAGGTAACTAGGACGGTCTCACAACAGTACGAATGAGAATAATTTCTTCATAAATTAGTCCAGATATACCAGTTAATGTGATGTTCGGTTCTCCTAATATGTACACCAGTGACAGAGCCAATGGAACAGCATCAATGCCAGTAGAGAAGTGATCAAGGAATAAAAGAACAAATCCAACAGGCAAAGCTAAGACAAAAGGTGTCATAACATGCAGTTAACTAAAAAAGAGAATAGACTAAAAACCAAGAGAGTCAGGTGAGGGCATGGTATTTTTTTCTGGGCATGACACTTAAGACACGGTTCAGTTCCACTTGTAATCTGTACACCAAAGACACAGTCAAGTGAGACCACAACAGTACCAACGAAACAAGAACAGAACGTTTACCTCTTGGCTCAGTTCACCTTCTCTTATCCCATCCCTCTTTAGAAAGTAAGTCAATAATAACGTTCGTGATTGGACCTTCCAAAATGAAGAGCTATCCCCAAGCAGAGAAAAGGAAGCATGAAGACACACCAACAAATGGAATGTGAAGTAATCTTTATCACAGTTTGAAAGATGTTGGTGCTATGGAGGAGACTTATTTTTACAGCAAGCTGAACAATGGTTTCAAGATATTATTTGTGTATTAAACTGTATGCAAGTGACTTACCAAAACTTTATTTTCCACTTTGTCACCCCTAACTTCTAGCTTTATTTTCTTCCTCACGGCAATCTTGATCTTCCTCCCAATAACATCCCTGACACTTTCTGGAATGACAAGAAAATTCGTATCAAATACTTTCAGGAGCACGTTTCCTGCCGCCAAGACATTTTAGCACAAACGTTTTACTCTAATATTGTTCTACAAGGGCTTGTTCTAACAAATCTTTCTGCTCGGGTCATTCAACGGTGGTTACACTGTGGACTGCAGTGCTTCCTGCACCTAGCAGCGAAAAAGAGGCTCAAGTAACAGACAAGATACGCTTGGAGTTAGTGGACTTTGTACCCAGCCCAAACAGAGGTCACAGACAAACGTGAACCTCTTGGGTGTAGTTTAACAGAAGTGCAAATACTCAAACTGATGCCAGTGCAAACTGAGAGCAGGAAGTGCCACAACCCTTCAACACAGTGCTTCCTGGTCCTCCATACAGCTTCAGCAACCTTCCAGCGTACATGTTTCGCTGTAACATGATGCACCAAGGGCATGCTCTAACAGGCCTTTGTTATTCGGCAGATGTTATACACTCTGGGCCCGACTCACAAAGGCTTAGCTGTAAAAAGGCATGCCTAGTCTAGTACTACTCCTAGTTTACTACTGAATTCCAGGAGTAAGCCAGGTAAACTCCAGCCTCACTCTTGGCAATGAGTAGGAAGCCACGAATAGTTCAAGAGTAAATCCCAGCAAATTCTGTGTGAATCAGGCCCGCTGACCTGGCGTTCTTCCTGCTTCTGCCAGTCAACCAACCTGCAAAGAAAAAGAGACAGAAGCAGTCCTCAAACCATGGGTGCCAACAGGTCCATGACAACAGGGTGAATTTCAGCCAGGCCTAGCTTTTCAGCAAACAACAGTAGGCATGGTGGCATTTGTAAGCCATACTTATATCAAGTCCATCCATGCTTGGTGAGGTCAGCAGATTAACAAGGACTGGGTGCTCATCCTCATGTCAAGGTTCTATTTGACATCTCTTGACAGTGTCACCAGTGCAGTGGTCACCAGCAAAAAGTGGGGTTATGCAATTAAAAGTGGGGTTTATGGGTTTTCAAGGAAGCCTCACCTAGACAGCAGCTAAAGTGATGGATAGAGTTCTTGAATTAGCGTGGCCATTGATAATTACTCTGAGCCACAGTTCAGGTATCACTGTTGGAACAGGAGGATCAGGGCTCATCTTCATTAAATTGGTCGCTGTCTGGAATGGCACACGGACCACAAATAATGGCCAAGAAAGCAGTCAGAGTGATTATAGGTGGTTGAGATTAATTAATTACAACCACTAGGTCACTGCTTTACCTCATTTTTAAAGGACATGCCAACAAAGCTCACATCACCAAAGCTGTGAGCGTCATGTGACGCACAGCACTAAGTTCAGACCAATAATACGTTCTGCCAATTAAAGTTGAAGACCATTCTGCGTTATCAACTTATACTGCAAACACTGGGTTTATCGTTTAACTCCAAGTCTCTCGGACAACTTGTTTCCGGTCCCGGATATTTATTCAACAAATCGAGTATTCTGGAAGTTGCAGTCACGGTTCCGCTCACCTGGGCTAACATGCCTGTTAATTCTGTTTGTTCTCATTCTAGGTGCGGACTGCAACTCCCAGAAAGCATAGCGCAAACGGCTGCGCAAAGTGATTGTGTTAGGCGTGACCAGAGGCCAGTTGACAGCAGTGCTATACCACAGATTTCAAGCTGCTCCAATTTCCGCCTGGGTGGGGAGCTCACCCAATCCTATATTTTCCATCAGATTCCGCTACACGTCGATTTGCTTTTCTTCTTTATAAATATAGAACTGTAGGTAACAGAATGCTCAATAGAAAGCACACACGCGCTTCACAAACGGTCACCAGTGTTGGGAACGGAGCATTAATACTAAAGTGGGGGTAGGACAAGCTCTCAAATTATTAAAAAAAATGACCTTTCTGACCTTCAACACTTATAGTTTCCATTAAAATACCGGTTTGTTTAAAATCAGTGGAAAACTGGAGCACGGCTCTTTTCTGGGGCCATAAAAGAATCTGATTGGAAGGCTCTGATGGTGGCAGGTAAATAAATACAAGTGCACCTCTGCTCTGCTTGACCATTGGCTGCCCGTGTAAACATTAAGATACTCAACCCTCCCCGCTTGGATTTAGTAGTGAGGTGCAGACGCCCCCTCCCCCTTTTATCGCAATGAACAGCAAATCCCTTTAATCCTCGCAACAAATCCAAAGCGCAACAGACAGCGGCAGGCTATAATGCGCCCCCAGCTTCCATTCGGCCCCAACCTGTGGTGTACATGTGCATTTTACCCTGGCGAAGCAGAGAAAACTTCCCTCCCCTGGCGCTGGTCCTTGTCCAGGTGACCACCCCGTACACTGGCAGCAGAAAATGAAGTCCTTACCCAGCAACTCTTTGGGGATATCCGAGCTCTCTTCGGTCATTTTGTCCCTTTCTGTTTACAGCTGAATTTCCAAAATGTTGTTTTCTTTTTATTTATAATCCAAAAAAACGGGGATTGTTCTGTCGAAAAAGGTGATGGCCGGTGTAAAGTTGCCTGCGACGAGAGGCTATTTCGTCGTAAGGTGTCTCATGCAGGGCTCCTCCATGCCGCTGCCGCTGGGGTCGGTGTTTTGGATGAAAACGTTCAGTGTGCTCCAGTTGGGAAATAGCAGCGAGCATTGGCTGCGAGAGGAGGAAGGAGGAGGGCGCTGGGAAAAACACACAGAAGCGAGGGGGAGGGGGCCACCGAGCAGCGGCAGCAAACTATTTTCTCTTCGCTACTATAGTGGCTTTTTCTGCTTTCCTTGCTTCCTGGTACAAGCTGGTGCTTGTCTTGTGATTCCCTTCTCGAGCTCGGCGGCGCGCGGACGGCACTCCCTCTCTGCCCTCGCCTGAACGTGGCGGCGCGGATCCTTTGCCCCCGTGCGCACCAGGGAAGGGGGTGCGCCCCGAAGGCGCAGCGGCAGCACCTAGGAAGGACAGTGCTTGACGGAGAACGCCCGGGGGTCGCTTTTCTATCTGTGTACATCTCGGGTCTACTACAATATGTGTTGATGGAGGCCTCTTGGTTCATCCTGTGGTGTTCGTTCAGTAAATAAAAACGCATAGTCGGTAGATTCAAGTATTCAGGAGTCCCCGTTGCTGCAAACAACAGTTTATGCCAGGTAATAGCTAGAAATTTGTATTCAGCCTTCATTTTGGAGTAAGGCATTATGGAAGCGTATATTACACTGCATTCGACAATCCCAGCCTTTTATACATATAGTGCTGAAAACCTTCCCTTTCTAATGACAGGTGATTTCACTCCCTTTAATTAAACATGGCCGCATTTCGCAATATCTAAAGCTGGAAGGTTCAGCGAAAAAATCTGGCATAGGGGTGATATTTTCTCATTCCCACGAATTGGAATGGAGGTAGTTTTTAGCTGGAGGAAGATGAAATGCTGGCATTTTTTTGCTTAAAACCGGAAATATTTCGTCTAAATGGGGTATATAAAACGCTCTCCGATAAACGACCTCAGAAGGATGAACAGCTGATATGGCCTTGCTGGGTTTTGGACAGTCGAACTTAATTTCACTGTATGCGCATCGAATCACCATGCCAATTTTGAAACTTTGAAAATGTGTCCTTTTCATTGATGATTCATATTAAAATTATGTTACTCCTTCACGCCGCCCCCACGTTATTTCGCCGATAAAATAACCCTTGCTCAGCTTTCTCTTATATAGCACAGGGAGAGGCGGTGACACTTTCTTACTGAAAGGAAGCGTGTTTGAACACAAACAAACCCTAAGCCAGACCCCTTCTCTCACAGAACCAGTCAGGCACAAATCACTGTCAACTGCGACTCTGTGGGGAGAAGGGACCAGGGCCGTGCCATCTGCTGGTGGAAACACAGAAGAGGCGTGCCCTGCTTTTGTTTACGTGTGTTTGTTTGCATTTTTTTCTCTTTCACACCGCCCCCTCATTCTGCAGTACATGTAAAATTGTGAACAGATGGGCAGAGGAAACTTTGGGCGCAGTGTAAATTTTGATTTTCAGGAACTGTATACCTACACGATAATGGGTTATGTGTTGCAAAGCAGCAAAAAAGTATAACGGATATCAGTTATTTAGGTCGTGAATTTGCCCAAAGCCTTTGGTCAGTGGCACCCATATGAGAGAAACTGAATATTTGCTTTACCCTGGCAGGTAGTGAAAACATATCTCTTGTATTGCCGTCAGTTTGACGCTTGTGATCAATAAGTGGGCAGTGGGCATCAGCGATTGCTGTTCTGTGTGTTCGCCTTGGGTGAACCTGGCTCCGGATCTATCCGCACAAGTTGTTTTTCTATGTGGATTTTATATGGAGTGAACCAGACCTACCAGGGCAGCAGAGTGCTTTACAGTCATATTAGTGCGTAGAATACATAATTGAAATTCCAAAACAATAACGTCCATACAGGGCAAGTCACAGCCCTTTGTTAAGTGTTAAGGTTCCCCATCCCATTTATCACTGCATGAAGAGTGTCGGAACGAGTAAGGTTCAGCCTGATAGACACTCTTCATGTTTGAGCCAGGCAGCCAGATACGGTACATGAGCTAAATGTGCAAGTGCCTGACTGCATAATCTGAAACTTGCTGGGCTGAAGATTTCACAGCCCAGAGGCCTTGACCCAATGCTTAATTTGTGCTTGTTATTTCCGGTGCTGAGCACCGGCACTTATTTTTGAGGGCCGGCACTTACTGTTCTGCCTGAAGCAGTTGCTGCGAGCAAAAGACACATATGGGAAAGACGGAAGATGAGAAAAACGAAAAAGCGTCACAAAGGTATAAAGCAGAAAGCTGCAAGAGTGAGCTTAAGGGGCAGGGAATGGCTCTAAATGGATTGAAGAGGCTCGAGATGGCTTCAGGATTTCGCTGCCTCAGTATTCCGTGCTCACACATTTAAATTTAAATGCAGCAGCCGCTTGTTTAAGAGGAGGGCTTTGGGCACCGGCATGTTTTTATTTACAAATGAAGCATTGCCTTGACCCGCTCAGTTTTGCAAAGTCTTCTGTGAACCTCCCCCTCATGACAAGACAAAGCATCACTGGGAGACAGCTCTGGGATGACTGTCCATCAGTGAGGCACAACACAGATCCGGATGGGGTCAGCAAATCTCTGTGACCCCCATCCACTCTGTGATAAGGTTAGGAAGGTCCTCCTCTCAATGGCAGACCCAAGAAAAGGTCAGCCGGTTACAAGAGACGGCAAGATCTTCCTTCTGTCCCTTCTTTACCAAGTCTTTTAAACAGAAAAGTGTAGACCTTTTGCCTATGTTCAGACTGGGAAACCATTGAAGTAGTGTTATAAGAGAACGATTTTGAGGTCACTTTTGAAGGTGATAAAAGAAGCGATTGTCTTAAAAGCAGGAGGATGGGCATTTTATGACAAGGCCTGACTATTTACCATAATCATAAATACACTGAGTCTTACACTTCATCATCCCTGTCCTAATCTATGAGGTCCAGTGGCATAATGAAACCTGAAGGCCCCCATCAACAGTACAGGGAGGGACCCCCCTCAGAACTCACGCAGGAGCTCTTAGGCCAGAGTACTGTGCTGAGGTTTCCCCTGGAGCTCAGGGCCTCCGCACCGCAGGGGCTGCATGGGCATTTGTTACGACACTGATGAGGTCTCTAATCCATGGTGATGCGCACCTCTAAGCCCCAAATCACAAAAAATAAACTTCGATATGTATACATATGTGTTATTTTATTGACTCCTCGCTCTTACCCTTGCAAGATGTAAGAGAATTAACTTCCCAGAATACTTCCTGTAAAACAGCATGCATTTTAGAAATTCAGGCACAATGCTTGTCTTTTACAGGGAGGGCGGGAGGGAAGTAGGAATGGGATGAGGAAGAAGATTTCTGGTAAGTGTTAGAAATGGGGTCATTGGTTGGCAGTCAGGTTACCCCCTGTCCAAGCAAGGACCCTCTCTGTAGTCAGGGTAAGTCACACACAATCCAAATTATCCTGTGCCCACCCTCTGGTAGCTTGTCACTGAGCAGTCAGGCTTAATGTAGAAGGCAATATGTAAAGTATTTGTGCACTAAATTATGCAATAACACAGTATAACACCACAAAAATATACCACACAGGGTTTGGAAAAATATAGAATTTTTATCTGGTTAAATGCAGGTAAAAAATGATCGAGATTCAAGTACATGTTGAAATATCACTTAGAAAATGATATAGAGAGTCTTTAGTTCTTAAAAAGCAACAAATGTCTCTTGCAAGCACAAAGTACCTGGTTTACGTTCAAATTCTCCGCAAGGGACTGCAGAGGAGGAGATGCATGGAAAACAGGGAGGTGTACGTCGATTTGTCCGGCGCACACAGACAATGTGTCATTGAGTTTTCACGCAGTAAAGGCTTTGCATCGATTTCCGGTGCACTGACCTGGATCCTCTTTGGGTTGCAGGGTTTCCATACGCCCTGGGGACGATGCATTGAAATCCTGGGCGTGCACGATGAAGTCACAGTAGCTGCTTCAATCCAGTGGGCGATGAATGGAAATTTCTGCCACGCGGCTGGTGTTTGCGTCAATTCTGTGGGCCGTGTGTCGAAGTTCCAGTCGCAACGCTGGTGCTGCATTGATCTCCACTTCGGGGGACCGGGCTGCGTCATTCTGGTTCAGCGTGCAGTGATTTTCTCACTGTGATGCAGGCTGTGCGTCATTTCTTGCAGGCTGTGGGGGTCATTCTGACCGCGGCGGACGGCGGTCGCCGCCCGCCAAGCGGTTCCCGCCGAAAGACCGCTCCGTGGTCAAAAAACCGTGGCGGTCATTCTGGCTTTCCCACTGGGCCGGCGGGCGACCCCCGAAAGTCCGCCCGCCAGCCCAGCGGGAAACACCCTTCCCACGAGGACGCCGGCTCAGAATGGAGCCGGCGGAGTGGGAAGGTGCGACGGGTGCAGTTGCACCCGTCGCGAATTTCAGTGCCTGCAAAGCAGACACTGAAATTCTTCGTGGGGCCCTCTTACGGGGGCCCCTGCAGTGCCCATGCCATTGGCATGGGCACTGCAGGGGCCCCCAGGGGCCCCGCAGCACCCCCTACCGCCATCCTGTTCCTGGCGGGAGAACCGCCAGGAACCAGATGGCGGTAGGGGGTGTCAGAATCCCCATGGCGGCGGAGCACGCTCCGCCGCCATGGAGGATTCTCAAGGGCAGCGGGAAGTCGGCGGTACACCGCCGACTTTCCGTTTCTGGCCGCGGCTGAACCGCCGCGGTCAGAATGCCCAGCGGTGCACTGCCAGCCTGTTGGCGGTGCTACCGCCGACCTCCGCCATGGCGGTAATTACCGCCAGGGTCAGAATGACCCCCTGTGTGTTGAATGTTCGCCGCCTAAGGAGTTTTTTTGCAGGGTGAAGCTTTTTGGTCCTGAGACTTCAAGGAACAGGAGGCAAGCTCCATCCAAGCCCTTGGAGAGCACTTCTCAGCAGAACCAAAGGGCAGCAAGGCAGCAGGGCAGCAGTCCTTTGCAAAAAAGAATTGAGGTGAGTTTTTTGGGCACCCAGGCAGTTCCTTTTGGCAGGTTGCAGATTCTGGTTCAGGGATTCTTCTCCAGTGGTATCTTGTACAGAAGTGTCTTAGTTGGTAGGGTAAGAGACCCTGCTTAAATACCCAAATGTGCCTTTGAAGTAGGGGAGACTTTAAAGAGTGGCTTAGAAGTGCACAAGGTCCCCTTTTAGTTCCATCCTGTATACAAGGGTCCCAGTAGGGGGTGTGGCAGTCCTTTGTGTGAGGGCAAGCTACTGTCCTATGACATGTAAGTGTCAGGCCCTCCACCCTCCCAGCCCAGGAAGACCCATTCAATATGCAGATGTGTGCAAGTGTGACTGAGCATCCTGTATTTCGAGTTGTCTGAGTGAAATGCACAAGGGAGCTGTCAACTAACCCAGCCAGACTTGGATTGTAAGGCACAGAAGGATTTGAGTGCAGAGAAATGCTCACTTTCTAAAAGTGGCATTTCCAAAATAGTAATATTAAAACCAACTTCACCAGTCAATAGGATTTTAAATTACCATTTTGGCCATGCTAAATATGACCTTCATACTCCGTTCAGATCAGAAGCTACCACTCAAACAGTATATGAGGGTAGCCCTAATGTTAGCCCTAATGTTAGCCTATAAGTAGCAGGTCTCACAGCAGTGTAAAAACGAATTCAGGAGTTTTACACTACCAGGACATATAAACTGCACAGGTACATGTCCTGCCTTTTACCTACATAGCACCCTGCCCTACGGGTTACTGAGGGCCTACCTTAGGGGTTACTCATTTGTAAAAAAAAAGGGGAGTTTAATGCTTGGGAAGTACTTTTAAGTGCCAAGTCGAAGTGACAGTGAAACTGCATACAGAGGGCTTGCAATGGCAGGCCTGAGGCATGGTTAAGAGGCTACTTAGGTGGCACAATCAGTGCTGCAGGACCACAATAACATTTAATCTACAGGCCCAGGGCACATGTAGTGCACTTTACTGGGGTCTTATAAGTATATAATGTGAGCCAATTGGGTATAAACCAATATCACCATGTTTTAAGGGAGAGAGCATATGCACTTTAGTACTGGTTAGCAGTGGTAAAGTGCACAGAGTCCTAAAACCAGCTAAAACAGTGTCCAAAAAGTGGAGGGAGGCAGGCAAAAAGTTAGGGAGACCACCGTAAGGCTGTCAGGTCTAATAGTAAGTAACCAATGGCAGCTTCAGCATCCACAACCTGAAGTCTGTAGTGAATAATGAAGGTATCTGCATGTACCTTGGAGAAACCAAGGTGGCACCTCAGCAAACATCATCAGTGGAGATGTCTCACACAACTGTCCAAATGTCAGACATGCCACTAGTGCAGTGACCCTGAATGTGAACTGCCTGTGGACTCACAGAAGCATAAAATGCTTTAGAAATTGCAGTATGAGCCCACTGGAAAAGAGTAAAAGGTTTATGACCTTGTGTCTAGCACCAATGTCACAAAAAGGGAGTCCAGTGACGAAAATCACAAGTGCACCACGGATAAATCTGTTCAGGCACCCAACATCGAAAGGATGTAAGACATGTTTCATCTTCTGATGAAGGCGAAGGACACAGATATGGAAGAAAAACATTTTGATTTACATGGAACTCTGAAAGACCAACGGAAAAAGTAAAGAAAGGGGGTCTGATGAAAGCAGATTGCTAATTTCTTCCAGTCAACATGCCAAGGTGATGCCAACCAGTAAAGTCAGTTTGGCTGAGGGAAGATGAAAGGCAAGTTCACACATGGGCCTCAGATTACTATAGCTACTAGTGTATTGACTGACTGGTCCTGACCAGCTCAGCCACCACAAAGGCATGTCAGGTCCCTCACAGCGAGAGCCAGTGCTCTCAAGGCCCAGAGACAAAAGTCTGCACTGGGCAGATGTCTTACCTCCTCTCCCAGGCAGGATGGACATTCTAGGACGGGGAGCTTCAAAGACCTTGCTGCCTTTGTAATGTGACCCAGGTCTCTCCAGATGGTGAAGATGACCAACCCCCACCCCTATTCTAACTCCACTTTTGGCGGCAGCACAGGCTGGAAAATTAGTTCAATTAGGAGGAGTGCCCACTTTGTGCCAGTCCCACCACTAGGGTGGATGACCTGAAGTGGACACTACTTTTCAAATTCCTCCATCTTGTTTGGAAGGAATTAGGCCAACAGGGTTAGAGTTGTGTCCACTTCCCAGCAAAAGTGTTTATAAGAAGGGTGTAGTCACTTTAAAGGTGAGTAGCCCGTTGGCTACCACCTGGCACTAACTTCAGCTCCCCTAAATTCAGTATTTAGGTGGCACCCATGAACCCTAGAACTCAGATTACTAACGACCTAAGAAGGGCCAGACACTAGAGTCCTATCAGCAGAGAAGACTGCAGACATCAACTGACTTGGCCCGGCCCTATAGGTTTGTCTGCAGCCCTCGACGATCCTGCACCAGAAGTCGACCAATCCTGCAGCCCAGTGACCTTCAGAGCTTTGGGAGGACTGCCTGCCTTCGACAAAGGTCAAGATCTCCTGAGAACAGTGAACCTGTTCAAGAAGAAACCAACTTTAAAAGAAAAATAACTCTGCCCTGATGAACCTGTGAAACTGCCTCCGGACCCACCTCTGCACCCAATGCCACTGGCCCAAGTCCAAGTGGCCCACCAGTCCTGCAAAGGTCCCCCAGCGATTCTGAGTCTGAGACCACTGTAGGTTGACCCCTGCTGGACTCTGCTTCAAAGCCTGTAGCTTCAAACCGATGACTCCCCCTGACCGCGACCTGCCTGGTAAGCTGTTCATGACACTAAAAGACACCCCTTCACCTGGAGCCTTTGGGGCTTGGGGAGCTGTACCATTGATATCCCTATGACCCCTGGCATCCGAACCTACCTGGGCAGCATTGGGTTTTCTTAGTTCAGACTCCTGGCCCAAGCCTACAGCCTTTTTCCAAAACTGAACTCCCCCATTAACTTGCATTGGGTGCCCGATGCTGTGTTGGCTCTAGGCACCCAGCCACGCCCGTGCTGCTGAGGGTGTAAGTTAGGAGCTGCCTTCTGGCCCCACCTGTGCTTACCTCAACCCAGGAGATCGACCCCTCACTGTGAGCAGCGCGTCTTTAGTTACCCCAGCCTCCATTAGTTAACATTGGGCACCCGTCGCTGTGTTTGCACTCTGCACCCGGCTGCCCCCGTGCCTCTGAGGGTGTAAGTTTGATGCTGCCTTGTAGCCCCCCTGGTGTCCACTCAACTCCAGGAGATCAACTCCTGACACCGCTTTACTCACTCGTGACCATCGCATCTTTGACCAACCACTTGTCTTCATTAGTTAACATTGGGCACCTGACCCTGGATTTGACCTATGCGCCCAACCACCCCTGGGCCACTGAGGGTGCACTTTTGGTACTGATTTGACCCTTGCCTGTTCTTGACCTAAAAGTCCCAAACACTGGATTTGTAAGTTGTGTACTTATCTGCAGAACTGCATTCTTCTTTTCCCTCCCATAGGTAAGCATCGCTAAACTGAAAAATTGCAGTGTGTTGATTTTTGAAACTGCAACTTATTTATGCTTGTAAATCTACTTACCTTACAATAACGTTTGTTGTTTCAAAGCATATATATAAAACAAATGTTATTTTTTCTAAATTGCTCTCGGATTTATTAATTGAGTCTGTGTCTCATTTATTGCCTCTGTGAGAACAAGAAATGCTTAACATGACCCCTTGATAAGCATTACTGCTCACCCACACTGCCACAAAAATAGAGCATGAGTCCTATCTACTTTTGCCTCTGCAATACTAATTGGGGTTCCACTGGACTCTCTGCACTTCATTTTATATAGAGAGAGCCAGCTTCCTGTAACATAGAAGCAATCACTGCTAGATCCATGACAAGTAAAAACCAGGATTTCCTCAGGCAGGGTGAGACCATAAGGATTACATGGGACTGAACGTTTCTAACAGCAGACACTCTCTTTGAAAAGATGGGATGTGACAGGACAAGGAAGAAATCATGATGAGAAAGAGAGGACAGAGCTTCCCACTGTGAATGCCCCAGATCTTCCTCTCGGGAGACGATGAGAAGCAGCCAGGTGTCAAGGGAACTCTTAAAGATGTCTGCATGAGGATCCCTGAGGCATCGTTAGATCTCCTTAAAGAGATCCACCCTTAGCGAGGAATCCAGTGAGGCTACGAAGATCGAGCTCAGGATTTCATCTGCTACATTTTTCACCCATGGGATACAACTGGCTGAAAGAGAGAGAGAGAGGCAAGGTGAATTTCTGCCCATGTTATAACACGAAGGGAGTGTATTGGGAGTAATCCAAACCCACACAAAATCCCGTTTCATCAAGGAACTGCAGACACAAAAAGTGTGTGGGGGGTATAGAGAATAGGTCTGTTATAGCCTATTCAGTATGCGCCAGTTAGGCAATTGCCTTCATGGACATAGAGGGACAGGAGTGGCAGTTGGGTGTGTAAGGGAGTTCCCTTTACGGACTAGGTGGTCTCACACACATTATACTGTTATGCTTCATCATATGACCACCTAGCCCCACCCAGGTAAGATGATACTACCTGGGCGGACTCAACCTCATTGTTAAAGGAACTCAGAGGGAGTGCTGAGATTTTATCTTGCTGGATAAATCAAGCGATCCAGTTGAAAACTGTGATGGATAATAAAATTACCTTTCAAATCACCTGTTCGATCTAAGAATTTAATATAGGTGTTTGTAGGTAGGGTTAAAAGAAATGTGGGGACACCTTTGAGTTTATTGACTCAAAGTGTCTAAATAGGTGGGGACCAACATGTTTCTACCCACACTAAGGGCCTACTCAGTCTGGGGCATTCTTCAGGGTCGAGCATCCCTAATACGTGTGGAGCTAGCCCGAACATGAAACAAAAACTGTTATATCACGAACAGAGATGGGTGTGGAGTTTACATATTGACACCACAGGACTCAATGATATTCAATGGTCTTCCCTGTAAGTTCTTCTTTCCCCTCCTTTCTCCTCAAACAAGTTACCGACCCCCGTCTTCCTCTTTTTCGCCCTACCCCCTTTCCCCCCCTCCTCTGGGGCTCTGTTCATCTTCCTACCTCTCTTCCCTTCCTTCAACCCCCCCGTTCCCCTCTCAGCCCTTTTCCCCTCCTTTTTCCTTCCCCCAACCCCTTCCTTTTTCTTTTCTTCTTTCCTCTTCTTCTCTTTTCTCTCGCCCCCTCCCCCCAACCTTCCCTCCTCCCTCACACACTTGTGTCTATTTACACCCTATATTACTTTTCTTGTTAAGTAAGTCCCTGTCATCCACTTTAAGTTAACATCCATGTCACATCCCAAAAATCTGAAGATGCTCTGAGAGTCATAGTGGATGAAATCATAAAAGTAGAGCTGCAGTTGTTTGGAGCCCAAGTCCAGCATACTCCTCTCAGTAGGAAAATGGAAATTTGGCAAAGGATAGTCAACAGAGTAAATGCTGTAGGCACCAACCTGCACACAAAGGAGGTAATTAGGAAGAGATTGATTGACCTGAGGGTGAAGGTGCATTCCCTGGCCTCCAGGCAACACATGGAGTCCCTGAAGACTAGTGGTGGTCCTCCCAATGCTCCATTATAATTTATTCCCTGGGAGGAGAAGGTTTCGGCCCTCCTGCATCCAGAAGGCTTGACAGGAATACCCGGAGGAGGAAAGTCTGGTAAGTCACAACACAAAAACTTTCACAAATATTCAGTGTCCTGCATGCTCATTTCTCACCGTTTGCCACTACATTGTTCATCAACTTTCCCAACATGCAATACCCAGAGTATCAGAGATGTGAGCCTGTCAGTGAGTATTGTGGTACACAACATCACAGTATCAATCCCCATTACATGCCATATGTTGCAGTGGGATCTGTTTGAAGTTTTTCAGTATCAAAAGATCATCCCAGATCCCATGCTGTGTGGCAACATGTACATGTATTGGCAACCTAACTGAGGTGTTGCAAGAGATATGTGAGACAAAATATTTGTCAAGTGTTGGGAAGTAAAGAGATTGACATGATTACAACTACCAGGAGGCACGGTTTCTGGAACTCAGACCAACAGGCTTTTGTGCTCTTGCCCAAATGCACCTGTTTGCCAACTCACAACTGTTGTTCATTGTTAGAAATGGGGTTTCTGGTTAGCACCTAAGCCAGGCAGAATTCACCCACTCTAGTCAGGGTGAGGGAGTTACACACCCAAGATAAACCCTGCTCACCCCCTTGGTAGCTTGGCACGAGCAGTCAGGCCTATCTCAGAGGCAATGTGTAAAGCGATTGCACAACATACACCTGACACAGTAGCCCCACCACAAAGAAAACACAACACCAAGTTTTATAAAAATAAACTGTATTGTACGCAACCTTATTAGACCAACCACAACATGTCAGTAATACCCTGCTAAACAAGCAGTTGTCAGAACATAACTCAGTTACTGGTACTCTCAGCAGCAGTCACATAGGTTACTGGTTATTCTGCATCATAAGCAGTAGTCATGAAAACAATAACATTAAGAATGCACATATCATGGAAAACACGTAACCAACAAGGTCAAACAGCATCATGAATGTACAGTAGAAATTATAAAATACGCAAGTGTCACCACAACATCTGAAATGCCCATGAAAATGAGGCATTCCCTGCCTGCTTACAGGCTAAGTCCTTGAGGCCATATATAGGGATTCTAGGGCTCCTTTTGAGCTAACTGGAGCCTACAACCGGCTTTGGAGGGACGGGGCCTCCGTCTAGATTGCCCTGCCATGTGGTGAGCCGTCTCACAGAGAGTGTGGAAGGGAGTAAGCACACACCCCCTCCTTTCCAATGGGGAATCCACAAACTTTGACAATCGTCCCGGAGGCCACGACCGGCTCTGGTGAGGGGTAGGGTGGCAGGACAAGGTCTCCGTGACCTACAAGTGCACTGAGCTTACACACTCCTCACTCAGCGACCTGGATAGAGGGACTTACTTTCAACTCCCCGGGTCCTGCACATGGTGTGCTTCCTCCTTGGATGCGGGTCACCTAACAACTCCCTCTCCGCCGGGCGGAGCCTCGGCTGACGCTTCCTTGCCATCTGGTGAGAGACACAGAGGCTCACACAGCCTTTCGCTTCTGGGGGATCACACCTCTCCCCCCAGCGCAATGCACCAGTGGTGCAGGCCCTAGGACAGCCTAGCAAGCAAGAGGGACCTCCGATAAGGTTTCTTCCCTCCTGGATGCCGCTTCTTCACACGCCCGCACCCGATCTGGTGTGCAAGTGACTCAACGTGATTGGCCTCGGCTGCAGCTGTGATTTTCTAGCAAACCTTACCTGCCTGTGCCCCGGGGACACTGATGAGGGGCATTCTTTACACTCCTTCGGATTTAGTCGACCCACCCGAGTCACAGTGGTGATTTATGCAGGCAGCCAGCAGAAGCACTCAGAACTTGCTTTGCTTGCACAAAATAAAGCGTTCAGGATGCGCTTCTCCTGCACCAAATAAAGCGCTTAGTACGCACTCCTGTCCACTAAAGTAAAGCGCTTGGAATGCGTTTCTGCTCCTTAGACAAAACGATCAGAACACGCTTCAGCACCACAATGTAGCGCTCCTCCTGCACTACCTCAGCACAGAGAAAAAGCTGCAGGGGAACAGGGGGCACACTACCCAGCCCCTGGAGACAGTGGGAGGAAGAACAGGGAAGTAGGGCCAAAGCAAGTAGGCCAGCACAAAGAGTTGCAGTCAGTGGACAGTTCCTCCCCCAGCAGGTCACAGGTCAGCACAACAGCAGCAGTCCAAGGCGATTCCTGGTGAGTCCTTCCAGCAGCATCCTGTGTCTTGTTCAGTAGTCCATTAGTGTCTCACACAACATGGGGAAAACCCCCTGTACTTATACTCAGTTTTGCACAAGCTTTCACAAAAAAGGGGGAGAAGAGGTTCCAACCAGTTACAACTGATTCTAGGAGTGTCCCCTCTCTCCCCTAGCACAGGCTCCAGATAACAATAGGGGGTAAACGAGCCCTTTGTGTGAGGCCGGGGCACAACCTTTACAAATGCAGGTGTTCCCTGCCTCTCCGTCCCTCAGCCCAGGAAGACCATTCAATATGTAGATGCATCTCTGTGACACCTCCACCCTCCCTGTGTACAGGCTGTCTGAAAAGTATACACAAAGCCCAGCTGTCAAGCTGCAAAACATTACAGTCATACACACAGAGAAATGCTCACTTTCTAGAAGTGGCATTTCAATAATGGTAATAAAAAAATCCACCTATACCAGTAATCAGCATTTCTCACTACCATTACAATCATTACAACCATACCAAACATGCCTATGCTACACCTCATAGATCAGACAGTACCCCCTAGACATAAGGCAGAGCATTTCGATGCAATCCCATGAGCAAGGTAGCACTCACAGCAGTGAGAAACCAAATAGGCTGTTTGTCACTACCAGGATAGGCCAAATAACCAGGCACATGTCCTACCTTATACATACATAGCACCCTGCCCATAGGGCTAGCCTACCTTGGGGTGACTTACATGTAGAAACAGGGGAGTTCCAGGCCTGGCAAGTAAATTTAGATGCCAGGTCCCTGTGGCAGTAGGCTGCGCATGCAGGCCTGAGACAGGTTTGAAAGATAAAATTCTGTGGGTGGCGCAAGCAGTGCTTCAGGCCCACTAGTAGCATTTAATTTACAGGCCCTGGGTATAGGGCTACCACTGTACAAGGGACGTATAGGTAAATTAAATGTGCAAATTATGTGTAAGCAAATCAAATAAACTTTAGAAGGGAGAGCACCTGCACTTTTGCACTGATCAGCAGTGATAAAGTGATCAGAGTCCTAGAGCCAACAACAAGAGGTCAGAAAAAAATAAGAGGAGGAAGGCCAAAAGTTTGGGGACGGCCCTGCAAAAAGGGCCAGGTCTAATATTCATGCACCTAGGAGTTTAGCATTTGTGCAGTGTGGGAAGTCAGCAAGTGACAGGCCTACAACTAGCAGGAGGCCATGTTTCTGTAACTCTAACCAATAGGCCATTCTGCGCTTGCCCAAATATTCCTGGGTGCCAGCTGTCAAATGATGTACCCTCTCCTGGGAGTTAAGCATTTGTGTATTGTGGGGAGTCAGCAAGTGACATGCCTACAACTACCAGGAGGCCCTATTTCTTTAACTCAAACCAACTGTCAAGCACTAACCTGTTCGTCCCACGGAGACACAATGTTGTCCAAGCTGCTTGTTCCCAATTCCACCTAAGCGTTGCATGCCTCCCACTTAAATACACATGATCGGCACCACAATGTCCCCGGGAAAGGGAATGGATGAAGAGAAGGAGAGACACACTGGAGTCGCAGGGCTAGATCCAGACGCTAGTGATGGTTCTTGTAGAGCCGGTCTTTCCTATGATGAAATACACATCAGTCAAATAACTACTATCTCATAACCCATTTATACTGTTAAACTATGATGTGCAAGCTTTATGTACCTGTTGGGGTCCCCTTTTTGATGGCTCTGCCTCTCTAGGAATTTTCAGAAATAATGTGGATTACCTGTAATTAAAAAAGAGCCTTGAACCTCCTATACTGTCTATAACTACTCCCTCTGTGATCCCAGTTTAGTACCTCATCACCTCAATTAACCCTACCTAGATGTTCCTTAATGTTTAGTGGATAACTAGCTTGTTTCACCTTGATGAGAGTTCCCAAGATGCTGACTCACTCGACTCATAGATATTTACATAGGCAACAATAATAACAACAAACTCTCAGGGAATTAGATTCTCCAGATAGTAATCATTGTACTGTGCTAGTATTGGGAGGAACGCAATTCAGTGTTTAAATCACACTGAAACATAGGGTTAATATCAAGGATTACAGCTCACTTTGGCCCATATTTATACTTCTTGACGCACAACTGCGCCAACACAGTTGGGCGTCAAAATTTTTACCGCCGGCTAACGCCATTCCAACGCGCCATGCGGGCGCCTTATTTATGGAATGGCGTTAGCCGGCGCTGAGGACTCGTGTGCGTCAAAAAAAATGACTCACACCAGGCAGCACCGGCGTATGGGAAAATGGGGGTTGTGCGTCAAAAAATGGGGCAGGTCAGGTCTGAGGCAAAATTCAGGCCTCAAACCGGATTTGCGCCATTTTTTTTGACGCCCAACCTCCATTGACATGACTCCTGTCTTAGCAAAGACAGGAGTCATGCCCCCTTGCCCAATGGCCATGCCCAGGGGACTTATGTCCCCTGGGCATGGTTATTGGGCATAGTGGCATGTAGGGGGGCCCAAATAAGGCCCCCCTATGCCACAGAAAAAATCTGAAAAAAATACTTACCCGAACTTACCTTTACTTCCCTGGGATGGGTCCCTCCATCCTTGGGTGTCCTCCTGGGGTGGGCAAGGGTGGCAGGGCGTGTCCCTGGGGGCTGGGGAGGGCACCTCTGGGCTCCTTCCGAGCCCACAGGTCCCTTAACGCCTGCCCTGACCCAGGCGTTAAAAAACAGCGCCCATCAGGCTGTGCGTAGTTTTTTAAGGCCCACCCCCTCCTGTGCGTCAAAATGACGTCAGAGCGTAAATATGGGGCACAGGCCTTAAAGTCATTTTTTGGAAGGGAATGCCTACCTTGCATATAATTAACGCAAGGCTGGTTCCCCCTTCCAAAAAATGACGCACATGGTGGAATTTTGAAGCACGTGGGGTCGGACGTCAAAGTATAAATAGGGGGCAGGGTTTGTGCCTATTGTGCGTCAAAAGTTTGACGCACATTCGGCGCAAACAGAGTATAAATATGCCCCTTTGTATTACTATAAAAACATAGGGTTAATCAATAGCGTTCAAATTCATAAGCAACCGGCTCATCACCGTTACATCACAGCGTAATTTTGAGCATGGCAAAGACAAGCTCCAACATTGTTTATGCGCCAAACACAAAATGTTTCACATCACCACCAACAATTTGAAATAATCCAAATGCCAATTTGAACTCAGTGATATTAAATGTATTCACAGTGCATCATGTCGCTAACAACAATAGTAATGCCACATTAACCTCATTAGCATAGGCGCCGGCCAGTGGCTGACGCCCACACTACCTCCCTGATGCGGGTCACTACCAGTGGCCGACATCAGGGAGGGGGTTAAAAAACTCCTCCGATGTATCGCATCAGAGGATTTTTTTTAAAATTAGAAAACCCACGGGAGACACAGAAGATCTGTGTCTCCACCGCCCCTGACATCACTATCTGTTTTCCTGCACAGGTGGGGAAAATATGCCCAAACGGGCCTCCCCGACGTTCGGGAAGGCCTCGTTTGAAAGGGGAGATTCTCCCCTTTCAAACGAGGCCTTCCTGAACAGGTTTCCGAGGACCAGGAAACCCCACTAGACACCAGGGATTTCGCTTGTTGGGTCGGTCCCCTCAGCAAACGGGCCAGCCCCCCTTCCCCCGAGGGGCATTTTTATTTAAAAAAATGTAGATTTACCACTGGGGTGGCACGATCGTGCCCAATCGCAAACCCCAGGGGTTTAAAAAAAATTAAAAAATAAGGAAATTGACAGGGGGTCGCCAGTGAGGAGGGTGACCCCCTGAGGGGGCAATGCTTTTTTAATACATATATATATATACAGCGATCACTTTTGTCAATGCATGTGTGCCCCCAGGAAAACCATACCCACATATAAAAGTGATATATATACCTTTTATATGTGGGCATGGTTTCCCTGGGGGCACACATGCGTTGACAAAAGTGATCGCTGTATATATATATATATATGCAAAAAAACAAAGGAGAGCTCTGGGAAGTTCCCAATTTTAGGTGGAGAGCTGCTCTAGTAAGGAGCACCCTGCAACACCAGCAACACTCTAGATTTGCTCACCTCAAATGTCTGCTTATCTAGCAAAGTCTTTAAGCATAGGATTAGCACAGTGCTATCCTCGCCGAGCTAGATAGTGACAAAGTCTTTTGCCATTTGTACAACAAAATCTTTAAGCATAGGATTGACATAGTGTCATCCTTGCCGAGCTGTAAAATGACAAAAGCCATTTACCACTCCAGGCACAGTATTACAGCTTTGGACTGGTCAAATACCGTCCAGGCCAACCTGGAATGAGTAAAGCAACCCCTGACACGTGTTTCGCTCTCATTAGAGCTCTTCAGAGGGGTATAGGTTTGTCCAGACACAAGGGAGCACCCAGTATAAGTCAAACCAAAACCCTTTCAGGGATAGAGTGACGCATAAATTATGCAAAAAAACAAAGGAGAACTCTGGGAAGTTCCCAATTTTAGGTGGAGAGCTGCTCTAGTAAGGAGCACCCTGCAACACCAGCGACACTCTAGATTTGCTCACCTCAAATGTCTGCTTATCTAGCAAAGTCTTTAAGCATAGGATTAGCACAGTGCTATCCTCGCCGAACTAGATAGTGACAAAGTCTTTTGCCATTTATACAGCAAAATCTTTAAGCATAGGATTGGGAACTTCCCAGAGTTCTCCTTTGTTTTTTTGCATAATTTATGCGTCACTCTATCCCTGAAAGGATTTTGGTTTGACATATATATATATATTCGCCACCAGTTCTCTTGCAGTTGCAGCTTGCATCTTCAAAGAAATGCACATACTTCAACTGACGAGTTTCAACTGTAGCTTTTAGGTAGCAATAAAAAAAGTCAAGTAAGTCTTGTGATTATGTTTCTGCTACAAAAGGATCTTACTTTTGTCTAGTGGCAGTTTTGATGCCATAAAGTAGCACAGAAGGTTTATATGCCTACTGCAAAGATCAAATCTGTATTTTATGTAAATAGCTGAGTAAATGAGTAAAGTCAGCCATTACCTGCTCTATAATACAAATGAAATGCATGTGCGGGAGGGCTATGGAGAGATGAAGGGCACTTTTGCTGGGTGGTAGTGTTGGAATCCGAGGAGAAGGTCTTGGGAGTGAGAGCATCAATAATGATTGTTGGGCTGGGCGTTAGAGGCTCTAAAGACTGTGACGATTGGTATGTGACAAGGTGAAGTAATAGTGTGTCTTATTGAGTGTCGTGAAAGAACGTGCTGATTGAGGGAATAAGCAAAGGTAAGGTGACCTCTACTGTTGCACGGATCACACACACACACACACACACACCAGGAATTTTGTGACTGTCTACGTAGGATAGTACTTTAGAGCGACAGTTTAGCAAGTAGCGGAGGTGGCATCTCGTTGGATGACTGCTGCTCAAGCCCTCACTCGGGTTATAGAGGACAGCTCTGACATAGGATCAGAGACTGAGACAGCAGATACTGAGACAGCATCTGAGGGAAAGGACAATGGCACAGACTCTGGGAGTGATTTTTCAGTCAGAGGAGTTCCATTTGATAACTCTTCTTCCATTGATTACGAGGGAGGTGATGAGGACAGGCCTGCTGTCCCTTTGTAAGCACAGTTTGTGCAGCCGGACAATACCAGGTTAGCCCAAACCAGAGAGCAGGTGCATGCGGCGGCAAGCAAAGAGAGAGTTCTCTCTTGGGAGCTCCCCAATTTAGTTAAGCCCCAAATTCCACCACCCAAATCGTATTGTGGAGACATCAAAAATATCTATCATAAAACAACCTGGTTTTGTAAGGGAGGCACCTGCGTTTTTGGTCCTGGGCTCGGCAGCCATATAAGGAAACTTACCAAACCCAGACATGTCTGGAAACTAGACATCCAAGTGAGTCCACAGAGGTGTGACTTGTGTAGATTCCCCAAAGTTTTCTTACCCAGAATACCCTGCAAATGTGAAATGTTGAATAAAAACTAAATTTTTTCCTGCATTTCTGTCACACAAACTACAGGAATATGCTGAGGTCCACAAAATTCCTACAACCCATTGTTTCCCCTCCTGTTCTGATAAAAACGCTACCCCACTTGAATGCCTGTCCCTAATGCTAGCGTCAGGAATGGATTACCCCAGAGTCAACAGTTGCCCTCATGTAAGGACCAACATTGACTGTTGTGTGATCTATTCCTGTTGCGGGCACTAGGCCTACCCACACAAGTGAGGTACAATTTTTATCGGGAGACTTGGGGAATGCTGGGTGGAAGGAAATTTGTGGCTCCCCTCAGATTACAGAACTTTGTATCACCGAAATGTGAGGAAAAAGTGTTTCTTTTGCCAAATATTGAGGTGTGCAAAGGATTCTGGGTAACATAACCTGGTGAGAGTGCCATTCTGAATTCCCCTTGGTTTCTAGTTTCCACAAATATATAGGTTTGCTAGGTTTTCCAAGGTTGCCGGCTGAGCTAGAGGCCAAAACCCACAGCTAGGCACTTTGCAGAAAACATGTCTGTTTACATTGGAAAAATGTGATATGTCCACGTTGTGTTTTGGGGCATTTCCTGTCGCAGGCACTAGGCTTACCCACACCAGCGAGGTACCATTTTTATCAGGAGACTTGGGGGAATGCTGGGTGGAAGGAAGTTTGCGGCTCCTCTCAGATTCCAGAACTTTGCAGCACCGAAATCTGAGGGAAAAGTGTTTTTTTGCCACATTTTGAGGTTTGAAAAGGATTCTGGGTAACGGAACCTGGTGAGAACCCCTCAAGTCACCCCATCCTGGATTCCACTAGGTGTCTAGGTTTCAAACATGCACAGGTTTGGTAGGTTTCCCTGAGTGCTGGCTGAGCTAAAGCCCAAAATCCACAGTTAGGCACTTTCCAAAAAACACATCAGATTTCAATGTAAAAATGTGATGTGTCCATGTTGCATTTCCTGTCGTGGGCATTAGACCTACCCATGCAACTGAGGTACCATTTTTATCACAAGGCTTGGGGGAATGCAGAATAGCAGAACAAGTGTTATTTCCTCTTGTCTTTCTCTACAATTTTCCTTCCAAATATAAGACAGTGTGTAAAAAAGATGTCTATTTGAGAAATGCCCTGTAATTCACATGCTAGAATGGGCACCCTGGAATTCAGAGATGTGTATATAACTACTGCGTCTCAGCACCTTATCTTGTGCCCATTTTGGAAATACAAAGGTTTCCTTGATACCTATTTTTCACTCTTTATATTTCACCAAATGAATAGCTGTACACCCGGTATACATTGAAAACCTATTGCAAGGTGCAGCTCCTTTATTAGCTCTGGGTACCTAGGGTTCTGATGAACCTACAAGCCCTATATATCCCCGCAACCAGAAGAGTCCACCAAATGTAACAGTATGTTACTTTTGAAAATATGACATCACAGAAAAAAGTTACAGAGTAAAACATGGAAAAAATGGCTGTTTTTTCACCTCGTTTCATTTTTTTTTTATTTCAGCAGTTTTTTTCTGTAGGAAAACCTTGTAGGAGCTACACAAATGACCCCTTGTTGAATTCAAAATGTTGTCTACTTTTCAGAAATGTTTTGCTGTCTGGGGTCCAGCATTGGTTTCACACCCATTTCTGTCACTAACTGGAAGGACGCTAAAAACACAAAAAATAGTAAAAATGGGGTATGTCCCAGGAAAATGCCAAAATTGTGTTGAAAAATGTGGTTTTCTGATTCAAGTCTTCCTGTTCCTGAAAGCTGGGTAGATGGTGACTTTAGCACTGCTAACCCTTTGTTGATGCCATTTTCAGGGAAAAAAAACACATGCTTTCAAAACAAAAATGTAGCTGTAATTTGGCTAATTTCTTGGTCTCCTCCAGGGGAACCAACAAACTATGGGTACCTTTAGAATCCCTAGGATGTTGGAAAAAAGGACACCAATTTGGTGCGGATAGCTTATGTGGACAAAAAAGTATGAAAGTCTTAGCGCAAACTACCCAAAATAGCCAAAAAGGGCTCAGCACGGGAGGGGGGTGAGGGGGAGAGAGGCCCAGCAGCTAAGGGGTTAAACTCAGTGATAATAGACGTATTCACATTATATCGTTTTCGTAATAATTGTTCAATAGAAACTCCTCTCTGTGGTATGATGCAAGCAACTACAATGAGCATTATAGCATGACAAGTGGCGAACATCCCAAGGACCTTAAAAGCCAAAGATGTGTCCTATTAGGCACATCACATCCTGGAACATTCACTTATTAAGTTTCAAGTCAGCAAGTATAAAGTTTTAGCAGTAAATGTTCTTAAATTGTGCACAGCGTGTTACTGCCTTTTTAAGGGTTAATTTTGTCGGTCTCTTCTTCTTCCAGAAGTGGCCTCTAAGATGCTGGAAAGAACAGAAGATGAAGATCAAAACGGAGGAGCAGAGATTCCTTCTCTGCAGCCTGTGTCCTTTACAGCAAGCAATTCACTCAGACCTGGTTTGGTTTGAATACCTGCTGCACCCAGCCACACCCAGTCTGAGTCATAGGGATGAAGGAGGCTTGTGCATCATTGTTTCCAAACAACAATTGGTCTCCAACAAGCATTAGTTCCAACAAACATTGGTCTCTGCAAACAAGGATTGGTCTCTGTAAACAAGCATTGGTCCCTGCAAAGGCAAATGATCAACTCAGAAGTTTTTTACTGGGGCATATCTGGAATTGGAGGCCTGGGACCAACAGGCCATTCTGCACTTGCCCAATTACACCTTGGAGCCATCTCTCAAATGATGTACCCTCCCCTGGGAGTTAAGCATTTGTGTAGTGTGGGGAGTCAGCAAGTGACCTGCCTACAATTACAAGGAGGCCCTGTTTCTGTAACTCAAAACAACAGGCCATTCTGCACTTGCCCAAATACACCTGCATGCCATCTCTCATGATGTGACTTCCGCTGGGAGTTAAGCATTTGTGTAGTGTGGGGAGTCAGCAAGTGACATGCCTACAACTACTAGCAGACCCTGTTTGTGTAACTCAGACCAACAGACCCTTCTGAACTTGCTTAAATAAACCTGTTTGCCATCTCACAACTGATGCTCACTTACATGGGACTGAACAATCTACATATCATGCTCAACTCAGAGACGTGTCTGTCTACCTAGCTTGCTCTTGCCTTGGTACTCCAAAATGAAACTATCGAGGATAGGAATGACACCTTACCAAGTGTGTACATCAAGCATTCCTAAGGCTCAAAGCTGCTTCATCAGATTGGTAATGGCAGCTAACACATTGACTCAGCACTGCTCATATGATGGCCATAGCTACGTATACCACAAAGTGGTGTGTTTGCATGTATCTCACACAACGAGGCCTTGGAATGGTCAAATACACGTTTCATCGCCACTGTGTTGGCTTAACTGTTTGTAAGATGTCATGATCATTCCCTCACCTAAAGTGCAACCGATTACCACATCCAATGAGCTGCTTGAGTCTACTTGTTTCTGCAAGTTTTACACATCATGTCAACAACTTTAATGCCATGGTAACATTGCATAATCAGCAAAACTACCACTTAAGATTGTCTAAGGTCTCTACTTAAAGTCACAAAAAACCTTTGCATGTAGATTTCTACACTTCAGCGAATAACAATGTACTCTAATTCTCAACGGGTCGAGCTGGTATAGCACCTGTCAGACATTGTCCACCGACCATACTCCAAGCCCACCTCTGGATGCTTGTACACAGTATCCAGCTCAGGATTACTACCATTCCACACAAACACATACACACAAGTGTCTTGTCAAAGAAGAAACTTCATTACATTGTTTCAGCGCATAGGCTGTCAATATATCTAAAACATAGCACATCACATGATTGAATCTTACAGGGTTAATGATCAAATTTACAGGCACGGACCTCCAGACCATGGAAGAAAGAGATACATCAGTCATTGTCCTGTCCAATAGACAAACATGAAATTGGTTGATGTCATCAGCTGGAGCCATATTGCCTACCTCAGAAAACAAATTCAGCATCATGTAATGCAAGACCCAGACAGATGGCAGTTCAACAGTTTCCGATCACAGGGTCATTACAATGCAGTGCGTCTGCATCTGGTGGTTTGACACAAACAAATGTCAGTGATGTGCCACAGGCATTTTGGACTACAATGATGAACCACCTCAACAACTAAATATACTTCATACAAAGGAGTGTTTAGCTAATGTGAAGGAAAACTAACATGAATTCAGCTTAGGACTACATATTTTCTGACCACAAGATGACATATATGATGCATCAGGGCCACCACATGACAAGGAACAAGTCCAATTGAGCCTTCAAAACTTCCATCCTATTACTGTGCAATGAAGATGTTATAGTGAAGGTATATTTTGAAACCATACATATGACACAATTCACATAGCAAATGTCTGCAGAATGCAGTCCATGTTATAAATATCACACATACAAAGCAAAATCTCCAAAATGTGATTGTGTCAAAAGCTTCCTCCTCAGACACACTTTGCCAGGATTTGCGAGAGCTCCAGCTTTCTAACATTTTCAAAAAATATATTCCTCACATCATCACAGTAAGAGTTGATTGTAAATCAAAGTCATGACATCTCATGACAGACTTACACACATCTTTATCTGGCATTTTCAGATTATCTCTCGGTGGAATTGCATGCTCCCCCTTCTCTTGGTTGTAAGGGATGTTCCTTTCCAAGGAGATGTTATGGAGCTTGCAGCATGTCACTGTGATTTGACACACCATCCCAGGTAAGTAGAGGAATGCTCCCTTAGGCTTGTCCAGACAAAAAAAATCTGTCCTTCAGGAGCCCAAAAGCCAGTTGAACTGACTGCTGTGTTCTTCCATAGGGCTCATTGAAGCAGGCAACCCCTGGCGTAGTTGGATTCTTCAGCGGTGTTAACAACCAAGGACAGTTGGGATGTTCTGAGTCTCCTGTTTTGTAATGAGACATAAGTGCCACAAAGAGTCACATACTTCCTGATTGTAGCACCTGACATTGCACACATAGGATCACAACAGATGGAACTTTCCAACAATCCAGGCCCTCTCCGGTTGCAGTTTTGACATCAGCTGGGGTATGGTGCTGTTCTGCATAATAAAGCAATCATGGGCTGAACCTGGGAACCAGTCACAGATGTTTGAAATGTACAAATCTGATAAGCAGGCAACTTGCACATTGATAGAATAGAAGTGCTTCCTGTTGCTATAGACTTGTTCAGTGGCATGCGGTGCACCCATGCAATATGGGTGCAAACAATGGCTCCCACAACATGTGGGAGGCAACCAAATCCATAGAAGTCAACCTTCACATTTGCTAAATCCTTGCATCTGGGAACCTGATATAACAGTCAGTGTGTTTCATCATTGCGGATAGCATGTTTTTTAAAACACCACTGAACATAGGTTGTGACAGACCACCAGATATAGCCACTTTATATTGAAGAGGCCATGTGGCCAGGAGTGTAATACTGCCATAATTCTCAAAATGGTTGGTATACATGTCGGATTATTGTTTTGAGGCAAGAGATATGGCTCCAACTGACAACATAGATTTTGGATTGTTTGCCTATTCAAACGGAACTGCTTCATTATGTAATTTTCGTCCATGGCCTGGTGGTCTGGAAATGGACAGTAGACTGGAGGTTGTTGCATCCCCCCTCTCCCAGGGTACCTATTTGTGGAATGAAATGATTTGGAGCATTAGTTACTGTGTCCAGACCAACATATCTGATGAGCAGGACCAGTCATGTGAAAAAATATTACTGACTGGAAATACATCATATGCATTACACATCAAAACTATCTACTACTCAAAGTCCAGCTATGATCCCCATGGCTGCTTGACACGTGTCTACAATATGTATGTGCAGATAACACACATATCAGCTCCTCTTGTGCCCCTTTATATTGTAAAGTATGTTTGACTGCCAAAAATGCTGTCACCAGTGAGGTACAGTGTATTGTGGTTATATGGCATCTGTGACCAGCAACGGACTACACATATTAGGGGAGGTTTACATGTGTTGATATGTTACTACACATTTATAGATTTTGTGAAGCATTTAAGGGTCACCAAAACTGTAGTACCAACTGCCAAAATGGCAGATGCCTGATCTCGTTCATTGAACTTTAGGAACTTCCTGCCGCCGGTGGAAGTCGACAGAGCGGTAGGCGGTTTCAGCCATGGTGGACACAGCCATTGGCTAATGTTGTTAAATGTGACAGTCGCGGTCCAATCGCTGTGCCCTTCAATAGTGATGACCATGTACACGTACGCAGCAGTTTGGAAAATAACTCACTTGCCTCCTGACATTGCTGCCATCAACACCTCCACCACTTCAGCTGCTGTGGGCCACCTCTCGGAGCAATCATGCCAGGCCAAGCAAGTAAAAGGGCCCCTGTCTTCTCTTCAGAGGAGCTGGAGAGGCTTGTGGAAGAGGACCTTCCCCCGTATGGGCAGCGCTATGGCTCACCAGAAGAGCAGGCAACTACCTAACTTGCATATTTGACTCTGTTCAACACCATCATTCCCTTCCTCATAGGCAACAGTAGGTTGTATGACACAACCACGCATGCCTTAACAACGCATGCCTGAACAACGCGGTCTGAACCACAACCGCATCTTTACCCTTTATCACGAATGTCTTTAGCATGTGTGGTAAAGATATATGTGTGGTAAATTCCCCCTTCCCTGCGGCCAAACACCAGACAGCCCCTGCCCTGCAATGCACCCCGCCCATGGCCTTAGAACTATCCCGCCCCCTGCCCTTAAAATTACTCAAACCCCCCGCCCTGAGCCCTAAACCTAAAAAACTACCCCAACCTCCCCCAGTGTCCTTTCCCTTAAAACTACCCCGCCCAGTGGCCAAAATCCACAAAACTAACCTGACCCCCCATGTTGGCATGTGTACCTGGCACTTTTATAGAATAATTTTCACTTCTGTTTCATACATGATCTACCTGTTTTCATGGGATGATGTCTGATTCAATCACATATGTGTTCAGGCCAAAGTGTCTTGGAAAATAGTATTATATGATGCATACAGTTCATGTGGTACTACAGATAGGAGTGTGTCAACATTGTTTGTTGGGTCACATATACCCTAAGCTGTTACTCTATGTCATACATCATTTCTCATGAACAATTGTAGATACAATCATGGACATGACAGGCAGACCTACAGTAATTACGCACAATATGCATTTACATGCCATTGATTTTGAATCATTTGGCTAAGGGCTTTGCATATGTTGATTTGTGAAAGTTCATTACCTAACTGTTGACATGTTATAGAGATCGAGTTGTACTAATACATTAGTGGCATAGAAGTTGGCAGATGGCAACTTCTAAATCTGCAGTTTAAAAGTATAACAGGGAAATTAACATGGAAATGTAAAATGTGCATGTTGAAACTGTGCTGGACGCTGTGGCTGCTACTCGTATTTTGTCATCACGTTTGGTATGGAGGCATTGTGCACTTATAAATGAGTGAATTATTAATCAGATTTAACATGGAAATATTCTCAAGAAAAAAGACAGTAGACAGTAGAAATGAAGTATGTTATTATGTGAATTAATCATACTTATATTGATTAAATCGATTGCATTAACTTGAAGTATATCTGTGCAGAAAAATAAATGCACGTTTAAAATTGTTCTAACATGTCATAAATCATGTTTGTACCAAAATAATTTGCTTTGCATATATGATTAATTGTAAGGTGCACAATAGGTTTTATAAATGTATTAATTGTATTAATGTGCATTTAAGCTTTCTTAGCTGAAGGAGGCCCGAAGTTCATTTTTGCAGCAGTAGAGGAAAATTACTTGTTTATTCTGTTCCCTCTGACCTGAATTCTTTTTTCTAGGCTGATAACATTATGTTGAATGTTTTGTTGTTTTGTAGGTGAAGACCATGTTTCAGAAATAATTATGTTGCAGTATTTGTTCTAGCTGTCAAACAAGACAGGCAACATGTTCTCATGTGAAAGAATATAAGTATGAGAGAGGACCCTAATGTTGAAGAATATTAGGAAATGTAATAATTTGGTGGAAATGTATGAAGTTATGAAGATGACAATGTACTTTGGCTGTGAAGAATCTGGAAAGTTGCAAACTTGGTGGTACCACCGACAACCATTGGACACTGAAATTGATGTACAAAGTGTGCCCACCTGAATAACTAATCACAAGCCTGTGGTTATTTCTAATTAGTGAGAAACTTTGAAACTTGAAATTAGTTCGGTTTTGACCCTGTTGCGAGTCCGTCTGTCTGTCGCACTCTCTTTTCTAAGTTCCCTAAAGAGAATTCTCATCATAGTCTTAATTGCCCCATCTGTTATGGTGTTCAGTAATAATATGCCCAACTAATTCCGAACTGCTGATTTGCCCTGTGTGCATCTCATGTTCTGCACCACTCTGATGCTGATGTCAACTGATGAAGGACGAGGGTGATCGTTATTGCTGAATAATTACTCTGTATGATGTCCCATAAGGTAAGGCATAACTAAATTTGTTTTCTTGTTTTCTTTTCAGCGTAGTCACTTACTCCAGCACATTTTTATAGTGAGTCGCCCTAGCTTAGATGTTTTTCAAAATTATGTTTGCCCTTCTTTTGTTTTGCCTGCATGTGTAAGTCCGTTCCGACACATCCCAATTCATGTTAGAGATAAAGATGGCCCAGTCCTGAAAACTGATTGTTAAAAATTGTATTTTGATGATTTGCTGATGTCACCATCTGTTGCATTGAAATCTGACATTTATATGCATTTTGTGGTTTTGCTGATTTATGTCATCCTTTTGGAGTGTTTAACAGTATTGATGTTTAGTAGACTAAAGCCCTCATTACAACTTTGGCGGTAAATGCCGCATACCGCCGTGCAGAAGACCGCCAACACACCGCTGTGGCAGCCGAATTCCGCTACAGCTATCACGACCCACAGCTCGGAATCCGCCATAATACAGACACCCACACAAGTCCGCCACACCAAAGGTCAGTGATAAACTGGCGAAAACAAAACCTCCACCGTCACGCCAATAGGAATACACCCACACTATCATGACCCACGAATCCACGCGTCGGTCTTTCAACCGCGGTATTCCATTGGCGGTACACACCGCCGCGCTCAAAATACACACACATTTACAAAACACAACCACATTGGACAATTCGAAATACACACACCTGATACACATACACACACCACTCCCACACACCCAATCCAATATAAAACACACACCCACATCACCAACAAACCCTTACTACCAAAAATTCCGAAAGAAGGCCAGAGAGAGACACCACCAGAAACAACACTTGCATCCACAGACACACAACATCATCACTCACACAACATCCACGCACCTCAAACAACACACAACAACACATCCCCTCACACATCACAACACACACCACCTCACACATCACCCACACCACATCATGGCACCACAACGACACCCCAGGTTCTCTGAGGAGGAGCTCAGGGTCATGGTGGAGGAAATCGTCCCGGTAGAGCCACAGCTATTCGGATCACAGGTGCAGCACACCTCCATTGCTATGAAGATGGAGCTATGGCGCAGAATCATCAACAGCGTCAACGCAGTGGGGCAGCATCCAAGAACTAGGGATGACATCAGGAAGAGGTGGAATGACCTAGGGAGGAAGGTGTGTTCCATGGTCTCAAGACACCAGATTGCAGTAAAGAGGACTGGCGGTGGACCCCCACCTTCTCCCCCACAACTAACTACATGGGAGGAGCAAGTTTTGGCAATACTGCATCCTGAGGGCCTCGCAGGAGTAGCAGGAGGAATGGACTATGGTAAGTCAACTCTTAACTATTATATCCCCCACCATACCTGCATGCCATCACATACCCTCACCCCCATCACTCCAACACCTCACATATGTCCCACTATCACAACCCACCCATCCCAACACCAAGCCCTGCATGCAACACCAAAGCAGGGACACCCATCACCAAAGCATGTCCACTACAGATACCCACACAGACCCCAAACCAAATATCACACAAGGACCTTGAAAAGAATGCAAGCACTGGAGTACAGGGTCGCTCACCCATTGAACACGATGGTACACACAGATGCAATAATCATGCCTTTACATCCCTGTAGGACCCCTACCCAACGTCACCGGACAGGAGGTTCCAGACATATCCAGTCCCCCCGCAGAAGAGGCCACAGTGATGAGAGCATCTCTGCACAACTAGATCAAGATGACCAGCCCGGCCCATCTGGGGCCTCGGGACAGTCGGTTCCCCTGACACTGGCACAAGCCACCACAGAGCCTCCCCCCTCAGGAAACACCAGCACACCATCCACCCAGCAGGCCCATCCCTCTGTCCCCAGGACACGTCAAGCAGCAGTGTGCCCACCACTATAGGGAACCCAGGCAAACCCACCACCCCAAGAAAATCAGGGACCTGGGGGCAGTGGCAGTGGGCACATGGTTCAGGGGACAGAGGAACAGGAAAACAGGGGAACTGGGAGGACAGCTGTGCGACAGGGAGAGGACAGGCCCAGGGAACCCACTCTCCACGAGGCCCTCCCCAACATCATGAGAGCGTACCATCATTCCCAGGAGACCATGGCAACGGTACTGGCCAACTTTCAGGAGACCCAGCGGCTGCAGGAGGAACCTTATCTGTGGATCAGGGAGGAACTGAAGTCCATTAACACCACCCTGGTCACCATTGTAGGGGTGCTGAAGGACCTTGTCAACACCAGGAGGGACACTGTGGCACAACAAGGGGCCACTGACACTAGTCTGGATGATGAACAGCCCTCCACCTCCGCCGGTGCTAGTGGACAGGAGGCACCGCCACAGGACCACAACACTAGCACCCCACCCCCTGCAGATGGAGAGCCACCCCGCAAACGGTCCCTGAGATCCAGGAACAAGACAGAGAACATTGCCAAGACCCCCACCAGGAAATGAGACCCCCCTGAATGTCACCCTTCTGTCCCACTTTGTCACCCTGTCCATCCATCAACTGCCCTTGCTCCACTTCCTATGCCCCTTTGGACAATGCACCCGTGAACCAAGTAGACTGGACTCTGCCATGGACATTCCTCCACCATTACCCCTGCCCATTTTAAACCCTCCTCCACTTATTTGCACAGAAATAAACACACATCAAGCACAAAACAATCTGGAGTCAGTCTGTGCTTTCACTAATGTGTAATTGCAATAACTATGTAATATAGCAATGTCAATGTAATTGTCCACATACCGATGAAACACAACTGTAGGACTTGAGGAAATATAGCAGAGGGCACAAAGTGGGACCCACATCATTTTAAATGGAAAGTCAAAGTGATAAGTCAGGGTCCATACACTGGGTGAAAATGACAGACGTCTGATAGCTCAAACAATAGTATGAGATGTGTGAGGCAGTGACATCTTCTTACCTGTGTCTCACTGGAAGTATTGTTGGATAATGTTGTTTTTGTTGTCGATATCCTCTTCTTCACTGTCCACAGGCTCCACAGCTGCCACAAGACCTCCAGCTGGACCATCCTCCTGCAGAAAAGGCACCTGTCGTCGCAAAGCCAGGTTGTGCAGCATACAGCAGGCCACGATGATCTGGCACACCTTCTTTGGTGAGTAGTAGAGAGAACCACCTGTCATATGGAGGCACAGGAACCTGGCCTTCAGGAGGCCGAAGGTCCGTTCGATCACCCTCCTAGTTTGCCCATGTGCCTCATTGTAGCGTTGCTCTGCCCTTGTCCTGGGATTTCTCACTGGGGTCAGTAGCCATGACAGGTTGCGGTACCCAGAGTCACCTGCAAATTTCGAGGGACAACTGTTAGACACACACTAACCCGTAGGGACAACCCCACACCCAGATGCCTATTCACACTGTATAGGGTCCTTGTCCTAACCTATTAGCCACACACGGTGCCTCTGGAGTTGCCCCATCACATAAGGGATGCTGCTATTCCTCAGAATGTAAGCGCCATGCACTGAGCCAGGAAATTTGGCATTCACATGGGAGATGTACTGGTCGGCCAAACACACCATCTGCACATTCATCGAATGATAGCTTTTCCAGTTTCTGTACACTTGTTCACTCCTGCGTGGGGGTACCAATGCCACATGTGTCCCATCAATGGCACCTATGATGTTGGGGATATGTCCCAGGGCATAGAAGTCACCTTTCACTGTAGTCAAATCGCCCACCTGAGGGAAAACAATGTAGCTGCGCATGTGTTTCAGCAGGGCAGACAACACTCTGGACAGCACGTTAGAGAACATTGGCTGGGACATCCCTGATGCAATGGCCACTGTTGTTTGAAAAGACCCACTTGCCAGGAAATGGGGTACTGACAGGACTTGCACTAGAGGGGGTATCCCTGTGGGATGGTGGATAGCTGACATCAGGTCTGGCTCCAACTGGGCACACAGTTCATGGATTTTTGCACGATCAAGTCTGTAGTGACTATTACGTGTCTCTCTTCCATTGTCGACAGGTCCAACAGCGGTCTGTACACCGGAGGATGCCGCCATCTCATCACTTGCCCCAGCGGACGTGCCCTATGGAGGAGAACAGCGAGCAGAGACTCGGCCTACACTGAGGTATCACAAAATGTAATTTTCACACATTTATTAATCCGCAATGTGCCTGTTACTGTGTGTATGCAAGGCCTAGATAGGTGTGCTGCAGTTATTATTAATGCCATGTGGCCCCCTGAAATGGCGGCTGCCTGACCTGTAAGGTGGGACAAGGGGATATGGGGTAACTGCGCTGGCGTTCTACACCGTCGCGTTAGGCGGTCGAAGACCACAGCGTAATCCTGCATTGGTTAACATTGGACCCTATGGGTCCGAGGAGCCAATGACGATGTATGCCGGTGGTGACGGTACGCACCGCCGCGGACGTGACTCCCATTTTCTGTCTGTTCACTCACTTGATACCTGACCTTCAACAGGAGAGGACCTACACTGCAAGTGCTACTGTGACCCTAGTCTGGAAGCGACGATGGCTCATGTGTCTGGGGAAAGGCCCCCTGCCTTCACTTCAGAGGAGTTGGAGAAATTAGTGGATGGGGTTCTCTCCCAGTACACACAACTGTACGGTCCTCCAGACAAACAGGTGAGTACACTGTGACCATGCTGCATGGGCAATGCCTGTTTGGAGTGATGTGGATGGAGGATACATGGGGGGGGGGACTGAGGTCCCTTGAGAGGCAGGTTCAGTGGAACCCCAACCCCACTAGTGGTTAGAGCAATCTACACCTAGTCAGGCTCCTGTGACTTCCATGTGTGCAGCAATCAGGCTTAGGCCTTGTACCCTATGGGCATGTGAATAATCTAGGAACAATAAGTGCATGGCATAGTGCAGAGGGCTGCTGTGTCTGTAGTGTCCGCCAACGGTAGTGGTGTTGCATGCACTAAACATGTCTTTCTTCTGTCTTCCCCCCACCCTTTTTGTGGTCCCCCTGTTCTTGTGTGCAATAGCATCATCAGGCGGAGGAGCAGTGGCACCGGTGCAGGAGGGAGCTGCATCCCACTTGGCCCTGGAAGGAGAAACAACGGAGTCACAAGACACCAGTGGGACGGAGGGCGAGGGGAGCTCCACGGCAGGGATACGAGGTGACAGCAGTGACAGCGACTCCTCCTCTGATGGGAGCGCCCTTGCGGTGGCAGGCCCCTCTTTGCCCCCCGCATCAACAGGTACAGCCGCCACCACCCCTACCAGCACCGCCCTCCCAGCAGCCCCTCAGCGTGTGTCCCGTGCCCGCTCACCCAGGAGGGTGGGCATCTCCTTCGCCCCAGGCACCTCAGGCCCTGCCCCAGTCAGCCCTGCTGCCCTCGGTGAGGAGGCTATTGACCTCCTGAGATCCCTCACTGTTGGGCAGTCTACCATTCTGAATGCCATCCAGGGTGTTGGGAGGCATTTGCAACAAACAAATGCATACGTGGAGGGCATTCATTCTGGCCAGGCATCCCAACAGAGAGCATTTCAGGCTCTGGCCTCAGCACTGATGGCAGCCATTGTCCCTGTGTCCTGCCTCCCCCCTCCAACTTCCACCACCCAGACCCAATCCCCAGTACCTCAGCCAATCCCAAGCACACCATCAGACCAGCATGCACACACCTCAACACACAAAAGTGGCTCAGGCAAACATAAGTATCCCACAGGCACTCACACAAGCATCATACCCATGCAGACATACCAACATCCACTGCCTCCACTGTGTCCCCCTCCTCCACCTCTCCCTCCTCCCTCCCTGTCTCGTCTCTACTCACATCTGCATGCAGTACATCTTCAGCCACTACCTTCATCACCAGCACGCCCATCACCACACACCGTTCACGTGCACTCACCACCCCCACTACCATTCACAGATCCCCTGTGTCCTCTCCCAGTGTGTCAGTGAGCACTCTTCCCAAAGTACACAAACGCAGGCACACTCCCACCCAACATCCATCCACCTCACAACAGCCTCCAGCCCATGCACCTTCACCCAAATTCAGCAGACGTACACCTCGTACAACCACTACCTCTTCCTCCACTCCCAACCCCCTCCATCTACCCGCCCCAGTGTGTCTAAAAAAAAATTCCTGGCTAATACTGACCTCTTCCCTACACCTCCCCCCGTCCGTCCCCTAGGGCCAGGCTTTCCAGGTCCGAACCCAGCACCTCAGCCACCACATCCTCAGGCACGGTGGTGCCAGCAACTGCGGGCTATTGGAGTGCGCCAACCATCAGGGCTGCCAGTGTGCCACGGATCGAGGGCAAGGACATTCTGTCACCTGCCAAGCTAAAAAAGTTGCCCACATCCCCGAGGGAGAAGCAGAAAACACCTGCCACCAAGGGGTCAGGGAAAACGAAAGGGGATAGTGCCACGACAGCTTCGCCATCATCAAAGCTGGGGAAGGGCCAGAAACTGAAGGGCAGGTCAGGAGAGGGCATGGTGGCACCGACTGAGGGACCAGTGTCACACCTTCTTTCCACGTCAACGCCAACCTGTACGGTACAGAAGACCGCCACCTGCACCGCCACCTGCACCGCCGCCAGCACCGCTGCCACAGAGCCCGCAACCAGCACCGCCGCCACAGAGCTCACAACCAGCACTGCTGCCACAGAGCCTGCCGCCAGCACAGCAGCCACAGAGCCCGCAACCAGCACCGTTGCCACAGAGCCCGCCGCCAGCACTGCTGCCACAGAACCTGCCACCAGCACCGCCACCACAGAGCCCGCAACCAGCACCGCAGCCACATAGCCCGCAACCAGCACCACCGCCACAGAGTCCGCAACCAGCACTGCTGACACAGAGCCCGCAACCAGCACCGCCACCACAGAGCCCGCAACCAGCACGCCACCACAGAGCCCGCCGCAAGCACCGCCGCCACAGAGCCCGCCGCAAGCACCGCCGCCACAGAGCCCGCCGCAAGCACCGCCGCCACAGAGCCCGCCACCAGCACCCCCGCCACAGAACCCACAACCAACACCGCCGCCACTGAGCCAGCTTCCAGCTCTGCTGCCACAGAGCCCTCCGCCAGCACCGCCGCGACTGACACCGCCGCAAGCACCAAGGCGACTGATGCCGCCGCAAGCACCGCCAGCGGCCCGCGACATCCTGAGCCAGTGGCACCACCGCAGACATGGCTGCCATCCCCAGTAGTCAGTCGTCCGAGGCTGGTGATGAACTCCAGGAGCCTGGGCAGCTTCCATGAAGCATCACTTTCAGTGAAGAAAGGCATCCACTACCTCAGTCCTTGGCAGTATGAAGCACTCTGGGCACAAAGCCCCCTCCAGAACCAGTGGAGTTTCACATCCACTACCTCAGTCCTTGGCAGGATGAAGCACTCTGGGCACAAAGCCCCCTCCAGAACCAGTAGACAAAGGCATCCACTATAGCAGTCTTTGGCAGGATGAAGCACTCTGGGCACAAAGCCCCCTCCAGAACCAGTGGAGTATCACATCCACTACCTCAGATGAAGCACGTCTTGCGTGTGTGTGTCACTCGCTTTTCCCTCCCCCGCCCCTGTGTTGTAGGTGCAGTACTCACCATGGTCGTCACCGCTGTCGTTGGAGCTCCTGATAGAGGAGCAGGAAGACCATCGCAGGAAGGATCTGCAGTTCTGGCTCCATGGCGTCCTGGTTCCTCGTGGGGTGTGGAGAGGTGAGTGATTTTCCCTTCTGTGTACTGTCTCTGCCGTGTTTTTATTCGCGTTGGTTCCACCCCGGAAAAGGTGGCGGATTGCCGGGTTGTGATAGGGTGGGTGGAACATTGTCTTTCACCTGTCTGTTGGCGGTTACAGCTGTGCTGTTTGTTTGTACCACCGTGGCGGTCGGAGTGTTAAAGTGGCTGTCTATGTTGTCGGTTTCCGCCGTGGTCGTGATAAAAAATTTTTTCCGCCGGCCTGTTGGCAGTATTTCCGCCGCTTTAACACCGACCGCCAGGGTTGTAATGAGGGCTTAAATCTTTTTTGATGTTTTGGTCATCCTATGATTTTCATTTTTGTTTATAACTTAGTTTTGCGCACCATTGATGTGCCATTGATGTAGGGATTGTATTAAAGCTTTGAAACTTATTCATATTGGAGTTTTCATTTGAGTCTAAATTGTTCATTGTGTTTAAATTTGTTTATGGCTTTATGTCAATGATTTGTGCTTGTATAAATCTGACTTCTATATCCGTCAGCAAGTCCAAAGATTTAGTTGACCTCTGAAGGTGAGAATAGTGATGGTGTCTCACCTGTGCGCTTATGGTTTCTGAACCCAAGGTGGGAAGAAGACCTCTGCGGACGTATCAGCAGTTTTTAGTAGCAGAGTTATGGTTTTGTCTTGTGAGGAGTAGAGTCAGAATCTGCCTACATTGTGAGTTGTTTTGCTGTAGTGTAAAGGTTGATAAAATTCCAGCGTTGTGTTACAAGTGTATGGTATGTGTTTTGAGTAGGGTTTGCACTTGCAATCCTTTGGCTAAATCATGGTGATGTGTGATGTATGAAGTGAGTAGGGAGTTTGCTCACTATAGGTAACTGAGTAGGGAGTTTGTGCACTCTAAGTAAGAGAGCGGGGAGTTGGTGTACTCCAAGTGAATGCTGCACTTTGTGCTCAGAAATTGCCCCGTGGTTGTTGTCAATGGGTCCTGCAAGGGCTAAGATTCCGGAGTAGTATTGTACAAGTGTATGGAGGAACATGGTTAATTTATGAGCTACAGTGGGGTATTGGTTGATGGAGCGCTGTCGACAATGCTGAAAGATTTCCCTTGAGTGTGAGTGAGTTGTTGGTTGGTAAATGCTGAGTGCACTGGGAGAATCCATATCAACTGGAGTGAGATTTGTGGGTCGAATCTTACTTGCGCACATGAGAAAACCACAACTGGAAGAGTAGCTATTTGTACGAAAGGCCACAGTCAAAAGTTACATGCAGCTTTCAAAGTGTTTGAGTCCTACCTGTAGTGAGCAGACCGGTTTTTGTTTTTGTGCTCGCAATACTTGCATTTAGGTTTTGCGGAATAGGTGCATGAGAAGGCTCTGAAGTGAATCGCAGCTGCTGAGTGAAAGTGAGTGTGACGTAATTTGCGCACAGATTGGTGGACAAGACTACGCTGCTATAGGTTGAAGACAGCTTGTGAGAGAAATTGTGGGATTGTAAATTACTTCCTGGTATCAAAGAAGTTGTGTTGTGAATTAGATTTGTTTAAAAATGAAATTTTTAAAAGCTTTAAAGAATGCGTTGAGAGGAGATGTTTTTATTCCAGTTAGGGAGGGAGAGCCTACTCCACCTGAGGGTACACTATCATTCGAGGTCTTGGAAGAAAGATGAGTTTCAGCATGTATTTGGGAAACTCAGTTGTGCAAAATAACTAAGAAGGAAGGTGCTTTAGCTTTTCCTTGTTAAGGAACATTTAATTTAAGAATTTTAAAGAATATGAGGAGGGTGCTGTATGAATCAACACCCCTTACTAGACCTGCACAGTTCGAAACACTTGCTATTTAGGAATTAGTTGTGAGGCAAAAAGAGGCTCAGAAATTCGAATGTAGAATGAGGAAAGCAGAAAAGACATTAGCGGAATGTGGAGAGCAGATACATTACATTCAGTGAAATATTACCAGCAATTACACAGGAAGGTGAATGAGGTGTTAAATTTAAAGCCAAAAAGAAATCTGAAGGAAATCCAGAACAGAAGTTAGGTGAAAATGAAAAGGTAGCAGACACCAAAAGTGATTCAGAGAATGAATTTATAAAGCAGTTGTTGCAAAATTGTCCTCTATCTTATAATGCAGTTGCACCAGTAAAGCAGAATGTGGTCCCGAATATTGTCACAGCTCCAGTTGTCCAAAATCAGATTCTGATGACTCCAAACGTGCCTACTGTTAATGTTGCACATGTGCCAGCGGTTTATCCGACAGTTCCAAATGTTAACACAGCCCAGAAAGTCACAGTCCCAGTTATCGCACAGTCAATTTAGAATGCAGGAATGGCGCAATTTGAGTCTACACCTAGGGCCTGATTACAACTTTGGAGGAGGGTGTTAATCCGTCCCAAATGTGACGAATATACCACCCGCCGTATTACGGGTCCATTATATCCTATGGAACTCGTAATACGGTGGGCAGGATATCCGTCACATTTTGGACGGATTAACACCCTCCTCCAAAGTTGTAATCAGGCCCCTAGTATACAGACACCAGCACAAATTGTGAACCAGAAGCAGACAATGTCTATGTATTCCCCAATAACAACACCCCAGAATATTGCCTCGAATCAGACAACTCAGGCTTTTGGTATAGTATTGACTGGCCAAAGTAAAGGATTAATGTTACCACAAGTCAAACAAATTTGTCAGGAACATATGCATTGACAGTTCCTATAACAAAAGGTCCAGTAGTTCCCATTGTATCCCCAGGGCAACAATGAGAGTGGTTTGCAGATTCCAAATCCGGTATCCGCAATTAATTCACCTTTTGGACCTAATGTAGAAATGGAGAGCTTGAGCACTACGGCAGCATTCATGACCCCTATGAATTCCTGTGGATCGAACCAGACACATGAGGGAGTGGGTTCTTTGGTTGATGCAACATGTTTCCCATATTCTACAGGCTCATCTATGATGACTTAAGAGCAAGCTATGAGAGCTTCATGTAACATTCCACAGTTTATGGCCAGAGATAATAGCAATAACATTAGTTTACAAGGACTGACTGCCCAACAATTGACTGAATGGTTAGAAATATGAGTGGAGCATCAGCTTCAGGAAACACGACAGAGGGAGGACAGACATTGACCATGGCTAGACTAAAATTAGAATTAAATGAAATGATTGAGGGAACACTTGAAGTAAACAGATTAGATTCTTACAATCAAAACGAGTTGCGCTTCATGTACAAAGATGTTACTCTTTGAGTAGGACAGGTTTATGAGAAATTAACTAATTTGGTTGAGATATTAAATTGAGATGAATAAATCCAAACAGTTAAAGAAGAGTAACAGATTAGAATTTGATTCGAGAGACATTGCAAACATGAGGTCACCTGGAATGAAGGTTCACATTAAATAATAAAATCCAGAACATTCAAACATGGGAAGCTCTAGATAAGTGGGAAGGTGTGAGAAAGTAGCCTCTTTCTAGCCTTGTTACCCCCACTTTTGGCCTGTTTGTGAGTATATGTCAGGGTGTTTTCACTGTCTCACTGGGATCCTGCTAGCCAGAGCCCAGTGCTCATAGTGAAAACCCTATGTTTACAGTATGTTTGTTATGTGTCACTGTAACTCTGCTAGCCAGGACCCCAGTGCTCATAAGTTTGTGGCCTATATGTATGTGTTCCCTGTGTGATGCCTAACTGTCTCACTGAGGCTCTGCTAACCAGAACCTCAGTGGTTATGCTCTCTCTGCTTTACAAATTGTCACTAACAGGCTAGTGACCAATTTTACCAATTCACATTGGCATACTGGAACACCCTTATAATTCCCTAGTATATGGTACTGAGGTACCCAAGGTATTGGGGTTCCAGGAGATCCCTATGAGCTGCAGCAGTTCTTTTGCCACCCATAGGGAGCTCTGACAATTGTTACACAGGCCTGCCACTGCAGCCTGAGTGAAATAATGCCCACATTATTTCACAGCCATTTTACACTGCACATAAGTAACTTATAAGTCACCTATATGTCTAACCTTCACCTGGTGAAGGTTGGGTGCTAAGTTACTTAGTGTGTGGGCACCCTGGCACTAGCCAAGGTGCCCCCACATCGTTCAGGGCAAATTCCTCGGACTTTGTGAGTGCGGGGACACCATTACACGCGTGCACTATACATAGGTCACTACCTATGTATAGCGTCACAATGGTAACTCCGAACATGGCCATGTAACATGTCTAAGATCATGGAATTGTCACCCCAATGCCATTCTGGCATTGGGGAGACAATTCCATGATCCCCTGAGTCTCTAGCACAGACCCGGGTACTGCTAAACTGCCTTTCCCGGGGTTTCACTGCAGCTGCTACTGCTGCCAACCCCTCAGACAGGTTTCTGCCCTCCTGGGGTCCAGCCAGGCCTGGCCCAGGAAGGCAGAACAAAGGACTTCCTCAGAGAGAGGGTGTTACACTTTGGAAAAAGGTTTCAGTGCTGGGGAGGAGTAGCCTCCCCCAGCCTCTGGAAATGCTTTGATGGGCACAGATGGTGCCCATCTCTGCATAAGCCAGTCTACACCGGTTCAGGTATCCCCCAGCCCTGCTCTGGCGCGAAACTGAACAAAGGAAAGGGGAGTGACCACTCCCCTGACCTGCACCTCCCAGGGGAGGTGCCCAGAGCTCCTCCAGTGTGCTCCAGACCTCTGCCATCTTGGAAACAGAGGTGTTGCTGGCACACTGGACTGCTCTGAGTGGCCAGTGCCATCAGGTGACGTCAGCGACTCCTTCTGATAGGCTCTTACCTGTGTTACTAGCCTATCCTCCTTCCTAGGTAACCAAACCTCCTTTTCTGGCTATTTAGGGTCTCTGCTTTGGGGAATTCTTCAGATACCGAATGCAAGAGCTCATCAGAGTTCCTCTGCATCTCCCTCTTCACCTTCTGCCAAAGGATCAACCGCTGACTGCTCAGGACGCCTGCAAAACCGCAACAAAGTAGCATAGACGACCACTGCAACCTTGTATCGCTCATCCTGCCGCCTTCTCGACTGTTTCCTGGTGGTGCATGCTCTGGGGGTAGCCTGCCTCCTTCTTGCACCAGGAGCTCTGAAGAAATCTCCCGTGGGTCGACTGAATCTTCCCCCTGCAACCGCAGGCAACAAAAGACTGCATCACCGGTCCTCTGGGTCCCCTCTCAGCATGACGAGCGTGGTCCCTGGAACTCAGCAACTCTGTCCAAATGACTCCCACAGTCCAGTGACTCTTCAGTCCAAGTTTGGTGGAGGTAAGTCCTTGCCTCCCCACGTTAGACTGCATTGCTAGGTACCGCGTGATTTACAGCTGCTCCGGCTCCTGTGCACTCTTCCAGGATTTCCTTTGTGCACAGCCAAGCCTGGGACCCCGACACTCTAACCTGCAGTGCACAACCTTCTGAGTTGTCCTCCGGCGTCGTGGGACTCCCTTTTGTGACTTCGAGTGGACTCCGGTTCACTCCTCTTCTAATTGCCTCTTCCGGTACTTCTGCGGGTGCTGCCTGCTTCTGTGAGGGCTCCCTGACTTGCTGGGCACCCCCTCTGTCTCCTCATCCAAGTGGCGACATCCTGGTCCCTCCTGGGCCACAGTAGCATCCAAAAACCCTAACCGCGACCCTTGCAGCTAGCAAGGCTTGTTTGCGGTCTTTCTGCATGGGAACACCTCTGCAAGCTTCTTCACGACGTGAGACATCCATCCTCCAAAGGGGAAGTTCCTAGTCCTCTTCGTTCTTGCAGAAACCAAAGCTTCTTCCATCCGGTGGCAGCTTCTTTGCACCCTCAGCTGGCATTTCCTGGGCATCTGCCCACTCTCAACATTGTCGCGACTCTTGGACTTGGTCTCCTTGTTTCAAAGGTACTCAGGTCCGGAAATCCACTGTTGTTGCTTTGCTGGTGTTGGTCTTCCTTACAAAAACCCCCTATTACGACTTCTGTGCTCTCTGGGGGTTATAGGTGCACTTTACACCTACTTTTCAGGGTCTTGGGGTGGGCTATTTTTCTAACCCTCACTGTTTTCTTACAGTCGCAGCGACCCTCTACAAGCTCACATAGGTTTGGGGTAAATTCGTGGTTCGCATTCCACTTTTGGAGTATATGGTTTGTGTTGCCCCTATACCTATGTGCTCCTATTGCAATCTACTGTAACTTTACATTGCTTGCATTACTTCCTTTTGCTATTACTGCATATTTTTGGTATTGTGTACATATATCTTGTGTATATTTGGCATCCTCATACTGAGGGTACTCACTGAGATACTTTTGGCATATTGTCATAAAAATAAAGTACCTTTATTTTTAGTATATCTGTGTATTGTGTTTTCTTATGATTTTGTGCATATGACACCAGTGGTATAGTAGGAGCTTTGCATGTCTCCTAGTTCAGCCTAAGCTGCTCTGCTATAGCTACCTTCTATCAGCCTAAGCTGCTAGAAATACCTCTTCTACACTAACAAGGGATAACTGGACCTGGTACAGAGTGTAAGTACCCCTTGGTACCCACTACAAGCCAGGCCAGCCTCCTACAGAAGGCAGATGGGTAAAGAAAATAAATCAGAAGAAAAAGCAGACTGCATCTTCAGATGATGTACAGCAGGCTGATGGAGCTATAAAAATGATGCCAATGTAAGAAATTCAGGGAGGGAATTTTGTCTATGTACCTTGGAGCAGAAGTGACATACTATCTTTCACAAATGATTCTCCAAAGTTGAGGGAGAAACCAGTGAAGTAGTACCAACAAACGGAGAGCTTTGTCAAGCCTGTGGGAAAACTGGCGTACTTGTGATTCCAGGAGATTTGTGGGTCGAGTGTAAGCAGAGTGTTGATTAGCCAAAGCAAGAGCCACCAAATGATACAGTAACATGTGTGCCATCTGAAGAGGTAATGAAAAACTATTATTGGGTGATTGAGGTTTTCAAAAACAGAGTTTCCCCTAAAGATATTGATTGGCAAAGAGTAGGCAGGACATCTCAGGAGTCAAAGGAGTCTGTTCATGCTTATTATGAGAGATTAATGAAAGCATTCAGACAATACAGAGGCACATAGATTATTGAACCGAGAGACATGATTCAATTTGTGATTAGATTTGTTCAAGGATTGAGGCCCAAAATTAGCAATATGATTTGGAATCATTTAATTTGTTGTCAAGGAAAGCTGATTAATGAAGTATTGCAATACGCAAAGTACTGCAGTGATGAAACTGATTTGAAGCAGAAAAGGTTAAAGGAAAAGGCAATTGTGATGCAAATCAAATCCACCCAAGCAGCAGGTGTGCAGGGATCACACGGTCTGGTGAATGCAGGAGGAATATAAGGGCCACAGCAGCAGGGCAATATGGTGCCTCAGTTCAGAGGTAGAGGTTGTGGAATTCGAGTGGATATGAAAGTTAATGTGGTTGATGTTCAAAACATGAAGAAAATGATGTCTTGTCATGCTTGTGGCATCTTTGGACATTGGAAACAGGAGTGTCCCTGTAGTAATATAAATGATATGGTGCAAGGTGGTGGTGTTGCGCAGGTAATTGACAGTAATCAATTTAAAAATCGAAGAGTTCAAAGGCCCAAAATCAAAACATGAATGTTCCTACTGGAGCAGTCCAAATGCAAGCTCCCCAGCAACAAGTACAGTTTCCTCAAAAACAGATTCAAGTCCCACAGCAAATGTAGATTCCACAAGCTCTGATGGTACAGAAAAAGGTAATGGTTCTGCAGCAGAATGTGAACCAAAGACCAAATGAAAATGCAAATGCAAATCAGCTAATCACACAATACCCATTGATTGAGTTCAGTGATGATAAAATGAGTGAATAATATATGAGCAAGGGTTCTGAAGAGGAAGAATGTGTTTTGGCTGCCTTACTGGAGGTAGATCAGCATGGTCCTTATGTGAATGTAAGTGTTATGGGTCATGATGTCTCATTCCTGGTTGACACTGGAGCAACTTGTTCTACTCAGAACTGCAGAAGTCCCAAAAGTGCCCCTTTCAGGAAGGACAGCTCCTGTTGTAGGAGTAGCAAACCAGAGTTTGGTATACCCCATTACAGAACCCATAACAGTTAAAATCGGAACCTGTGAGGGTCCCTATCAGTTCGTAGTTTGTGATTCCAGTCCTATGAGCCCACTAGGTAGAGACTTGCAATTCAAATTAAAATGTTCCATCATTTGCATACAAGAAGGAGTAGAAATTTAGACTAATAGTGATGATGAGATGAGACTTCCAGTAAAACTGATGAGATGTATCTTCTCATTACATTGTTTCCTGCCATGACACTTAAAGACCTGCCAGATGAATTACAAAACCCAGTAACTTTGAGAGTGTGGGATCTCTCTGGGAAGGATATTTGACTTATATGAGGTTTAGAACCAGTTAAAGTAACTGTGAAGCCAAATGCAGTTTATCACAAAATGCCACAATATAACACGATCCCAGAAATGATAGAAAGAAATACCCCGATAATTGCAGATTTTGTTGAGCAGGGAGTTCTGAGAGAAGTAATTAGCAGCCCATGTAATTCTCCAACTATGGGATTGCAAAAGCCAAAAGGAAATATCAATTGGTTCCGGATTTGAGAAATGTGAATGAAATTGTGGTATCCTGTTGTCCCAACCCAGCAGTAATTTTATTTTAGATACCTTGTGAAGCAGAATGTTTTTTCTGTTATTGATTTGTCACAGGGTTTCTTTTCTGTATCCCTGCACGAGGATAGTCAGTTCCTCTTTTCCTGTAGATTTGTCAACTGTATGTAATGATGGTGCTGAAATCCACAGGGGATTTCAGAGTCACCATCCATTTTTATTCAGATTCTGGAAAAAAAGTTAGAGTTCTTGAACATACCATTTCAGTCCATCTTAGTGTAGTATACTGATGACCTAATGGTTACATCAAATACACGAAAGGCTTGCACAGAAGATACAATAGCGTTATTGAATCACCAGGGTTAAAATAGACATAAGGTTTCCCCTACAAAAGTTACAGTACTGTCAGATGGAAGTAAAATATTTGGGTCATCAGGTTGAGGAAGGTGCAAGGAAAGTGTCTAGAGAGAGAGGTGCAACTATTATGCAAATGAAAACCCCAGTTACGCAGAGAGATGTCAGAATGTTTTGAGGAATGGTGAGCTACCGTCACCAATGGATCCCCAACTTTTCAGTAATTTCTAAGCCATTGTAGAAGTTAACTCATAAAAAGGTTACAAATCCAGTCCCTCTAAATGAAGAATGCATGAAAGCTTTTACTGAGTTGAGAGAGAATCTGTGCAGAGCTCCAGCTTTGGGAATGCCTGGCTATACGAAAAGCTTTTAATTGTTTTGTCATGAACGTGATGGTTGTGCTCTTTCTGTTTGATGTAGTTACATGGAGGAACGAAAAAGACCTGTGGCTTATTTTTCCACCATGTTAGATCCTGTAGCTGCTCCTTTGCCTGGCTGCCAGGAAACCATGGCATCTGCTGTTGTGAGTATAGGGCAATGTGAAGGAACTGTGATGGGACATCCTTTAGCTGTTAATGTCCCCCACTCCACACCAGATATTGTGCACTTCTTTGTGTTGACTTTTATTGAAGAGTAGGGTAGTGGAAGTGACACAGGTGAGACAAATCAAAGTTTCTTGATGTCAGTGGTTGATACCTGGGATGCGATTAAGAGATTACAGGAAGAGGCAACACAGAAAGAACAGAGGTTGAATAAAAGCAGGTTGGGCTCATGGGGAGGAAGATGATGTACGGATTTCAACTGAAGGGAATATTGTGTTGCCAGATTGTTTGCTGAACTCGATGGTCAAGTTAATCTCTGTAGAGGTGGAATGATTTGCACATTCAAACAGACATGGTACAACCCCAAATTTAGGTTGATTGCAGAAGCGGTTTGTCACAGATGTGTTACATGCCAACTAATGAATGTAGGGAAACACACAGTTGTTAAATTGAGCTACATAGGTAGATAAGGAGGTCAGTTTAACAGAATGCAACTAGTTTTCAGTGAGATGCATGCCGGCAACTGATTGAAGTATGTATTAGTTGTTGTGTGTTTGGTTTCCCACTGGATCGAAGCTTATCCAGCACATAGGAATGATAGTCTCACTGTAGCTAAGCTGCTGCTCAGGGAGCTGATTCTGCATTTTGGGTTCCCGACTTTTTTGGAATCAGATTAAGGAAATCATGAAATCATAAAGTTGTTGTGTGCAGCACTGAACATTGAGGAAAAATTGCACTGCAGTTACAGACCAGAGGCATCTGGATTGGTGGAGCAAATGAATGGGACATAGAAAGCTCAATTGGCAAAGGTTGTGCTTCTACAGTGTTAAAACAGCCTTATGCATTGCCACTTGTTCTGATAAGAATGCGTAGCACCCCTGACAGGAAGACAGGACTAACCCCCCACGAGATTCTAATGGGGCGCGCAATGAGGTTACCAGCAGTATCTGCAAATGCCCTTGTGACCATAACAGATGACTTAGTGTTGGATTATTGCAAAAGTCTGGCTGATGGAGTTCACTCTTTGTCTCATCTGGTTGAAGCAGCAACAGTTCAACCAGCTCAAGAATATTGTCATAGCCTGAAGGCTAGCGACTGGTTTGTAGCTAAAACACACATGAACAAGACCTGCCTAGATCCAAGGTGGAAAAGACTGTTTCAAGTTATCTTGGTGATGACAACAGCTGTGAAATGTGCTGGTCTTCCAAACTGGACTCATGCAAGCCACAAACGCAAAGTCCTGAGTCCTCTTGAAAATACAGAGTCTGATCCTGCAAGAACAAATGCTGATGAAGGAGTGGTTCAGCTTGACTGAGCTGTGAGAAAGTTGCTGAAGTAGAACCTGTACAAAGTGGTGAAGGTGCAAGCAGCCTGAATGCAGACAAAGGTGCAGGAGAACAAAGTCAAAGTCAATCGACTCCTGACAGCACAGCAAGTGTTGTGAACGCAGCTGTACCTGAAAAGAGAACTGTGAAAGGAGACAACTGACCTGCAGCTACACATGAATTGGTTGCTGACAAACTCCTACAAATAACAGAAACAGCTGAAGAGTCAAATCAAAGTGGAGATGAAGATGGTGCTGTTAGGAGAACGAAAAGGAAAAGAGTGCCAAGTCGCAGATACTCTTTACCTGAATGGATCTATCTTGCCACAAATGAATGAGAGAACAAGTGTATGGCCTTTTGTTAGGACCATGAAAATTTAGCTAAATACTATGGAACTTGAAATCATATTTGAACTGAGCTTTGACATAATCTTTCCAATTGCTGAACATAAGTGATCATCAGATTGTGTTCTATTGAAAACAAACATTTGCACTATTTTTTGACAACTCCTGGTTGAACTCGAGAAAATTCTTGAAGATCAAAGATTTTGAAAAACATCCCTGTTTTGATTTTAGTCTGTTTTTGCCTTTTTATATTTTTCTTCTTCTTTCCTTCTCTGATTCTAAGGAAGCTATGACCCCAGGGCAGGGTAAACGCAGCAAATGTAAATATGTGTGTATTGGTTTGATCGTAGTTTGTATAATTGTGTACATTTTATTGATTGCAGGAATTAGTGTTTCAATGAAAGGAGGTGTTCAAAGCACAGCAACTCCAGTGCAAAGAATGGCAGCATCTAAGTAGGATAAGTTTTATAAAGATGAAGAATTGCTTCATTTAGATGGCCCATATGGAGCTTTATCATCCAATGTTCATTATAGCTTGTTGTATGAGTATGTGAATACAATGAATGTGCGTGATGGTTATGTGTGTACACAAATTTCTTTGTCAGTGCAAGAAGGGATTACTTATCATAGCTTACCACTGACTCATGGCATTAGTTGGAGTTTATTATTAACACACTTGTAGAATCAAGATTACATTCAGTGTTACTATTCTAGCTATGATTTAGTTTTCTCTTTTGTTCCCATTAAATCAACATTTGAGCAGCATCGCGAAGGCTAAGAACACAGACATAGTAAGTAGATTCTTTGAACCTACCCTGACATTTGGCACAGTTTATGTGCACTGGAATAATTTAACATGTCTTCTTACACAGGTAGAGAAGGAGTTCATTAATCAAGTTGATGACATTAGAAAGGCAATGAAAGGCAAAATATACAAGGGTGTAGTTTTCAGAAAGAAATCAGATTATAACACACCAGATACACAAGGACACTTAGCTTTAGATTGGCAACATGTAGGGAAGCTTTGTATATATAGGCCTCAATCAAAAGCTGACAATAAATTTGTAGGAACGAGTGAATGCAGACATGTGTTTTTCTTTAAGAGTGTATGGGATTTTATGCTCAATCGACAAGACCCCACATACCTGGCGTTTATTACATCTGTGGTAGGAGCGCTTATTACAAGTTATCGAAAGGTTGGTATGTCACATGCTATTTAGGAGTAGTTTTTCCTAAAATGTATCAAGTGGATAAAATTGTCAGTACAACAGGGATTGAAAGACTTAAAATGAGATTCAAAAGAAGAGCAAGTAGTTCAGAAATGAATGGAGATATTTTTAGCGCTTTTATTCCATCAGTAGGTGTGATCTTGAATGACATAAAGATAAGGAAGTTATCAACGACTGAAGATAAAATGTCAGCCAATTTTTCTGGAGCAATGCCCTTGATGAATATGGAAACAGTTGTGGTAGATCTATGGTTCACCAGAACCATCTTGTGTTAGACATCCTTCAAGCAAGGAAGGTGGAGTCTGTCGAGTTTTGAAGTCACTGCACTGCTGCACATACATTCCTGATAACAGCAGGCAGATAAGAAAGTATCTAGCTAATTTGACAAATTTGAGACATGACCTGAGTGACCTGGAACAGACTAATGTTTGGGAGACAATAGGGGAGTGATTCTTTAAGGTATGATCTTGGTTTGTAAACTTGGAAAATGCATTTGTGAGAAAGATCCTGCAACCTCTACCGTGACAGTGTGCATAACTTGTGAACTTGGATTTTACAAGGCTTACAATTTCTGGAAATTACAAAGAGTAAAAAATAGACAGCGGAGAGATGAAATCTAAATGGAGAATATGAGAAACAGATATTATCAGACGATGAAGAGAATTGATGATTAACGCAGACTCAGACCAAAGCGTTGTGTTTGTCTCATTGTAAATGAGAAAAGTTATTTTGTGATGGCATAAATTGCTGTTAGAGGAGGGACTGACAGAGATTGAGATTTACTAATACATTAGTGGCATAGAAGTTGGCATATGCCAATTTATACATCTTCAGTTTAAAAGATTACCAGGGAATTTAACAAGGAAATGTAAAATGTGTACGTTTAAATTGTGGTGGACATTATGGCTGCTACTCGTATTTTGTCACCACGTTTAGTATGAAGGCATTGTGTACTTATATATGAGTGAATTATTAATCAGATTTAACATGAAAATATTACTCACAAGAAGAAAGACAATAGAAATTAAGTATATTATTATGTGAATTAATCATACTAGTATTGATTAAATTGATTATATTAAAGTGAGTTACATGTGTGCAGCAAAAATAAATGCACATTTAAAGTTGCGTAACATGTCACAAATGTTTGCAATAAAATAATTTGCTTTGCATATATGATGAATTGTAAAGTGCGCAATAGGTTTTATATATGTATTAATTGTATTGATGTGCATTTAGGTTTTCTTAGCTGAACCACGCCTGAAGTTTAGTAGTAGTAGTAACTTTAATTGCATAATTACTTAAACTCATTGCATAAAATACAAATACTTTGCCATAAAAATACTTCTAGACATATACAATATCTTCCACTTCACTGCATTTAATTGGAAGTGTCCATGCAAAGTGAGACAGAATCAGACGCCCGTCCTTGTTATCAATTCTAATGACATTGAACATATGAGCAATCAACCTATAATGCTGTCTGCATATCCATGAGATGCACAAGGAAAAGGCTGTTATAACGTCTGACAAAATTTAATGTTATAAATCTAAAAACTTAAAACTAGAGTGCCAATGACAGGAAGTGCATGAAGTTACTGCATAGTCTCAAACTTTAGTGTGCAGTCACCAACCATGGCTATGGAAGAGTAGTTGCCTATACCAGGCTTCCCTAGAAATTGAGATACCAACGGGAAAGACCGAGTAAAGTAATGCACAATAGTAAGAACTGAAAGATCAAACAGAGATTCCCAGTCTGGCACTTCACTCCATGGATCTGACTCAGAGTCTCAAACTATCAAGGAGCTTTCCATAGGTGAGTAAGGCACGAGAAACACAGAGTAGTAATACACAATAGTATGCGGTGAAACTTCGAACAGGGACGCTCTGTCTGGCCTATCAATCCAAGGTCTAGCTTGGAGTCTCAAGCTATCAGGGGGCTTTCATGGGTGAGTAAGCAACTTTGTTAATAATGTTTCTTTAATGTATGCCTCTCCACTTTTCGATTCTGCACACTGGAGGCTCCGGGCATTCTGTAAGGCCAGTCTCAGATTGGTAAAAATTTCCCAAAGCAAGCAGTTTCCGTTGGGGTGTCAGCCCTGAATATTAGTTTTTTGGCATCAATGCATGATCTCACTTCGTATTTCAGGAAAAGGGGTTTTAGTAGGAAACGTCTCTCCAAGGCCAATCGCGGGCAGCAACATACCAGGTGTCTCATAGATTCAGGCTCTGATTTATACTTTTTGACACAAACCTGCATTAGCGAAGGTTTGCGTCAAAAAGTTTACAGCCGGCTAGCACCATTCCTGGACGCCAGCCGGGCATCATATTTAAGGAATGACGCTAGCCGGCGGTAAGGCCCGATTAGCATCAAAATAAATGACGCTAACCATGTGGGGGGTTGTGTGTAGGGAAAACAGGAGGTTGTGCGTCAAAGAATGGCGCAAGTCAGGTTAGAGTAAAAAAAAAAGACTTTAACCTTACTAGAGTCATTTTGTGACGCACAACCCCCATGAACATGACTCCTGTCTTAGGAAAGACAGGAGTCATTACCCCCTGCCCAATGGCCATGCCCATGGGACTTATGTCCCATGGGCATGGCCATTGGGCACAGTGCCATGTAGGAGGGCCCAAAAAAGAACTTACCTGGACTTACCTGGGATGGGTCCCCCCATCCTTAGGTGTCCTCCAGGTGTGGGTGGGGGGTGTCCCTGGGTGCAGGGGAGGGCACCTAGGGGATGTTTCCATGGCTTCTGACCATGGAAAATGGCCCACAGGTCCCCTAACGCCTGCCCTGACCCAAGTGTTAAATAATGGCGCTAAACAGGCTTAGCGCCACTATTTAAGGCCCTCTTCCTCCTGTGCGTGAGTTTTGCATGGGATGATAAATAAGGCGCAAAGGCCTTAGAGTCATTTTTTGTCCGGGCACGCCTACCTTGCATCTCATTGACGCAAGGTAGTTTTCCACAGGCAAAAAATGACGTTAACTCCAATATTTTGACGCTAGATGGGTCTAGCATCAAAATAGAAATATGGAGTTAAGTTTGCGCCGGATTTGCAGAAAAAAAGGCACAAATCTGGTGCAAACAGAGTATAAATATGCCCCTCAGTGTGATATCTACACAATGCACAATCTTGAGAATAACCCCATGCAGACTTCCAGTTGCGTCTAAAGTCCCTGATGGGGAGTGTTAAGGGATGCATTAACAGAATATTCTGAAACTCACAAGCTCCCAGAGCTGTTTTCATACATGGTTGGACATTTTTGGTCAAGTAAGACTCAGCCAAACCTCTGCTCTGGTGATATTTCAGATTATGGCTATATCATTTTCTCTAGAAGTTTGCATGCCATGATCTTTCAAATTATTTTTTAGGAGTGCCTCCGATATGAGAGGCTCCAGTGCATAGGTGGGAACTAAGTTGAAGTATTCCTCAGCTTGCCTGAGATAGATGGCCCAACTGCTTGCGTGATCCTTAAAAGTTATATTCAGGGAACCCCTCAGGCTATCTGGGTTGGCCCTGAAGACACCATGAAAGAGCTTGATTTTGTCTATTTTACACGGGGTATCCATTCTTGTTATATTGAACTCTAAACATAGCCCTGCGTGTCTGGTTGAATTAGGGATCTGGAATAACCTTTTGTAGGCTCTCATCTGGCACTTCTCTAATGCTGCAGTCATCCTGCCAGGGTATGCCAAATGTCCGTAGGTGATAGCTGGGAGTAGATTTGCTTTAAAAACCCTCCAGATTGCCTGAGGTGTTGGTGACCGTAGCCGTAGGTGGAGTTTTGCTATGGCATAGGTAGATCTTTCCGCCTTTGTTCTTATTGCCGCTACCTGGTCTGATGTTTTCCCCGTGTTTGATAAACGTACTCCAAGGTAGTGATACTTATTGTCCGTTTCTATTGTTAGTGGGCCAAGCTTCCAATCTCTTTGATGTTTTTTGGTCTGATGTCCAAAGACCAAAACCTTGGTTTTTGCTGCATTCACCCTTAAATCATTCTTTTCATTGTATCTATGTAGTATATCCAAACCCTTTTTCAGACCTATCCTGGTCTGAGCAAGAAGGATCAGGTCATCCGCATATTGTATTATGGGGAGCGCTGTGTTTTCTCTCAGCAATTTCTCTCCCAGATCTGCTGTGTACAGGTTGAAAAGGGTGGGTGCGATTACACAGCCTTGTTTTAAACCTTTGTTGGTATACATTTACCTGCTCACATATGAGTTTGTGATCTTGATTCTCACCCTGGTATCCCCCATGCCACTAACTTCTTCCAGAGGATGTGGCGCACCACTTCATCAAAGGCCGCGCTATAGTCTATGAAACAAGCATACAGCGGCTGGGCCGATGGTTTCAGTGCTTTCTGACCTAGGTATGAGAGGCTAGCAGGTTGTCTAGGGTGGAAGAGCTAGGTCTGAAGCCGGTTTGGTATACTGGTATAATCTTGTTCTCTGCAATCCATTTTTCCGGCTCTTGTAACAGCACCGTTGCATAGGCTTTTCTGTCCACATCCAAAAGGGGTATTAGCCTGTAGTTTTCTGGAAGATTGAAGTCTCCTTTTTCATAGATTGGGTGCAATATTAAGCCTTTCCAAGCCTCTGGGACCACAGAGTGATGTAAACAGTAGTAGAAGAGAGTGCTTAAGGTTTGAGCCCAAATATCTTGGTTGTCTCTGAATATTCACCCTGGGAGACCACTTGGTCCCGGAGCTCCATCCCTTCTGATGTTACCAATCACTATTTTCACTGATTTAACTGTGGTCTCTAGTGCCATATCTACAGAGCCATCCAGATTGTGTAGCCACCCGGTGGTGCTCAGGGCTGTAGTGTGTTCTGGGTCCACATAGAGAATGCCTACATGAGTTTCCCACGAGCTGGTCAATATCAGATTATCCTTACTCGTTGTTCCATGGAGTAGAGAGTTGACATAGTCCCAAAATTCTTTACTTTTGCTTGGTGGTAATGATGCATGTACATGGATCCAGCATTCTTTGTTCTCCTTTTGTTTCAGACGCATATTGCTTTTTTGTAATCTTTCCTCGCCAACCTCCTAAGAACTTCCACTTGGGGGGATTTATTCCTTCTGCAGTATGCTTCTGCCCACCTTGTTTCCACTTACACTGTCTGTATTCCTTAACTGTTGTGAACCTGGCAGTTTTTTGTCTTTTGATTCCTACAATCCCTTGGTGTGTTGAGCTGCATAGTAACTCACGTCAATTCCTAATCTTGTTTGCCCACTGGTCACTAATTCTGCCTGTCCCACTTCCCAGATTCAATGGGCTTTTGACCTGCTTCCATGGATGTTATTTCCACTTGTAGTGCAAGCTCCATTTGATCCTTTTTAGCTCCATTTGATCCTATTTCCTTAGGCCTGAAGTTCATTTTTGCAGCAGTAGAGGAAAATTACTTGTTTATTTTGCTCCCTCTGACCTGAATTCTTTTTGCTAGGCTGCTAATGTTATGTTTTCTTATTTTGTAGTCGGAGAGCATGTTTCAGAAATATTTATGTTGCCCGTATTTGTTCTAGCTGTTGAATAAGCCAAGAAATGTGTAGTTCTCATATGAAATAATATTAGTATAGTTTGTTGTGTGCAGTGAGACAGGATCCTAATGTTGCAGGATATTAGAAAATGTAATATTTTGGCAGAAATGTATGAACTCATGAAGATGACAACGCACTTTGTGAAGAATTTGGAAAGTTGCAAACTTGGTGGTACCACCGACAGCCATTGGACACTGAAATTGACGCATGGTGTGCCCAACTGAAAGACCATTCTCAAGTCTGTGGTTATTTCTAATCAGTGAGGAACTTTGAAACTTGAAGTTGGTTTAGTGTTGTCCTTGTTTCGAATCCGTCTTCAATTCTGTCAGCACTTGTCATACACTCTTCTCCAAGTTTTATAATGAGAATTCTCATCATAGTCTTAATTGCATCATCTGTTATGCCGTTCAGTAATAATCTGCCCAACTAATTCTGAATTGCTGATTTGCCCTATGTGCAGCCCGTGTTCTGTATCTCCTTGATGCTGCTGTCAACTGACGTCAGGAGAAGGGGATCATTACTGCTGAAGAATTGCCCTGTATGCTGTCCCATAAGGAGAGGTATAACTAAATGTGGTTTCTTGTTTTCTCTTTAGCTTAGTCACTTACACCAACACATTTTATAGTGAGTCACCCTAGCTTAGATAGTTTTTAAAATTATGTTTGTCCCTCTTTTGCTTTGCCAGTCTGTGTTAGTCCATTCTCACACATGCAAGTCCCAATTCGTGTTAGAGATAAGGATGGCCAAGCCCTTAAAATTGATTGTTAAAAATTGTATTTTGATGATTTGCTGATGTCACCATCTGTTGCTTTGAAATCTGAAATTAATGTGCATATTATGGTTTTGCTGATTTATGTTATCCTTTTAGAGTGTTTAACAGCATTGAGGTTTAGTAGACTCAGGTAGTCATTTAGACATTGCCGGTAAAAGCCAGCTACCGCCGTGGTGACGACTGCCAAAAAACTGCCACCGTGGCTACCATCCGCCTGCCAGACTATGAGAACTCCAGACTTCCGCCACAAGAAGGATGGAAATCCAGCAGTGATCAGACTGGCAGACAGTGGTAAACTGGCGCTCTACCACCAGCACAGCCACGCCAGTTGAACGCCGCCAGCCGTATCATGACCTGTGATACGGCATGGCAGTGTTCAGCTGGTGGGGCGGTGCTGGTGATAGCAGCGCCCCTTCCCGTTCCCTGCCAGACGACCTCCCCGGAGCAGGTGAGGTGATCGTCTGACAGGGGAGGGGGACGCGAGGGTGGAGGATGTGTTGTGCGTGTATGTCTGGAAGAAGGTGTGTATGAATGCGTGTTTGCCAGTGTGTGTATGAATGCATGTACAAATGAGTGTAAGTTAATGGGTGTATGCGTCTGTGTGTGTGTGTATGAGGGGCTGTATGGATGAATCAGAGGGGGTGGGGGCTTAGTGTGTATATGGGGGTGGGGGGGTTCTGAGTTTGGATGGAGGGGGCTTGGGGGGTACCAGGTGAGTGTTGGGTGGGGTGGGGGAGCCGCCTACCGGTGACAGGGAAGGAATTACCTGTCACCGGTAGGGCAAACCGCCATGATTTTCGTGGCGTTGCTAACGCCATTGAAAACATGGCGGTAGGCTGGCTCAGAATGCCAGAGGCAGTACTCTGTCAGCCACCGGGCTGGGGATTCACAAGCTGGCCCAGGTGCTCATACCGCCATGATGGTATGAATGGTAAATTGGCGGGTTGGCTGCAGCCAACCCGCCAATTTCATGGTGTGGTGGTATGTACCACCTGCCTGTTGGTGGTACAACTGCCACATGACCGCCAGGGACATAATGAGGGCGACAATCTTTTTAGACGTTTTGGTCAGCCTATGCTTTTTCTATATGTTTATAACTTAGTTTTGCACACCATTTATGTGACATTGATTTTGGGATTGTAATAAAGCTTTGAAACTTATTCAGATTGGAGTTTTCATTGGAGTCTAAATTGTTCACCGTGTTTAAATTTGTTTATGGTTTAATGTCAATGATTTGTGATTGTATAAATCTCGCTACTACATCTGTCACCAACTCCAAAGATTTAGCCCATCTCTGAAGATGAGAATGGTGATGATGTCTCACCTGCGTGCTTGTGGTTTCTGAACCTGAGGTAGGAAGAAGACCTCTCCGTGGGCACGTCAGCACATGTATGAGAGAGTGACATGCAGAAATGTTGGAAACATTTGTGAGTGTGTACACTCAGTATTCCAATGGAATCTGTGTTTGCGTGACAAAAAGGTACAGTGATGTGCCTTCCCATTGAGAAACATGGTAAAGGCCCTTTTTAGATAATGGAGATTCCCGGAGCCACAACAACATTCAATGGACTATTGCTTTTAGTTATGCAATTTTAGAAGGGTGTTCTCAGTAGTACCAATCAAGACAGGTGGTTTCCCTAGGCCTTGCTGATTCATTGTGCTATGGATATAGACAAAGCTCCCAGACATTTTGACCAGATTGTCTCCAGTGTACTTTTCTGTGCAACATGTGTTATCTAGCAAAGCTACATTAGTGCATCTTCTATGAGATTGTTTAGACAATGGACATATTGTGAAGTGACCATTGATGAATTTTTACAGCGTGACATGGGTGTTTCCATGTCACCTTCTTCCGGCTACTGCACGTCTTACTTCAACTTGGCTGGATTATTTGTCCATCATTTCATCATGATATGGTATTGTGTATATGAACATTTGCTGATTGCAAGACATTGTGTGGAACCTATGAGACTGAACTTAACATTGCCGTAAGAATTCATGCCAGCAGGTTACTGAGGGGTGCTACAATAGCCAAACCATTCAAGGTGCAAAGGTCTCCTACTTTATCCACAGGTATTGTGATTGGACAACTTCACTCATGCAAATCTGTGTATCTGATTTTCCTGTGGGGAATTGTATGCAGTTCATGTAGCATGCATGCATGTGGTGTTGCCACTTTGGAGGACCTTGTGGCTGGAGTCTACTGTACATTATGGTAATGTGTTGTAGTCAAAGCTGTTGTTCAAGTGTGTTAAGGTACATGGAATGACAGATTTGTCTTTGTCATTTCAGTATCATCACAGGCAAGCAGAGGAGACCCTGGTGTCCCAGAAAGTGAGGGGAGTGCCACGGAAGACACCGGCTCTACATCGTCTTCTTCAGAGTCGAACTCCAATGGACACTCACTAGTGGTGGCGGAACACTCAGGACCTACACCTGTTTCATCCTTGTCCAACACATTGTTCCATCTCCACCCTCACTCTTGCTCCCCACCCAATTGGCCAGGCCTGCTCCCCCGAGGTTAGACATCTTCTTCACACCAGGCACCTCACCCCCAGCCCCTGTTACCCCTGCTGAGTGAGGAGGCTATTGACCTCTTGAGGAGCATCTTGTGGGTCAAACTGCCATTTTGAATGCCACCCAGGTGCCGGGCACCCAACTCCAACAGATGGTTGTGTACCTGGAAGGCATTCACGGTGCTATGTCTGGCCTAAAGAGATCCTTTCAAGGCTTTTGCCTCTTCCCTCATAGCAGTCTTCCACCCCCACAATCCTCCCCTCTTCCTCTTCCCAATCCAATTTCCCTATTCCCATACCTGTCCCAGTCACATTCACACACATGCACACACACACAGGCACACCTCAACAGCCACAAGCAGCACACATAAACAAAATGACACAAGACACACAAGAATGCATGCAAGCACTTAACAGACTCACTCCCCATACTCACACCCACTGTCACACACTCCATACCCCCAGATACCACTCCAACTCTCAAAGACACAGCCATCACTCATACTATAGGCCAACACACCCCTCCAACACCCCAGACACATCCACCACTCACAACATACCTCTGGACACCACACAAAAACCCACAGACACAGCCACCACTCACAACATATTCCCAGACACACAGACCTGACACAAGCACTCCCTCAACCTCCAAACGCCTAATCCCTCCTAAACACCCTACCCATTATCCCAAAGAAAGTTTTATGTTTGCCTTTGCGCTTACCCCTGTGAAACCCATCCCAAAGCAAAAGGACCCCACCCACACACCATATCTAAGACCTCCCCAGTGACAACTGCCCTCCCCAAAACCAGCCATACCCGTAGCAAACCCAAAAAGAAGCCCACCCCTGCCAATCCAAAACCTGCCCCCCCCACCACAAGGTGATCATTGAGGTACCTGGAATGCCCACTAGATGCCCCTTTCTGTGGAGGTTTCTGTGGTAGTGATCTATGAGGCAAGTTGTGGGACACAGCAGTGTGCTCAGCACATTTGAGAGATAGACTGGCCATTGGCCTTTTCTCACTTTTTGGAGTTATGAAAATAAACCTCTATTGGTTGTTTTGCTACACCTTAGTCCTGCCATTACTTTTCCACCTTTTTGATGTTCTTGAATAATTTGTGATGTATGACTACAGTTGTGTTTGTTTCCCCCTGATTGATGGTCCATTTGATGTGGTTGGTAAGATCTGACTTTGGAACCAGTGCTAGAGTCACCCAGGACGATGGATGAATGTCTGGGATGTAATCCAATTGGGGTGACATTGCATTGGGTGGTTTTTCATATGGTAAGTATTTCATCTTGGCTTGGCCAATGCCAACATCTTTTGGGTTACATTTCTCCCCCTGGTGTAGATGTAACATTCAAATCATGTGTGCAATCTTGAGGTTTGTTTGTCCACACATGGAGGGTGTTCAATTGTGCTATCCTTCCTATACTTTTGAATGGACATGTGTGTACCTTACACGTACTTTGTCTAAATTTGTGACCCATGTTGTTACTCCTGTATTTGCTTTCTAGACTTGCAGTTACACATTTGCCACATAGGCATGACACTTGGTTATACTATTGGTTGTCCCTGTCACCAAGCCACAGTTCCTGTGCAAACATTGGCTTTGAGGCATGTGCAAAGTGAAATGCGTTCCAAGCCTTCCTGGGGTCCCCCTGATGCTGCCATGCCAATTCTGCAGGGATAGTTTAAATTGTGAGCTTTGGATTTGTCACACCTGTTATTCTGCATCCCATTTACCTTACATTCTCTTGTAATGTGTGTTTGGTGATATGTGGACGTCCATGACAAGGATTTTGCAGGGAAGGTATGTTTGGGCTCAATGACACATCTATACAGATGTATAAGTTGTGTCACGATAGGCCATGACATGTGAACAATGTGAGGGTGTCACTTCAATTTTTAGGTGTGATATTGATGATGATTTGCTGTTGTGTGACCCAATGTTATAGACACACTACAATCCCTAGAACTGGGATGTGCACACATATCAAGTTTTGTAGAGTGTGGCGGTGCAGTGTCAGTGACCTGGCCAAAGAGGGCATCATTGAGCTGTGATTGGGTCATACATTGTGTACAACTCCGACCTGGGCACACAAAATATGTTTGGGACTCAGAGCACAGCCCATATACCAGGTCAAATACAGCAGATCGATTTGCTGTGAAGTTGGAGGAAAGGGGTAGACGTTTGGCTTACGGACGGTTGCATCCATGACAGCATCGACTTTGTGCACCATTGAGCTGCACAAACAGCGACAGGGTGTGAAGGATAGGCTCCATAGCCACTCAAGATGTGTGACACTGCCTGCAGGTAAGTTTCTGCCTTATATCCCTCAGTTTCTGCCTGCTCAGATGTGGTGGTTGGACCACCACAGTCACGTCATTGGAAAGCAACATCATATTTTGGTCAGGCGGAAGCACTGGCAGTCCACCCTCTGACAGACGTATTGGCCTATTTCACCACAGCCACGGTACAGTGGTACTGGTGGTGTCGATGGGACCGCGGCTGTTTTTTGTCTATGTAGCGGCATGTGTTGCAATACGATGGTCGGACCACCAACACGCCAGCAGTCGGACTGCCACCACCACCGTGGCAGTCCCCAGACTGCCAAATTCATAATCCGGCCCTAAATCCAAAGTACCATGACTTCCAACAAAAAAGTAATCCTTGTATCTGAATTGCGTTTCGTAAACATAGTCTGGGTTTTCAGAGCTTAAGTGATAATACAGTGAGGTTGGTGAAGTAATAAAAATGTGCATATAAACCAAGAGTTATAGCACTGGTAGAACTAGTAAATGAACAGCATGTATGTGGTCCAATCAAATAAATTATTTAGCACAATTTTCCTCCTAGCAACCCCAACTGTCGACTAGAGGTGCAGCCATATTTAGATTATCATCAGGGTCATCATTAAGCCTGAATAAATTGGAGGCCAAGCACCAAGGCCGACAGAAAAAAATAGAAAATTAGATATTAATAGAGTTATGGTAAAAAAATCATCAGGGTGTGGAAACAGGGTAAAAAGAGGACATGTTCTACTGGAGATTTAATGAAATATGAGTGTGCCAGCCAGTTAAAATGCTTCTAAAAATGAACAAGAGAGGAAACAATCCTAGTTACCGAGGGAATTAGTGAAACAGTGAACAAAGGGGCACAGCACACATGAAAGTACTTACATGTGCTCAAATCCTCATAGGAATTCTTCTGCAGTAATTGGAAAGAAGATAGGTTTCATACTTGAAGTAAAACAATATATAAAATGTATGGCACACAGAAAGGTGTACATGAATTAATTGATGCAGTCTGTGAAAAAGTGGGTTGTTGGTTGACTGGGGTATGAGCCCTGATTAGGCAGCAGCCACAATCTTTTGCAGGATGAATCACAAAAAGTCACTAATTTAACCTGTGCTTAACAATAAAAGCAGTCAGGCTAAACTTAGAGACATTGGCGGTCATTCCAACATTGGCGGTAAAAGCCGCTTACCGCCGCGCAGAAGACCGCCAACACACCGCCACGGCCGCGGAATTCCGCCACAGCTATTATGACCCACATCTCGGAATCTGACAAAATTCAGACACCCACACAAGTCCGCCACACCAAAGGTCAGTGATAAACTGGCGAAAACAAAACCTCCACCGTCACGCCAACAGAAATCCGCCCACACTATCACGACACACTAATCCATGCGGCGGTCTTTCAACCGCGGTATTCCATTGGTGGTACACACCGCCGCGCTCAAAATACACACACACATAAAAAACACGCCACATTGGACAATTCGAAATACATACACCGATACACATACACACACCACTCCCACACACCCATTGCAATATAAAACACACACCCACATCACCCACAAACCCTTACGACCACATTTACAGAGAGAAGGCCAGAGAGAGACACCACCATCCACAAACTAACAGCCACAGGCACACAACACCATCACCCACACAACTTCCACGCACAAAACACCACACACCACTACGTATCACCACACTTATCACCACACACACCACCCCACACATCACATCTACCACCCCATGGCACGGCAAAGACACCACAGGTTTTCGGAGGAGGAGCTCAGGGTCATGGTGGAGGAAATCATCCGGGTAGAGCCACAGCTATTTGGATCCCAGGTGCAGCACACCTCAATTGCAAGGAAGATGGAGCTATGGCGAAGAATAGTCGACAGGGTCAACGCAGTGGGACAACACCCAAGAAATCGGGACGACATCAGGAAGAGGTGGAACGACCTACAAGGGAAGGTGCGTTCCGTGGTCTCAAGACACCACCAGGCGGTTCAGTGGACTGGCGGCGGACCCCACCTCCTCACCCACAACTAACAACATGGGTGGAGCAGGTCTTGGCAATTCTGCATCCTGAGGGCTTCGCAGGAGTAGCTGGAGGAATGGACTCTGGTAAGTCAAATCTCAATTATTACACACCCCACCTTACCTGCATGCTATCACATACCCCCACCCTCAACACCAGCACCCCAACTCCTCACATATGTCCCAACATCACATCCCACCCATCCCAACACCAAGCCCTGCATTCAACAACAAAGCATGGACACCCATCACTAAAGCATGCCCACTGCACATACCCATACAACCCCCTAAACCATCGTCACACAAGGTCCCAACCAGGAATGCAAGCACTGGGGTACACGGTCACCCACCCATTGCACACCATGACACACACAGATGTAATAACCATCCTTTTATACCCCTGCAGGACCCCTACCCAACGTCACTAGACAGGAGGGTCCACACATGTCCACACCACCAACAGAAGAGGCCCACAGTGATGACAGCAGCTCTGTCCAACTGGATCTTCTGAAACCCACAACTCATCCTGTCTTTGAACACATTTCAATTTGCTCTATGAACGTTTTTCTTCTTTGTCAACATTACTCTGCAACGGTTTTAACTCTTCTAAGGTGTCAACTACTTTTAATGCAGAACTCGTACATGTTGTGTCTTTTTCCAGTAACAATTCCCACTTGTCTTTGAATGATGTACAGTTCAGTGCGGAAAATCTTATGACTTGAACCGCATATCCATTTCCCAAGGATATATAGGCCCTCCTTACAACCCTGGCGGTCGGGGTTAAAGCAGCGGTAATACCGCCAAAACAGGCCGGCGGAAAAAAAAATGGAAATCACGACCATACCGGAAACCGCCAACATAGACAGCCACTTTAACACTCTGACCGCCACGGCGGTAGAAACAAACACTGCAGCACTAACCGCCAACAGACAGGCGTAAGACAAGGTTCCGCCCACTGTATTACAACACGCCTATCCGCCACCTTTTCCGGGGCGGAACCAACGCCATCAAAAGCACGGCGGAAACAGTACACAGAAGGGAAACCACTCATCTCTCGACACCCAACGAGGAACCAGGACACCATGGAGCCCGAACTACACGTCCTGCCCATGATGCTCTTCCTCCTTCTGTATTAGGAGCAGGACAGACGCTGTCGACGACCACGGTGAGTACTGCACCTACAACACAGAGGAGGGTGGGAGGGAAAAGAGAGTGACACACACATGCCACATGCAATACCCCCACCCCCACCCTCACCCACAACACCATACACACAAATACATGCAGCAACATTACATATACACCCCCTCACTCCCTGGAAGAACGCAAGGACAAAATTAAATGATTGTAACGAGTGTAATCAAGAAAAATCAGATAGTGCAATTTCAAAAATCAGTATATACAAATATGTACACCAACTACACAAGTCTGGATAGTGTTCCAATCATTGTCCGTGGACCAGTGGTCCCAAAATGCATGGGCGAAGCCCACACAAGATACCTGACTAGAAACGGAGAGAACACTGGTATGACATTGGGTATGGGTCCTGTTGGGGTGTGAATGCATAATCTTAGTATCTGTGTGTGCCATCTTGTGCAATGGGTGAGTTAACCTCTACTCCTGTGCTTGCATTATTGCCGTGGCCCTTGTGTGATTGGTGATTTTGGGGCATGAGTGAGTCTCTCTACTGGACATGCTTTGGTGATGGGTGTCCATGCATTGGTGTTACATGCAGGGCTTGGTTTTGGGATGTGTGGGTTGTGGTAGTGGGGTATCTGTGGGATGTTGGGGTGATGGGTGTGAGGGTGAGGGTGGGAGTATGTGATGGCATGCAGGTAGGGGGGATATAGTATTAAAGATTTGCCTTACCAGAGTCCAGTCCTCCTGCTACTCCTGCGAGGCCCTCAGGATGCATGATCGTCAATACTTGTTCCTCCCATGTTGTTAGTTGTGGGGGAGGAGGTAGGGGTCCACCGCCAGTCCTCTGTACAGCAATATGGTGTCTGGATACCACGGAACGTAGCTTCCCCCATAGGTCGTTCCACCTCTTTCTGATGTCATCCATTGTTCTTGGATGCTGTCCCACTGCGTTGACCCTGCTCATCTTATACCTAGTCAACCTAGCACCAGTCAAGTATTGGGTTTTCGTCCTTGTCAGTAAAATTTCATTTGAGTGAGGGACCATTACAGTCAGGGGATATCCCTCACTACTCCTTCACACTGTGAAAGACTTTGACCAACTGCGGCAACTGCCCGCAAACAACCTGGTAAGGCTGCTGTAACTGGGTCCAAAGTAGCTGGAATATATGCTACTGGGCGATGAGCACCCCCATGGACCTGAGTCAAGACAGACAATAAACATGCATCACACTCATGACAAAATAATGTGAAAGGTTTTGTGTAGTCAGGCATACCCAACGTTGGAGCTCGGCACAAACTCTCTCATAAATCAGTGAACGTGTTCATCTCATCCTCATCTAGCACTATGGGATCTGTGACATCCTTATGAATCAGTTCCTGGAATGGCTTTGAAATTTCTGAAAAATTTACTGTGAGCATCCGGAAAAACTCAATCAAAGGGTACTCCTCATTTGTAGTTTCATCCTCAGTTTCTGGGGCCGGGTCTTCCTTATCATCACTATTTTTCTGGATCTCGATTCCATCATTTGAGCAATTAATCAGACACCTTGTCTTACTTACACAGCAATTCCGTTCACAGTAGGGATACCGGACTCGAATCGCAGACCACAAACTTATGCAGTCCCTGAAAATTGCCAATTTCAACTTACACTGGGTCTGTAATCGGGTTTGTCTAATACTGATTCGCCACTCCCACAACCTGAACTGTATTGACCTGAAAGGGGCAGATTCTGAACTTCTGTACTTCTCACTGTAGATCATGTAGCTCCTGAATCCACCAGAAATGAGACCCTGTGACTCGTTACCTTTCCCCTCATGTAGGGTCCTCTTTGATCTACCTCTAGAGAAGTCGCAAGCACACATGGCTCCTCATCGAAACTATTACTCATCCATTCACCATTTATTTCATTTTCACTGTGTAACTGGAATTGGTGCACTGCGTTACTACTTCTGTCTTGTCTCTAACCTTTGACCTGTTGAGAAAGCATCATCTGTTGCTGCTCCATCGGGGCTTGAGGTATCTGCATTTGCTGTCTAGGTACCATGGGAACCTGTGACTGCATCAGCTGAAACTGCAATACTTGTGCACAGGGCATTTGCACCTGTTGCATGGGCTGAAAATGTTGCACTTGATTCACATTTTCAGAATACACTGGAGAACTGCTGCCACCATCTGTCCTTGACCTGCTCTTTAGATCCAGCTCCTTCAAGCTCATAACGTAAGCTAACATAATTTTCCTCTCCTCCATGGTCATTGCCATTTTCTATGCTTCCATCTCCAGCCTGAGTTTTTCAATCTCCAATTGATGCCTCAGCTCTGCTTGTCTGTCCCTCAGTTCCTCTGGGGTCAGAACATTGGAAGAAACACTGATACCTGCTTTGGAGAGTGTGTTTACACCAGGTAGATCCTGAATATCTCCATCATCACCCTACAGGCCCCTTTCCTCCTCATCTACAATGGCATCCTCCTCCTCAGCGCCTTCTGCAGCTCCTCCTTTATAGTGAGGTTTTTAATAGGACATTTAAACTCTTTTTGAGCTGAGGCACCATATAGGTCTCCAACCTCTACTGCTGCAACACTACTTCTGCAGCTCCAACTGCTGACCCACCAGACTGAGATATGAATGTGGATACAATTCAAAAAGTTTCAAAGTTTCAGGAAGGCAAAGAAAAGCCAAAGGGAAAAACAGTGTGTGGCCACGTAATGGTCTGCAATATGGAAGTAATGTACACCACTCACTGTATGTCAATTACAAATACAAGTCCTATCCTCACTGCTGATCACCAGTGTTAGAAATGGGGTCTCTAGTTTGCAGTCAATTTATATCCTATCCAAGTAGGGACCCTCACTCTAGCCAGGGTTAGGGAATCACACTTCCTAGATAACTCCTGCTTACCCACTTGGTAGCTTGGCACGAGCAGTCAGGCTTATCTCAGACACAATGTGAAGTATTTGTACCCACACACAGTATCACAGTGAAAACACTACAAATGGACACCACACCAGTTAAAAAAATAGCCAATATTTATGTAATTAAAACAAGACCAGAAAAACAAACATCCAACATACACAAGCAAAGATATGAATTTTTAAAGATTAAATCTCATTATAGCATTTAGAAACACGATAGCTCCAACTGGGGCTACCATGACATTGTTGATGGAGTCATTCCCAACAGTCCAATGTCACTCGCAAGGGAGTGCGGGCTGGTCATGGAGTAGCCCGGACCTCCAGGTCCGGTACCTTTGAAAGCAATGAAACAAAGACAGGGCATGGACTTGGGTACGTGAGGCGTCACTGCACCCGGCGCAGCGTTGGTTCCCTACTGCTACCGGAGAGGTGAGGCACCAGTTCATAACTGTGAGGCAGGGGGGGTGAGGTGATGGTTCCTTATGGTTGCAGGGGAGGTGATGCAGCGTCAGTGGGGAGGCATTGGTTCCTTATGATCCGGTGTGGTCAATGAATCCAGCAGGTCAAGACGTGCGGAGTCGGCTTTGTGGTTGTGCAATTACACCATGGGCCATAGATGCTACTGCAGAATAGGAGTCAAGTGTCCCAGACATTGAGGACACGGCACTCAGGACTCACGATGTGGTGGGACTTCGGAAGCACGGCAGCAGTGTCGAGCCTGCAGTGCTGGTTGCAGTTGTCCACAGAACAACCACCGGCGGCAGATCATTCTCGCACCTCGCAGCAAAGATTCCCACTCACCTGGGTCAGACCAAGGACCTCCTTACCTTCAGGACACATCTCAAGACATGGCTGTTCGATCAGTAGCAGCCCCCCCAGCGCCTTGAGACCCTCACGGGTGAGTAGTGTGCTTTACAAATTCCCTGATTGATTGATTGAGTTGTTGCACTCAGTGGGGACCATGGCTTTTGTGCAGGCAGTGCCGCTGAGTCAGACAGCAGTGCTGGTTCCGAAGTCACTCTGGAGTCGTTGCACTTGGTTTCCTCTTGGTTTCATGAGAAATCAATTCCAAGGGCCCAGGAACTGGATTTGGCACCATTTGGCAAGTCAGGCCTCTCAGCAAGAAAGCCCAGGTGCTGGCAGCTGAAGTCTTGGATGTCCCTGAGACTTCTAACAAGAGGCAAGCTCAGTTCAAGTCTTTGGAAAGCAGGATGTAGAAAGCAAAGTCCAGTCCTTTCACTCCCAGGACAGAAGTAGCAGCAGCAGGCCAGCACAGTAAAGCAAGAGGCAGAGTAGAAGCTCCTCCTCAAGCATCCAGCTCTTCTTCCTGGCAGAATGTCCTCCATCTGAAGTTGTGGGGTCAGCCGTCCAATACTTATAGTCATTTATGCCTTTGAAGTAGACAAACTTCAAAGGAAAATCATTGTAGTGTACAAGACCCTGCCTCTCCCTGTCCTGGCCCCAGACACACTCCAGGCGGTTGGATGCTGCTTTGTGTAAGGAAAGGCACAGCCCTATTAAGGTGCAAGTGTCAGCTCCTCCCTCCACTCTAGCCCAGGACGACCCATCAGGACATGCAGGACACACTTCAGCTCTCTTTGTGTGACTGTCCAGAGTGAATTCTCAAACAGCCCAACTGTCAGTCTAACCCATATGTGTATTCAGTGCCAGGCAGAGGCACAGAATGGTTAAGCAAGAAAACGTCCACTTTCTAAAAGTGGCATTTTCAAACTTACAATTTGAAAAACAACTTCAAAAGATGTATTTTTAAATTGTGAGTTCAGAGACCCCAAACCCCACATCTCTATCTGCTCCCAATGGGAAATTACACTTAAAGGATATTTCAAGGCAATTCCCCATGTTACCCTATGGGAGAGATAGGCCTTGCAATAGTGAAAACCGAATTTAGCAGTATTTCACTATCAGGGCATGTAAAACACACTAGTAAATGTCCCACCAGTTAAATACCCTGCACCCTGTTCGTGGGGTTGCCTTGGGCCTACCTTAGGGGTGGCCTGCATGTAGTAAAAGGGAAAGTTTGGGCAGGCAGGTGAGTGCACTCACCAGGTCGAACTGGCTCTTTAAAACTGCACACACAGAGAATACAGTGGCAGGTCTGAGACATGTTTAGAGGGCTACTCATGTAGGTCGCACAATCAGTGCTGCAGGCCCAAGAGTAACTTTTGATTTACAGTCTATGGGCACCGCTAGTGCACTTTACTAGGGACTTACTAGTAAATCAAATATGCCAATCATGGAGAAAACCAATCACCACCCCAATTTTAGACTGAGAGCACTTTCACTTAAGCACTAGTCAGCAGTGGTAAAGTGCCCAGAGTCCTAAAGCCAGCGAAAATGAAGTTCGGCAGAGGATCATAACAGGAGGTCATGCAGTTTTGTGTCAAAAAGGTTAGGGCCATTTTTTAATGCCACCCGGGCGTCATATTTATACTATGACACTGACTGGGTGGCATTAAACATAGTTTAGAGTAAAAAAAATGTACGTAAACCATTGCGCTTTGTCGTAAGGCAAAATGACGTTAACAGCGGAAAAATTACTCTAACCTGTTTTACAACATGTAAGCATGTTGTGAAACGGAAATGAATAATTTTTACCCGCATTAGCATCAAATGCAGACGCTAACGAAGAAAAGAGTGCAAAGGAGAGGCAAAATGGAGCCAGAAAGCCAGGAACACCGCAGGGTGACCCCAATCAACCAGGACCCAGCCAGGAGGACATATACAAGACCCAGGAGAGGGAAAAGAAAAAGAGAAAGAGTTGTTTCATTGCGGAGGAGCACAAAGTACTGATGAGAGAGGTGGCGGAGCCTCGACATTAACTCTTTATCGCCTCCAAATTGCCAATTGGCAGGAGAGTGGAATTCTGGCAGCAGATAGTAGACAAGATTATCAGTGTGGCAGAGGTGAGGAGAATCGTAACAGAGTGCAAGAAACGCTGGCATGATTGTAAGTGAAGGACAAAGGAAAAAATGGCAAAGAACAGGAAGGCAGCACTGCAAACTGGAGGTGGTAGTCCAGCACCACAAGAGGACTTGGACAAGATTGAGGAGAGGGTTACAGCGGTCATCCTGGAGGAACTGGTCACTGGAATCGCAGGACAGGGCAGACTACCAGGAAACACCACAAATGCAGGGTATGTTGCATGGGGGAAATTAATGCTAAATTGTTAAGTGCAAGAAGGGGGAGGTACATAGGACTCACACAATGCATGTCAAAGGAGCGCAGAGGCACACATTGAACATGAAGCAAGTTGCACCATGCTACACATGTACCTAGACATTGGTAGTGCCATGCACCACAACAAATACACAACCTGGACATATGTCAATCACCAGGCCTAAATACCTACATGTATACACGTAGTACATGGGATGGATGGCATGTATGATGACTGTGCCTCTGGTCGTGGCATCACAACATCCCCTGCATATAGTCATATTAACTGTACCAACACGACCAAGACTTCAGAGACTTGGTAGACAGTCGGTACTGATCCTGGGGTTACGTCATGGTGGTTTCTTTTGCAGTAACACCTTGCAACTGCCTTCCCTCATTGCCCTAACATGTGTGCTGTACCTCACAGCACACAATTCATTGCAACCATCCCAACAGTACCTAGACATGTGCCAGTAGCACCACCACCCTGCACATTGACAACACATCCACATAAGGCAGCCCCCACACCATCATGCAGTGAGGATGCCCCCTGGGTGCAGGGAAAAATAATCAGAGCAGGTGCTGGGGGAATAGCAGGCTGGTCCTCTATCAGTGGAAACATGCCACTACCCAGACCAACTAAACTAGGGTAGTGTGGAACCACACATCTTGATGCTGAACAGAAATGTGCCACTACAGAAAATATGTACCACAGATAACATACTGTAGGTCACAACAGTTACAGGAGAAGCCCACAACTACTCTGACACAACCATATGAGACACATAGGAATGGGGAAATAAACACACACATGCAACACATGGTGTATGTCTGTGAACATAATGGAGTATAGTTCCACATTGATGAGCGGGGGATGGTGCATGGGCAAGTCTGGTGTTGGTAAGACTGCCAGTGCATTATGAGTCACACCTTGGGATGGTGAGTGGAAATCTGTCTGCTCATGGTAGCTCTGTGGGGCACTTAGCACCACACTGTTGATGGATTAAATAGAGTCATTGCCAGTCTTGGGGTGCATTGGATGTGACAGGACACACTGCACTTAGCCCTGCAAATCAGGCAGTGGAAAGGGCAAAGAGGCAGCGCATGGGACCCCCTGCACTGCCCATGCCAGGTACATGGGCAGTGCAGGGGCACACCACATCACCACCAACCGTTGAATGGAGGTTTCACCATGCAAAGGCTGGTGGAAAAGCAGGAGCAGACCTGGAGTGGGAATGTAATACTGGTCTGGTGTCACATGACAGGTGGCATTGCCAGTCTGTAAGCTGCTGGAAACCTGCCAGTGTCAGGCCACTGGCCTATGAGGCATTCCCCATTGACAACAGCTGCCACTGGGAAACATCCTGAACAACTAGGTCTAAACCACTACTTGCCTGAACCACTACTGCTAAATAACTAAAAAGTCTCTACAACTAAGTACTGAACAACTACCGTCTAAACAACAATTGTGCCTGAATAACAATTGCCTGAACAACTAATTTTAAGGTAAGGTTTTCTTTTTGGTTTTTATGGTTTATTAGTTGTTTAGAATATATATTATATATATATATATATATATATATATATATATTAGTTGTTCAGGCAATTGTTATTCAGGCACAATTGTTGTTTCGACAACTGTAGTTAGTTGTAGAAACATTTTTGTTGTTTAGCAGTAGTGGTTTTAGGCTATAGTTGTTTAGGACCTAGTTGTTCTGTCACATATTCAGATTACGACATGAGAAAAAGGAATGCAATTGCTCATCATTCAAGTCAAAGCTATTATATATTAGTGGTCGGTCTGGTACTGGAAAAAGCTTTATAATCAAAGTTATCTCTACTTACTTACAGAAAACTACAGATGCAAACTTATTGTGTGTAGTAACAGTGTCTACTGGATTAGCTGCACACAATATCAAGGGAATAACATTACATATACTTCTTATGCTACCAGTAGAACATAACAATAAAGTAGAATACCAGAAGTTATCTGGTGAAGCTTGCCATCAGGTAGCAAGAATTTGGAAGAAAATGAAGCTTTTAACTATTGATGATGTAAGCATGGTTTCAAATCTGTTTCTTGTCTTTGTCCACCTGTGATTGTAAGAGATTTTAAATACTGAATATGACGCATTGCTTTTGGAGACCTACTACAACTTACTTCTGTAAAAGGACAAACTGTTTTTAAAACTCTTTCACATGCTGAGACTCGAAACTCACTAGGAAGTGTTGGCAATGCCAACATTTGGCAATATTTTCAATACAAGGAACTTGTGAAAAATATGCGTCAAGCTTCTGAGATGGAGTATAGAAACATTCTAAAGGGCATGAGAGTGGGAATTCTGACACAGGAGGGAAAATTGATGTTGGAAAGTCGACTTGTTAGGAAACTGTTTCCCTCTAAGGAGACAGAAGCAGACGTAGAGTCCGGTACACTTTTGGTCTAAGTTTACATCAAAAGTGTAAGTTTCTGATTTTCAGGTATTCACAAAGGTAAGTTACGAGTAGTATCTTCACATCCACACTCTGAGCAGATCATTCGCACTCAGGCGGATGATCCGCATTCGGGCCATTTCATCTGCACTCATGGCGGATCATCTGCACTCAGGGCAGATAATATGCACTTGCGCCGGAATCAGTGTAATTACATACATCATCAATCCCACCTGCAACCCAGATTTTAAAAAACAGATAAAAGCAACAGTCAAGCAAGGGTCTGGTTTCTCCACAACTACACTGTGCCTACCTGTGCTGCATACCTTGAAGCCCACTAGGAAGAAAATAAACTATACAGAGGAAGAGGAATTATTGTGAGGAACTACAAGAAACTGCATGGTCACCCGCCCTATAGCAGCAGTTCATCAGAGAAAGCAGCCTTTTGGCAGCAGTTGGCCACGGCCGTCACTGCATTTGGTGTGGGGGCATCCAGACCGTGAATGACGTCAAGAAAAAGTGGCAGGATGAGAAGAGGAGGGAGAAAAAGAAGTGCACCAGGATGCTCCCCTGGGTGTACAAACTGGAGCCCGCCTCCAACTCACCCCACTTCAGAAGGATGTCCTCTTCACCCTAGACCCCCACCTGCTCCAGGGGCTGCCTGTGACTGATAACTGCAATGTGGTGCCAGGTGATATGCAATGATACTAACGATGACACCAATTGACTAATGTTTGTGATACTCAGAAAATGTGACCATAAATGATGTCCCAAGTAAGTGCAATCTGTATGGTGACTCAGACCCTCATATGTCTCAGCTAGTCCATTACACTACAAGTACCAGAATCCTTTGTGAGAGCAATTGAAAATTACAAACCCTCAGTCCCAATCAGTGACCCATCGCTGCTGCCTCACCCACTTGACACTGGTGCATGGCAGTAGATAATGTTATTCATTCATTTACCACTGCTGTTGGTATGTAGATACAAATGTGTAGTTATGTGTCAGATTGCATATAATCAAATATCTTGGTCATGTCTGACGATTTTTCCCTTGTATTGCCACAAAAACCCAGAGAACAGTCACACACTGGAGTATATGTCTCTGCACCATCAGGGAGGCAATGTCACAGAGCACAACAACACATACCATCAGCACCAACTGGTACGTAACTATGGCCAGGGCAGAAGATTACTTCCTACATTGTTACCGGTTAACTCCTAGTCATAAGTCATGTAAATCATCAACAGTGGCAACCCTGTGAAATGAACTAGGTAATGTTGTGTATCCCATGTGTCAATCTAGTGTGTTAACTAAACACACACATATCATTGTAGGCCTGTGACTTTGTCCAGAAAGGAACAGCCTGCAGCGAGCTCTGCAACATGTATGGGTGTGACATCTGGTCAGGCACCACACACTGGGCAGAGACACTGGTAAGGATCCATGAAAATGACTTTACCAAATGCTTATGCTCCTAAACTGTAGTGTAAAAGTCATCAGTGTGTGTCTAATGTCACTGTTGTCACTCATCCCCATCATATATGGCTCATAACAATATACCACACACAATCCTGACATGTTGGCCAATGATAGGTAAACCAAAAATGTATGTGTACAGTGCCTACCTAAGGGTCTATATTATCCCTCATGTAGGTGGATTTTGTGTCGGTCAGTGCAGCAAGTCTATATGTTACAAGTCATTATGCCTCACCTCACAAGGTGTAAGGTGTTTGTGTTTTCCCAGGTCTGCATGGTTCTGTTACTCTGGGTAACTGTCACAAGTGTCCCCATTGTTCATGGAATGTCACTCAAGTACAGAGTGAGGAATCACAGTGATTTGTTCAGCCTTGACACAGTTCAGAAGGCTATTTCAAACCATGCAAAGAGGTTTGCTGTAGCCTCATAAACAGAGTTACTGGTGTGTGCAGCAGGAGGTGCACAAAGAGTGATCTCCCGGTGCCTTGAGGGGCTCATTAATTTGTGTCTGAGTCCATTACGGAGAGCTGGAGTCACAACCTGTTCCTAAGTTCATAACATGTATACTTGCTGACAAAATGCCAGGAAACAACAGCTAAAATGATGATGTTGGTAATGGTTGCACTAATACCAACAGGCTTGCATTTTGGAGTGTGGTAGTGGTAGGTAAGTTAGGTGTAGAGGAGGGGAAGCCTAGACATCTAGTGGTTGAGCTGCAGAAAATGAAAACATGAAGGTGGGGATCAGCCCAGCTTTTCTACTTGACCAAATTGTAGGATCCCAGAACAATGTTTATTTCAGTTTGCCACCATGATCCCAAAGATTGAACCTCTGAATAGAGGACTACAGGATGTGTGCTGAACATGACTGTATTCAGTGCCATGACTGTATTCAGTGTCATGTAAAATAGACCATGATGCTGTACACGTACATTGGAAACACAGGCCAAAGGAAAAGTGCACAACAGAAATGGCTGACCTGACAGTCCAAAATTATCAATGTTGTACTGTTGGGGAGAGGGGTTAAATAAATGTGACCCATACTTTGGTTGATAATTGTGTATATCAAACATGCACTTGTCAATGCACTGACAAAATCTGATGTGCAAAGATCAATCAGCTCTGTATGTTCTAGAATACTCCTTTACAAATTGACAGATACCACACCATATGGAGGATGCATGATGCCAATTAAGATGTAGGTATGTCCAAATGTAGTCAGTGCAGGACACCCTAGTTATTTCCGCACTATAGCTCTCAATAACTTCCAAATACATGTTTGCCTGTAATTATGATACCTGGTTGATATGAGGGCCACCTGTAACTTGTAGATCACTGGTCCGTACCTCTGACATGTACATGTAGAATCATCACCATTATCTTTTGCACTCAGTAATGGATACATATGTGACATTACAGCTGCTGCCAGGACTACTTCAGTGATACGGATGACACCATCCAGGGGTTCAGGAGAGATCCTGGCTGGAGCAGTCAAACCCACTGCCATCCTTACATCAGGTAACTGTGCCATTTAGTGATATATCTATTGACACCATACCCATGAACAATAATCAAATCCTTGTGGAAAGGAATGAGCAGATATTGCCATCTTAGCAACACTGCTGTAGTTGGTGTGTACAACGTACCCAACAAGATCAGTGATGTGTATGTCACATGTGCTTATTCACATATAATTCATGTAGACCATTAACCATGGTGTCACTTTATTCCAAAGCTGCTGGATCACAGACCAGTTCAACTGCTACACACTCAAGGAGCGCGGTCCAGCAGCTGACATCTAGGGGATCTACATACCACACGAACCTGTGGTTGGAACAGGTGAGTTTGCTTTTCCATTTCACATCTACATTGAACACCTCAATGCCACAGTGTGAGCTACAGGGGTACACAAACCAGGTCGTATGTGTAACATCCGCTGATGTGAAAATATTTTCACTCAATCCCTGTGTTGCACCGTATCATGTTGTAAATCAAATACTTAGGCCCTCATTACAACCCTGGCGGTCAGTGATAAAGCAGCGGTAATACCTCCAACAGGCCGGTGGTTACAAAAATAGAATTATGACCACTGGGGAAACTGCTGAGACAGTCAGCCACTTTAACACACCAACTGCCACGGCGGTAGCAACAAGCACCACAGTGGTAACCGCCAACAGCCAGGCAGAAGACAATGTACCACCCACTGTATTAAGACAGGCCTATCCGCCACCTTTTCCGGGGTAGTAACAACGACATCAAAAGCACGGTGGAAACAGAACACAGAAGTCAAAGGACCCACCTCTGGAGACTCAGGGAACAACCACGACGCCATGGAGCCCAAGTTGCCCATCTTCCCCATGCTTGTCTACCTTTTCCTGCATTACGAACATCAACGCCGGTGAATACGACCACGGTGAGTACTGCCGCCTAGCACACAAGGGAGGGGGGTAGAAAAAGGGAGTGACACACACATGCAACACCCCCACCCCCAACACCATACACACAATCAGATGCAGTAATAAAACATTTTTACCGCTGTACCCCTTAGGAATGATGCAAGGACAAAATGATTTGAAGAATTGAGTGTAATACGATTTAAGAACATGCATCAATATGCAAACGTATATACATATTTACAAATGGAGTAACACTGCCTAGTCCTCAATGTCCGTTGGTCACAGGGCCACAACACATAGGCCAAGGCCCCACATCACTCCTGCAACAACACGGAGAGAACACTGCAGGGGCATCAGGTCGAAAATACACAGGCACCTCAGGGGGGCGGAGAATGGGGGGGCAATTCAGCCGGAAGATGGTACAATGCCACTGGTCCTGGAGGGGGCAACATGCCCTGTGCTTGGTCCTGGGGAGTGCAAAGCCACAGTCTCTCAAGTGGGTGGTTTGCCCACTGCTTGGTCCTGGGGAGTGCAAGGCCACAGTCTCTCTAGTGGGTGGTTTGCCCACTGCTTGGTCCTGGGGAGTGCAGCGCCACAGTCTCTTCAGTGGGTGGTTTGCCCACTGCTTGGTCCTGGGGAGTGCAAGGCCACAGTCTCTTCAGTGGGTAGTTTGCCCACTGCTTGGTCCTGGGGAGTGCAAGGCCACAGTCCCTCAAGCGGGTAGTTTGCCCACTGCTTGGTCCTGGGAAGTGCAGGGCCACAGTCTCTCTAGTGGGTGGTTTACTGACTGCTTGGTCCTGGGGAGTGGAAGGCCACAGTCTCTCTAGTGGGTGGCTTCTCCACTGGTTCTGGAGGAGGCCTTGTGCCCAGTGTGCTTCATCCTGGGAAGGATGGGGTGAGTGGATGGCTTCTTCCACTGGTTCTGGAGGGGGCCTTGTGCCCAGTGTGCTTCACCCTGGAAAGGATGGGGTGAGTGGATGGCTTCTTCCACTGGTTCTGGAGGGGGCATTGAGCCCTGTGATGCAGATCTTGGGGAGTGCAAGGTCACAGTCTCTCACCTGGATGTCACACCTACAGGATTTGCAGGGTCCAGGATGCACTATATCCCATGGAAGCAGGACTACACACTGCCCGCCAGCGGTGACGGCTGCTCAGTGGTGGCAGTGGCGGGGCTGGTGTCGGGGCTGGAAGTGGTGGGGGAAGTCTCCAGCCCATCCCCTTCAACCTCGGACAGCTGCCCACTGGGACTGCTGCGTCTGGCAGTGGTGCTGGTGGCGGTGCTGGTGGTGTTGCTGGCAGTGGTGGGGATGGGGGAGGGGTATGGAAGAGGTCAGCATTGGAGAGGAAAAGCTTCTTAGGGACATTGGGGCGGGAAGAGGGTGAAGGTTTGTGAGTGGAGGAAGAGGAAGTGGTTGTAGGAGGTGCTGTTGTGATGTGGATGGCTGTTGGGTGTCTGAGTGCTTGTGTTTGGGTACTTTGGGAGGAGGGGGTACAGACACAGTGGGAGAGGACACAGGGGACGTGTGCATGGATGTGGGGGTGGTGACTGCCAGTGAGGGGTGTGTGCTGATAGGTGTGCTGGTGATGGAGGTAGTGGATGAGGATGTAGTGCATGCAGGTGTGAGTGGAGATGCTACTGGGAGGGAGGTGGAGGACGAGAATGAGGGGGCCACAGTGGAGGCAGTGGATGTTGGTATGTCTGCATCTGGATAGTGTTTGTGTGAGTACCTGTGGGATGATGTGTAGTGCTTGCGTTTGCCTGAGCCACTCCTGTGTGTTGTCTTGTGTGCATGCTGGTCTGCCTCTGTGCTTGGGATAGGTTGGGGTTTAGGGGACTGGGACTGGGTACAGGAAGTTGGAGGGGGAGGCTAGTAACAGGGACAATGGCTGCCATCAGAGAAGAGGCCAAACCCTGGATTGATCTTTGGCCACCATGCCAGAGTGAATGCCCTCCAGGAATGCATTTGTTTGTTGCGAATGGGCTGCCAGCCCCTGGATGGCATTCACAATGGTTGACTGCCTAACAGAGATGGATCGCAGGAGGTCAATAGCCTCCTCAGGGCAGCAGGGCTAAATGGGGCAGGGCCTGAGGTGCCTGGGGCGAAGGAGATGCCCACCCTCCTGGGTGAGCGGGCACGGGAAACACGGTTGGTGCTCCCCCTCCCCCTCCATCCCACTGATGCCCTCACCCTTGGTGGATTCGGCCTCCTGGGCCCTGTGGGATGCAGCTCCCTCCGTCACCGGTGCCTCTGCTCCTCTGCCAGATGATGCTAATGCACATAAGGACAGGGTGACAAAACAAAAAGGGGGGGAAGAGACAAAGGATACACTTGGTCAATGGCTGCTTCAACACCACCGTTGGCGTACACAACAAACACACATACAGGGAACAGCCTTACGCACTAGACAATGCACTACCAGTCACAATGCTAGTCACCAGGCCATGGACAGGAATACCTAACGCAATAGCAGCATACCTGAGACCCACAGTCATGGATGTCTACTAGCTTGGTAGGAGGTGGGTTACATCATACCCTTCCCAACATGGGACCTACGCTGCAATGTCCGGCCTGGCCTGGCCTAGGGGTACCCACAGGCACACATCACCCACCCGGAGACCACCCTACCACATGCAAATAATATATTGGGGCACTGTCCTCACCCCCCTTGTGGCTACTGTGATGCCCCCAAGCGCCCATCCAGCTCTGGATAGGCCACCGCCAGTATGCGGGCCATCAGGGGGGTCAGGGTTTGACGGGCACCCCTTCCTCATTGGGAGGCCATCCCCAGCTGCACCTCCACCGTCTTCCTTGCCCAGTGTCTCAGGTCCTCTCATCGTTTGCGACAGAGGTTGGTCTGCCTGCTGTAGACCCCCAGGGTCCGCACGCCCTTGGCGATGGCACCCCATATACCCTTTTTCTGATGGGCTCTAAACCTCAGAAAAATACACATAGAAAAAGGTATCAGTCAGACCGTCCGGCCTGTTACACTCATGTCCCACCATAGCCCTCACATCACCTTACGCACAGACATTGCCCACCATACATGCAGCACGCTGCCAAAAACCGTTCCACCAACCCCCCCTTACACGAGGCCCTCACACACAGCACTCCATGGATTCATGCCCCACGCAATGTGCTCACAGTATACTCACCTGTTGGTCTGGAGGCTCATACAGCATTTGGTACTGGGGTAGGACCCCATCCACCAGTCCCTCCAACTCCGCAGTGGTGAAGGCAGGGGCCCTTGCCCCAGTGACACAAGCCATGGTCGGTTCCAGACACAGGTCACAGCAGCACTTGCAGTGTAGGTCCCCTCCTGTTGAAGGTCAGGTAACAAGTGAATGAACAGATAGAAAATGGCAGTCACGTCCATGGCGGTGCATACCATCACCGCCGGCGTGCATCACCATTGTCCACTGTAACCCATAGGGCCCAATGACAAGCAATGAGGAGTTGCACGGCAGTACTTGACCGCCTCCCGCAATGGCACACATCGTCAGCAGAATTACCTTATTTCCACATATCCATCCACAAAGGACAGGCGGACGCCATTTCAGGGGGGGCAGGCCATGGCACCTAACTGCATCGCAGTACACATATGCACCATTTGGGCCTAACCAATAGTATTGTGTTACAGTCACAACATACAATGCAGTGTAGTGTTTGGAAATGTGGAATACTGACCAGCTGCTCCCCATTTTGCCCCCTAGATTACAACCACTGTGGACAAAAAGGAGATGGAGACATCCCCCCCATGTACAGACCCCTCGTGGACTTGGCAAGAATGGTGGACAGGCGCATTATCCTTACCTATAGACTGGACAGGGCCACAATCACAGAGCTGTGTGCCCAGCTGGAGCCTGATCAGATATCTGATGCAGAAATCTAAAGAACTTTCACTCAATGAATGTGCAGATAGTGTGCCTGGTGGACCAGTACATCTCTCATGTCAATGCAAAGTATCCTGGGTCTGAGCATGATGCCTTTATTCTGCGGAATAGCAGCATCCCAGATGTGATGGCTCAACTCTATAGGCACCGGGTGGGGCTAATAGGTGAGCCCAGACTCCCACCCAGTAGATGTTGGTGTATGGGTATGGTGTTGGCCATAATGGTTAATGTGTGTCTCACAGGTGTACCTCAAAATTTGCAGGTGACTCTGGTTACCCCAATCTCTCATGGCTTCTGACCCCAGTAAGGATGCCAGGACAAGGGCAGAGGAATGTTACAATGAGGCACATGGGCGGACAAGAAGGATTATCGAGAGGATCTTTGGCCTCCTGAAGGCCAGGTTTCGTTGCCTCCATCTAACTGGTAGATCCCTGTACTACTCACCCAAGAAGGTCTGCCAGATGATCGTGGCATGCAGCATGTTGCATAACCTTGCCTTGAGACGATAGGTGCCTTTTCTGCAGGAGGATGAGGCTGGAGATGGGCGTGTGGCAGCAGTGGACCCTCTGGACAGTGAAGATGAGATGGCAGAGGATGAGGACAACAGAACAGCAATAATACAACAGTACTTCCTGTGACACACAGGTAAGACACTGACTTCACTTTAAAATCACAGTTTTGCGTTGGGCATTGTACATGGCAGGCAGATTCTCCCAAATCTATGGCCACTTACTGTACCCTTTGGCATCTTTATTTTCAGATATCTGTGCCCCACTCTGGCTCCTGGTGTGTTGACTGCAGCCTACTACAGGTCATACCTATGTATACATTCCTGTACAGTTGTATTGCAGTGTTTAAAGCTTGTTGAACAAATACATAGTTCAATCATTTGCCAGACTCCATACTTGTATTTTTTAAAATGGTGTTTATTTACGTGCCAATAAGTAAAGGGGTATGATCAATGGGCTGGGGTGATGGTGGAGAAAAGTCCAGGATAGAGTCCAGTCTCTTTGAATCACAGGTTCATTGTCCAAGGGGGCATAGGAAGTGGAGCAATGGCAGTTCAAGGTGGACAGGGTGACAGAGTGGGACACAAAGGTGACAATCAGGGGTGTCCTATTTCCTGGTGAGGTTCTTGACAATGTTCTCTGGCTTCTACCTGGTCCGCAGGGACTGTTTGCAAGGTGGTTCTCCTTCTGTAGTGGAAGAGGTGCTGGTGGCCTGTTGTTCCTGTGGCGGGGCCTCCTGTCCACTAGCGGCAGCAGAGGTGGAGGGCTGTTCATCGGTGTGGCTAGTGTCAGTGGCCCGGTGGTGTGCCACTGCCTCCCTCATGGTGTTGGCCATGTCTGCCAGCACCCCTGCAATGGTGACCAGAGTGGTGTTGATGACCTTCAGGTCCTCCCTGACCCCAGGTACTGTCCCTCCTGCAGCCACTAAGTCTCCTGCAACTTGTCCAGTATCTGGCCCATCGTCTCCTGTGAATGATGGTATGCTCTCAGGATCCCTGCAAGTGCCTCCTGGAGAGTCGGTTCCCTGGACCTGTCCTCCCCCTGTTGCACAGCAGTCCTCCCAGCTTCCCTGTTGTCCTGTGCCTCTGTCCCCTGAACCGTGTGCCCACTGACCTCAGGTCGCTGATCGACCTGTGTTTGTGGGGTGGCCTGGGGTCCCTGTACTGGTGGACACACTGCTGATTGACATGTCCTGGGGACAGAGGTATGGGCCTGCGGGGTGGGTGCTGTGCTGGTGTTTCCTGAGGGGGAGGCTCTGTCGTGGTGTGGGACTGTGGCTGGGTAACCAACTGTCCAGAGGTCCCTGATGGGCCAGGTTGGTCATCCAGATCCAGGTGTCCAGAGCTGCTGTCATCACTGTGGGCCTCTTCTGTGGGGGGACTGGATGTTGCTGGCACCTCTTCTCCGGTGACGCTGGGTGGGGGACCTGTGGGGATGTAAATACAGTGTTATTGTTTCTGCGTGTGACATCTTGTGCATGGGTGTGTTGCCCTCTATGGTTGTGATTGTCCTGGCAGCTTTGACTTGTGTGAGTAGTCATTTTGTGGGCTAGGTGATTGTCTCTAGTGTGCATGCTTTAGTAATGGGTGTCCATGCAGGTCTGTGATGGGGGTCCGTGCATTGGTGTTACATGCAGGCCTTGGTATTGGGATGGGTGGGTTGTGATGGTGGGGTGTATGTGAGGTGGTGAAGTGATGGGGTGAGGGTAGGGGTAGGGGTATGTGATGGCATGCAGGTAGGGGGGTGAAAGTAGTAAAGAGTTCACCTACCAGAGTTCAGTCCTCCTGCTACTCCTGCCAGGCCCTCAGGATGCATGATTGCCAAGACTTGCTCCTCCCATGTTGTTAGTTGCGGGGGAGGGGAAGGGGGTCCACCACCAGTCCTCTCTACTGCTATTTGGTGTCTTGCTACCACGGAACGCACCTTCCCCCATAGGTCGTTCCACCTCTTCCTGATGTCATCCCTTGTTCTTGGGTGCTGTCCCACAGCGTTGACCCTGTCCACAATTCTCCGCCATAGCTCCATCTTCCTAGCAATGGATGTCTGCTGCACCTGTGATCTGAATAGCTGTGGCTCTACCTGGACGATTTCCTCCACCATGACCCTTAGCTCCTCCTCTGAGAACCTGGGATGTCTTTGTTGTGCCATGGGTGTAGTGTGAGTGGTGTGTGTGAGGGTGTGTGGGGTGATGTGTTGGGGTGTGTGCTGTAAGGTGCGTGGATAGTGTATGGATGATGGTGTTATGTGGCTCTGGTTCTGTGGGGGCTCGTGGTCTATCTCTCAGTTGGCAATTTATTTTTGTCAAAAAGGGTTATCAGTAGTGTGTGTGTGTGTTTTATAGTGGTGTGGGTGTGGTGTGTGTATGTGTGTCAGGTGTGTGTAGTTTGAATGATCTAATATAGTGGTTTTTTATTTCAGTATGTGTATTTTGAGCGCGGCGGAATGTACTGCCAATGGTTTAGCTACAATGAATGAGTGTGGGTTTTGGTACCGCCAGTTTATCACTGACCTTTGGGCTGGCGAACTTGTGTGTGTGGCTGTATAGTGACGGATTGGTATGTGTGTGTCACAATATGGTTAGCGATAATCCGCCTCGCCAGTGGTATGTTGGCGGCAGTCAGCATGGCGTTAAGCGGGACCTACCACCAATGTCATAATGAGGGCACCAGGCAATCCGCAGGGAGAACATACTCCTCTTCCAGGCTGCCTTGTCAGCTGCTAGAACAGCACAGGAGGAGGAGGACGAGGAAGTAGAGGAGAAGGAAGATGAAGGGCTGATTTCAAGTTATGTTGAGGTCAATCCCCTGACCACTCTTGTTGGCCCCTGCAGGTCACTAACAAAATGCACATCTGCTGTGGTTGGCATGGTGCCTCATCCTGTACCCCAAAGGATCGCCCATTCCCCACACATCCCAACCCAAAGCTCACCTCTTCACACCCCTCACATCCAGGTCACACAGGTTGGTTCCCCTACACACTCCTGCACTGACAGTGTCTCTCAGGCCTTCTCTCCAACATCTGAGGGACATGCAAGGACTGTTGAGGAGCAGGTAGCTCCTAGGCACAAATCTACTCCTCACAATCTCCGACTTGCCAACATCACCCCCCCCCCCACACTGGTGGACCTGCTGGTCACATCAAAGGCCTTTTCAGGCAGAGAGAGCTGGCATATATCTATGTTAGAGTGTGGGAGGAAGATTTTTTCCAGCAGCAGTCAGATGTGAGGCAGGACGTTTGTGACATAGGGGCTACACTGGCTGACATGTCTGGGAAATCAGTCTATGTACGAGGGGCAAGGGAAAAGCCCAGTCAAATGTTATTTTGGTCATCATCCTTTTCAATCACAATCAGATTATCCGCAGTGGTGGCCTTTTCCTGGATGACTTGACACCCCACAGGACTGAGCCACACAGGGGGCATGAGGGGTCTGGGGAGGAAACAGAGTGGGAGGCACATGGAGGGTGGTATGGGAGGGACGATGCGAAAGGACGGCCATCATGTCTGTACCCAAGGAAGTGATAGTGGCATAGATGGTTGCAAAGGCATGCGCCAATTGCTGTTCCTCAAGGATCTGCTGCTGGAACTGAGAGGAGAGGCCCTGCTCCCCTCAGATGCCACCATCCCTTTCTGGGATGCAGCCACAGGGGTGGCAACACAGGGAGGAGTTTAGGTGGAACATGAGGAATGTGGGATATCGATGACATGTGAGCTCCTCCTGGGACTGAGGCAGGGGGACACCTCTCACAGGTCCAGTTCTCCACTTTCAGGGGGAGAGGCAACATCCTCCTTCCCTTGGCCAGAGGTGTTCAGGTCAAGGTCCCCGTCTACAGTTTTCACAGGATCCACCCGGTCATTGTCTGCAGAGTCTGTCCAGGTGGGTGCACTCCCTCTGTCTGTAGATGTTCCTTGTCCCTCTTCCTCTTCTTCCATAGATGAAAGAGTCCGTACCTGCCAACGTCCCCAGGTAGGTCTGTTCAGTCCTCAACCAGGTCTTCGGCCCAGCCGAGGCCACTGAAATAGAAATGAGAACATTATCGGCCATATTTATACTTTGTGACGCAAACCTGCGCAAGAGTGATTGCTAGTTCCCCTGTAGTGTTCAGGACACTACAAGTCCCAGAATGCACTTTGGTCAGTGCTTCCAAAGTCATCCCATGGGGCATTGGCCTTATGACTGCTGCAGCAATTTCCCAGATTGTGTACATGGTAACACTTGATACATGTTGGTACAGCTCAGTCACCACTCACACCATGCTACCAGACACAGTATGCAGCCAATGCCAGTACCAGATGTTTGCTGCTCCACCTCCTCCAGTTGGGTATGAAGGGTCATCCAGACTGTCCTCAGGACCCTCCTGTACAGTGGCGTGAGGCGGGCCGGGCCCAATGTTTCAGGTCCTCCCAGTGCTTGAGGCTCATTCTGGCCCGCCGGTGATAGATGCCCACTGCATTGCAGCACTGTACTATCTCCTTCTATAGTCAGGTGTGCTGCATTGCTCAGCTGGTCCTCTGGGCCCCCATAAAGCTGATGGTAATTGTCTAGTACCTCCCAGCTAAAATGGCCAATTCAGCCTCACTGAAGGGGGGTGTCCTCTCCACAACTCCCTCAGTCATGGTGGGGGCAATTAGGGTGAACAGAGCAGCAGGATCCTGTCTGTAGGTGAGGATGACGCAGAATGACTAGAAAATGGCTTTTTGCAAGTTCCTGTCATGGACTTCCTGCCTTGCATTTCTTCTGTGTCATTTCTGGGTGAATATCATTGGGTTCAGGCCTGTCTCTGGATTCTACACCCAGAGGGTGGATTATCTGCATGCGGAGCGTAGGATCCACATATGGGGGTGGATGCTCCGCATATGGGGTGTAGAATCTGAAATCAGAGCGGGAAAAAAAATAAAGTCAAGTGGGACATATGCAACCATGTATGAAGGGCACTAAAGAAGGAAGGGAAGGTTTTGTAGATACACTCTACACTGCAGCAATCCCCAGCACAGTTTGGCCCTTTGCATTGCATTATGGCACGTGTGGTCAAAATATCTTGCTTACTTCCAATATGACTGTACTATATCACTAGATACAGGTGGTGATGTCAATCCCTGGACACATAGTGCAAAGCACACCAAGGGCCAGAAGTACAGAGCAAGACTGGGAAGCCATAGCACCACTGGCAAGTTTGTCACACCAGCCCCAACATAGAATCATTAAAGACAGGTGTGTAGATCATGCAGGATTGCTGCTTTGAAACTAGGGGCTCATATTACTGTGCCAGTTCTGAACTGAAAGCCAGTAATGAGACCTACCCCCTCCCCGCCAGCCCCCCTTCACAAAAGCCCAATAACCCACCTGGCCAGTTTGGACAAGCCCACGACCCATGCACTAGTGGCAGAAGCCCCTCAATCATTGCACATGGGATACAATCACTACACCGTGAAATCTCATAGCACAAATTCACCCTTGGTTTCAGGTACTCACCCTCTTATATGGCCCCTTCATCCCAATGGACGAAGCCCCTTGTGATGCAGAGCCCTCTTGTGACATTGTCTAGGGAGGTATCACACATGCAGACATTTGTTCCCCAGAGTCAAGGAGCCCTAAGAGACATTGTCCATGCAAGTTCATGACATGTGCACATGATGAAATGCACAGCCAGTCTTTAGACTCTTGGGAACAGCTGTTGTATACAGACATCATGTATGGATTACAAAGTAGTCTCAGGGTATCATATGTGGACAGAGTGTTAAGAGTCCACCAATCATTATTGACAATAGACTGCAAACCACATGAAGGCCATGACATAACATGTTGCTCAGGTGAAGAGAGTGTCAACCAGTAGGTCATGCACCTGCATATTTTGCCCGGCACGGTTTTGTTTTGTACAATGGCCCGGTTGCCCAGTTTCAGACATACCCGAAGGTCCAGAGGTATGTGTAAGCCATACTTTATTGTTACGTTGTGCAAAACACAACAGGCTACTATAATCTTGCACATATCTTGAGTGGAGTACAGCAGCACGCCCCTGGTATGGTCAAGACATCTGAATCTTGACTTCAGGAGCCCAAAACTGTGCCCTATTGTACCTCTGCTGAGGTTAAGTGGTTGCACTTCTGTGTGGTTTGAGTGAGACGAGGGCAGAGTGCATGTGCAGCATTGCCCGAGGAAGGAAATAGAGTGATATTTGTAAAAGCCTCTCATGCATCTGTACATTACATGCTGTATGAAATCGTACATACTGTGTCTGTTGGGGGCATGACTGTGGCATGAGGATTAGTGTTGTCTGATGGTGGTGCACATTTACAAACACAATTATACATATCATACTTGTGTGGTGCTTGGTACTTACCCAGTAGCCACACGTTGTAAAACTCTGCTGCCATCTGCCGGGCAAGAGGTGACCTGTGGAATACATAGCTGTCATGAGTACCACCTGGGAACACTGATTGCACATCAATGAAGCTACCACTGACATCACAGACACGTTGATGGAGTACCAGCGGAGTCTGTTGCAGAAAAGGTCTGCATTGTGGCTAGGTGGCTGAAGAGCCACATGAGTGCAATCAATTGCGCACAGCACATGTGGGAAGCAGGAAATGAGGTAGAAATCCCTAACTACGCTTTGCCTTCTGGCCAGTGTATGGGGCATTTTTATATAGTGATAGGCTCTCCAATTAATGCAGCTCAGTACCTGAATGCGGCATCGGGAGTGGTTGCTGGGAGATGCCTACAAGATTACTGGAGACCCTCTGGAATGACCCTGTAGCAAATAAATGGAGAGCTGCTAGGATCTTGACATAGGCTGGGATAGCTTGGGAGTGGCAGGTCACAGAGTCAAGATCCTGCTCCCACTCACAAACCATGACATCTTGGGTGGACTTCCCAAAAAAGTTTATCCTTTAGCTGAAGTTCCTCTCTACTCTCTTCCTCCTCCTCCTTCTCCTCAAATAATCCTGTTGCATAGCAAGGGGCAAGCTACCAAACACATTCAGCGACATGTTGAGGTCTGCAAGGGTTTTATGTGTGCAGCAAGGCTGGGATTGGGAGTGGGCTGAGTAGTTTCAGTTGGAGCTGGTTGGGGGATGGTAGGCACTTACACAGGTGTGTCAGTATGCATTTTTGCCTCATACAGCCCTAGTGAGGATGATCCTCACCGAGTGTGGATGATCTGCTCCGACTGTGGATGTAAATATACTACTCATAACTTACCTTCGTGAATACCTGAAAATCATAAACATCCACTTTTTGTCTAAACTTAGACCAAAAGTAGAAGTTTACCTTTGTGAATCGGGCCCTTTATATATAACTTTTGTAAAGAGGGAAAGCATATACTTTCTATGATGCCTACTCTTCAAGAGTGTGCTGTCTTTAATGAAGAATTAATAAAACTAGAGAATGAAAACATTTTGGAGATTACTGCTGTTGACAACATGGAACACCAAGGAGTAACTATACTACTCAGTGAATAATTAAAAGATAAGTTAGTCTTTGGAAAAATCTGTTTCTAGGACTGCTGGACTACAAAAGTCTTTATGCGTTTCCAAGAACGATAGAATAATTTTAAGACATAACTTAAATGTTAATGGAGGATTATTAAATGGTGCCTTGGGTAAAATTGTTAATTTTATTAATTATCCTATCTGTGATGAAGTTGAATTCCTAGCTCTGAAATTTGATCAGTTTGATGGCGTGAAGCAAATTGGGCGATGTGTTGTATTATTTGTACTCGTGAAAGACTTGTGTTTCCAGCAAAAACAGTTTCCAATTTGTCTTGCATATGCCATAATGATCCACAAGTCTACAGGCTTGAGGGTTGATGCTGCGTTTATTAATATTGGAAGTACAGTTTTAAAAAAAAGATTGTCATATTTTACATTGTCCCAAGTTTGAACATTAGCTGGTTTAGTTCTAATTGATGAGAATAAGATAAGTGCAGATGTAAATTGCGTGAGAGAGTACAACAGGTTCAGAAGTAAATATGCTCCTGATTTAGGACAGTACCCTGTTTGTGAAAAACAGATTCTATGTCCTAAACGAAAACTGACAAAACAGTCAAAAAAGATTATAGAGAAGCGAAAACCAAAGCTAAGGAAGAATGTGTGAAGAAAAGAAAACTGGAAAAGGATGGAGATATTGTTGGTTACCAGTTGGATAACATTAGCCGCTGCAGTGCGGGTCACGACCAGTGGCCAACACCAGGGAGGGGGTTAAAAAATGTTTTTTTTATTAAAATAACCCAGGGAGACATGGAAGATCTTCTGTGTCTCCGCCTGCCCCCTCACCTGCCCCTTTGTGACATCAGCACGCCGTGAGGCGCGCTGACGTCACTATCTGTTTTTCCCACCGGAGCAGGAAAAACGGGCCCAAACAGCCTTCCCAACGTTCAGGAAGGCCTTGTTTGAAAAAGGAGATTCTCCCCTTCCAAACGAGGGCTTCCTGAACGGGTTTCCTGGCTCTCGATCGCAGCGCATTCATGAAACCCCCACTTGACATCAAGGATTTCACTTTGGGGGGTCGGCCCCCGGGGGCATATTTGTTTTTAATAAAGGTAGGTTAACCCCTAGGGGTTGCGATCGCACCCAATCACGCCCCCCAGGGGTTTTAATTTTATTTTTTTAAAACATTTTTTAAAATGAAATTGACAGGGGGTCGTCCGAAGCCATGGGGACCCCCGTGGGGGCAATAACTTTTTTAATAGTTATTTGGTTTCTATGGCCCCCCCCCAAGGAAACAATACAGCTATTAAACAAATGTCAAATGTATAGCTCTATGTATATATATATATATATATATATATATATACATATATATAGATCTATATATAGACATATCTATGTAGTTTTATCTATCTAAATAGATAGATATATCTATATACAGAAATGTATATATACAGATAGATATATATATATATATATATATATATAGATACATGGATCTATATATATATAGATAGATAGATAGATAGATAGATAGATAGATAGATAGATAGATAGATAGATAGATAGATAGATAGATAGATAGATAGCGATCACTTTTGTCAACATATGTGTTGTTTCCTTGGGGGCTGTGATCGGCCTCCAGGAAAACCACACCCACATATAAAAGTGATCTATATATATATATATATTTGCCAGTTCTTTTGCGGTTGCAGCTTGCATCTTCAAAGCAATGCACAAAATTCAACTGATGCGTTTCAACTGTAGCTTTTAGTCAGCAATACAAAAGTCAAGTAAGTCTTGTGATTATGTTTCTGCTACAAAAGGATCTGACTTTTGTCTAGTGGCAATTTTGATGCCATAAAGTAGCTCAGAAGGTTTATATGCCTTCTGCAAAGATCAAATCTGTATTTTATGTAAATAGCTGAGTACATCAGTAAAGTCAGCCATTACCTGCGCTATAATACAAATGAAATGTATGTGCAGGGGGCTATGGAGAGGTGAAGGGCACTTTTGCTGGGTGGTAGTGAGGGAATCTGAGGAGGAGGTCATCGGAGTGGGAGCACCAATAATGATTGTTGGACTGGGTGCTAGAGGCGCTGAAGACTGTGACGATTGGTATGTGACAAGGTGAAGTAATAGTGTGTCTTTTTTTGAGTGTCTTGAAAGAACGTGCTGATTGAGGGAAGAAGCGAAGGTAAGATTACCTCTACTGTTGCACATATCACACACACATGCACCAGCAATTTTGTGACTGTCTACGTAGGCTAGTGTTTTAGAGCGACAGTTTAGCCAGTATCAGAGATGGCATCTCGTTGGATGACTGCTGCTCAAGCCCTCACTCAGGTGATAGAGGACAGCTCTCTCGTAGGATCAGAGACTGAGACGGCAGATACTGAGACAGCATCTTATGGAGACAATGGAGCAGACTCTGGGAGTGATTTTTCAGTCGGAGGAGTCCCATTCGGTAACTCCTCTTCCATTGATTATGTGGGAGGTGATTAGGACAGACCTGCTGTCCCTTCAAAAGGACAGTCTGTGCAGCGGGACAGTAGCGGGTTAGCCCAACCCAGAGAGTAGGTACACGCAGCGGCAAGCACAGAGAGAGTTCTCTCTTGGGAGCTTCCCAATTTAATTCAGCCCCAAATTCCACCACCCAAATCGTATTGTAGAGACATCAAAATTATCTATCACAAAACAACCTGGTTTTGTAAGCCAGGCACCTGCGTTTTTGGTCCCGGGCTCGGCAGCCATATAGGGAAACTACTAAACCCAGACATTTCTGGAAACTAGACATCAGGGGGAGTCCACAGAGGTGTGACTTGTGTGGATTCCCCAAAGTGTTCTTAACCAGAATAACCTGCACAGCTGTAATGCTGAATACAAATTTGTTTTCTTGCATTTCTGTCACACAAACTACAGGAATATGCTGGGATCCACAAAATTCCCACCACTCAATGTTTCCCCACCTGTCCTGATAAAAGCGCCTCCCCACTTAAATGCCTGTACCTAGTGCCTGCGGCAGGAATGGATCACCCTAGGGTCAACAGTTGCCCTCATGTAAGGACCAACATTGACCGTTGTGTGATCTATTCCTGTCGCGGGCACTAGAATTTGTGTCTCCTCTCAGATTCCAAAACTTTCCATCACCAAAATGTGAGGAAAAAGTGTTTTTTTTTGCCAAATTTTGAGGTTTGCAAAGGATTCTGCGCAACAGAACCTGGTTAGATCCCCACAAGTCACCCCATTCTGAAATCCCCTAGATGTCTAATTTTCAAAAATGTATAGGTTTGCTAGGTTTCCCTAGGTGCAGGCTGAGCTAGAGGCCAAAGACCACAGCTGTCCATGTTTTGTTTTGGGGTTTTCCTGTTGCGGGCACTAGGCCTACCCACACAAGTGAGGTACCATTTTTATCGGGAGACTTGAGGGAATGCTGGGTGGAAGGAAATTTGTGGCTTCTCTCAGATTTCAGAACTTTCCATCACCGAAATGTGAGGAAAAAGTGTTTTTATTTGCAAAATGTTGAGGTTTGCAAAGGATTCTGGGTAACAGAACCTGGTGAGAGCCCCACAAATCATCCCATCCTGGATTCCCCTAAGTGTCTTGTTTTCAAACATGCACAGGTTTGGTAGGATTCCCTGGGTGCCAGCTGAGCCAGAGGCCAAAATTCACAGGTAGGCACTTTCCAAAAAACACGTCAGATTTCAATATAAAAATGTGATATGTCCATGTTGCATTTCCTGTTGTGGGCATTAGGCCTACCCATGCAAGTGAGGTACCATTTGTATCGGGCGACGTGGTGGAACACAGAATAGCAGAACAAGTGTTATTGCTCCTTGTCTTTCTCTGCATTTTTTCCTTCCAAATGTAAGACAGTGTGTAAAAAGAAAAAACGTCTATTTGAGAAATGCACTGTAATTCACATGCTAGTATGGGCACCCCGGAATTCAGAGATGTGCAAGTAACCACTGCTTCTCAGCACCTTATCTTGTGCCCATTTTGGAAATACAAAGGTTTCCTTGATACATATTTTTAACTCTTTATATTTCACCAAATTAATTACTGTACACCCGGTATACAATAAAAAATCCATTGCAAGGTGCAGCTCATTTATTGGCTCTGGGTACCTACAGTCCTTGATGAACCTACAAGCCCTATATATCCCTGCAACCAGAAGAGTCCATCAGACGTAATGGTATGTAACTTTTGAAAATATGACATTGCAGGAAAAAGTTACAGAGTAAGAGGTGGAGAAAATGGCTGTTTCTTACCTTAATTTAATTTTGTTTTATTTTAGCTGTTATTTTCTGTAGGAAAACCTTGTAGGATCTACAAAAATGACTTCTTTCTGAATTCAGAATTTTGTCTGCTTTTCGGAAATGTTTAGCTGCCTGGGATCCAGCATTGGTTTCACACCCATTTCTGTCACTAACTGGAAGAAGGCTAAAAGCACAATAAAATAGTAAAAATGGGGTATGTCCCAGATAAATGCCAAAATTGTGTTGAAAAATGTGGTTTTCTGATTCAAGCCTGCCTGTTCCTGAAACCTGGGAAGATGGTGATTTTAGCTTTCTTCTGCAGCCCTATTTTCCCATTTTTCTGAAAAAAAACAAAATGTTACCTGTATTTTGGCTATTTTCTTGGTCTCCTCCAGGGGAACCCACAATCTCTGGGTACCTTTAGCATCCCTAGGATGTTGAAAAAGAAGAACGCAAATTTGGTGTGGACTAAAAGTTATAAAAGCCTAAGCGCAAGCTACCCCAAATAGCCAAAAAAGGACTCAGCGGGGCGAGGTGGGGGGAGTGGGGAAGGCCCAGCAACTAAGGGGTTAGTGGTGTTAACTGCTATGCTAATGTTGTTCTCAATGTTTTTTTCCATCTACCACATGTTGTTTATGCAATCCAAGAAAAACTATGGAACACTTTGGCCCTCATTATGACCTTGGTGGCCAGGTGACCACCACGCCGGCGATGACGGTAGTACCATCGCCATGCCTGCGGTAATGTCTGCCAAATAATGGCCATGGTGGTGATTTATCCCAAAGACAGCCAAAGTACCACACCAACCGCCAGTGCGGTATGACCACTGAACACGACGATAGCCACCTACAGGCAGGCGGAAACCAGGATCCGCCCACCATATTATGACATAGCATACCCCAGGATTTCCTGGGCGGTAGCAACACCACCAAAAGCCTGGCAGAAACATCATATAAAAGGAGATACTAACCTTTAGGGACACAGAGGAGTCTGTGGCCGACATGGAACCTGAACTGCAAGTCTTCCCAATCCTGAACCACGCCATGGCCATCTTGGAGCACCAACGTTGACGAAGACGACGATGGTGAGTACAGCCGCCTAGCACACAAAGGAGGGAGAGAGGGGAGAGTGACACACACACGCACAACACACACTGTGAACACACACCACACACCTAGAACAATATGCAGATAAAATTGACAGCAACAGAACCCAAGAGCAAGGAAAGCTAGGACACATACCTCTGGTCCAACCACTGTGATCATGTTAGATAACGAGTGTAAATATAAATAATGTCAAAGTACATATTCACAAGCAGGCCCATTGGCCAGTCCAAAGTACACAAATGGCCACAGGGCAGCATCCAAGGGCCCAACTTGACTCCTGACCACACTGGCACTCCACCGGGTAGGGGCATCATGGAGATGGCAGGCAGGCACCTCTGGGGGCAGGCTGGGTCTACTCATTGGGAGGGGGCTCCTTGGTGTGGTATACGCATTGGATGAGTTCAGCCTGATTAGAATGCTCGCTAGCCTTGCCTTGGGCTGAGGTCATCCATGACATAAGAGTAGAATGTGGAATGATCTTGAAGGAGGTGAGATCACTGTGAAGAGAGCTGTTGGACTTGCTGGATGGTGGATGGGATGTTCAAATAAAAGAACCTACAACATATCTCTGGAGACCTCTGAAGTTATTTATTACACTGGCGACGAGGGTCCTTTGAACATCTCAACACAGAAGGCCATCTCAAGAAATCTACATGTGATTACTACAACTTTGCTGTAATTTATGTTCGACGTCTGAAGATTTGAGCAATTTCTCGTTTTCAACTCAAGAAGCTTCAATAAGGTGCCTGTGAACTGATTTATGCGCTATCTGGACTTTAAAGGTACATTTTCAATCGTTTCATCAACATTTACTTTCAGCCTTGCTCCAACGGTATCGGCACGCGTGTAGATCAAGTGCGCGTGCATTTGTAAACAGATGTGCATTCTTTGCGCGCACCTAATGCGAGCTGGCTTCCGCACGCTTTTCAACCTGAGCGCGTGCATTTGCTTTAAAAGTAAACAAACCTCACGTGCGTTTCTCGCGCTCCCAGTGCGATCCGGAGTCTTCGGATTTCACACGCTCTTCAACACAGTCGTGTGTATTTTGTTGATGAACAAACTAATTGCCAATTTTATTGTGAAACCATTACTAGTGTTTAACCAGCTCCTTCCTAAAATCGGAAAAACAATCCTAATCTTTGGAACAAGAAATGTTTGAAAACCTTTTAACTACATGTATCAAAATAGTGATGATGTCGGAAGTTGAAATGAGAAATTTAATTGATCTGCCTTTATGCCTTTAATCAGACACGTTTAATATTTGGCTTTAAAACATTCTAGTTTCATTTTAGACCATATCAGTACAACAGGAGAATTTAAATATGCAAAATATTCCTCCACCGCCTTTCTTCTTAACTTCACCTGGTGAACCGCCAATAAAATGGTCCAAGTGGAAAAAAATATTTTGCACTATTCGAGAGTGTGTGGAACGAATCTATCCAGTGAGAGGAAAACAGCACTTCTCATGCATTGCTTAGGTTGTGAAGGCCAAGAGATATTTGAAAATCCGCCGGATCCTGGTGAAGAAGCTACAGATCTCAATGAGTGTGAAATGTGTTTAAGGAAACTGGGTTTACATTTTCTACCAAAGATAAGTACCATTTTGGAGCGTTTTCATTTTGGCATGAGAGAGCAGAGACCTGGTGAGAATATTGAAGAGTATGTTACTGCACTTAGGAAGCTTGCATCAACATGCAAATTTGGGAGCACGATTGAAGAAAGGATCCGTGACCAATTTATGTTGAAATGTGCAAGTGATAAAATCAGACAAGAATTATGGAGCAAAGATGATCCAACTTTACAAGAGGTGATTGTCCTGGCTAAAAGTGTGGAACATACTATGGCGTGTGTTGATGAACTGGAGAAAGAAAAAAAGGTGGAAAAAGTGGATGTGAGCAAGATTGTAACAAAACGAGAACCAAGTGCTACTAAGAATTACAATGTAGAACATGAGGAGGGAAAAGGTGATCTTGCTATGGTGGCACGATACAAGGATGCTAGATGTTTCCGTTGTGGGAATCCTGGACATTATGCGTCCTATAAAAAATGTCCAGCGGTGAACTCAATTTGCAGATTGTGTAATAAAAAAGGGCATTTTGCCAAATGTTGCAGATTTCCCAAGAGTCAGACTTCTGTGAAGGTAGTTGAAGACTGTATTTTGACGGTCTCCATGGGTGCTGAGAAGAAAAGACATCCTAAGGACGTTGTGACCATTCTTGGAGTGTCAAGTGAAATGTTATTTGACTCGGGGGCTTGGTTAACGCTGATATCAAACGAAGTTTTTGATGAACAACTCAGTTATAAGGTTACATTAAAAGATCCGGATATTGTTCCAGGAAGCTATGGCGGTCAGACCATTGATCTCAGAGGTTATTTTGAGGCTGAGATCACCTTCCAGACAAACACCATCTGTGGAAAGGTTTATGTTCCTGTGAAAGGAGATAGTGTTTTGAGCTGGCCTCATCAGAGAGACCTGAGAGTCATACTGGATCCAAATTCTCCTTCACCTGTCATGATTAAGGAAGATTATGTTAATTCTCTACATCGCATTGATGAGCTGCAGGTACAGAAGAAATTGCTTTTACCTGATTTGGTTGAAGAATTCAAAGAAGTTTTTAGTGGGAAGTTAGGTTGTCTAAAGAAGTACTCTCATCAAATAAAGTTGAAAAAGGGCTCCATTCCAGTAGCATCCAAGGTACGTCCGGTTCCCATCTCTTTAAAAGATGATGTGGAGAATGAAATTAAAAGACTTTGGGGGTCATTCTGACCCTGGCGGGCCACGAATGACGGAAGCACCGCCAACAGGCTGGCGGTGCTTCAATCCCCATTCCGACTGCGGCGGTAAAGCCGCGGTCGGATTGCCGGGGCCGGCGGTCATCTGCCGCTTTTGCCCCGGCTGGGAGAATCCGCCAGGGCAGCGCTGCAAGCAGCGCTGCCCTGGGGATTCAGACCCCGTACCGCCAGCCTGTTTCTGGCGGTTTTCACCGCCAGGAAGAGGCTGGCGGTAACAGGTGTCCTGGGGCCCCTGGGGGCCCCTGCACTGCCCATGCCACTGGCATGGGCAGTGCAGGGGCCCCCTAACAGGGCCCCGGCCTGCTTTTCACTGTCTGCATGGCAGACAGTGAAAAGCGCGACGGGTGCAACTGCACCTGTCACACCGCCGCAACACCGCCGGCTCCATTCGGAGCCGGCTCCTGTGTTGCGGCCTCATTCCCACTGGGCCGGCGGGCGCTAACTTGGTTAGCGCCCGCCGGCCCAGCGGGAATGTCAGAATGGGGGCTGCGGAATTTTGGCCGCGTGGCGGCCAAATGGCGCTTTCCGCCTGGCGGGCGGCAGTAGCCGCCCGCCAGAGTTGGAATCACCCCCTTTGTGATGAAGATATCATTGAGCCAGTCGAGTCAGCTGAGTGGATTTCTCCGATTGTAGTAGCAAGGAAGCCGTCAGGAGAATTAAGGCTATGCATAGACTTGAGGAACCTCAATAAGTGTGTAGTCAGCGATCAATTTCCCTTACCCAACATCACAGAGATGGTCACGATGTGGTCAGGTTCAAAATATTTTAGTAAGATTGACTTAACCTCTGCGTACCATCAAATCAAATTGCATCCAGATTCACGTAATTACACGACCTTCATCACTCCGTTTGGAACCTTCAGGTTCATAAGAATGCCATTTGGGCTAGTGTCAGCAGCTGCTGTGTTCCAACGTCTCATGTATAATCTATTTGGGTCGGAACCTGGTGTTAAGTGCTACCAAGACGATATTTTGATACATGGGAAGAGTGAAGATGAACATAACTCAAGAGTTAGAAGGGTTCTAAGTATACTCAGAGAGCATGGTCTGACTCTCAAGCCAAAGAAGTGTTCTTTTGGGAAAACAGAAGTTGAATATCTTGGACATAAGATCACTGCAGAAGGATTGTGTCCGAAGGCTGAATTAGTGAAGAACATTTTGAACTTGCGGGCTCCGGAGAAAAAAGAAGAATTGTTATCGTTTTTTGGAATGTTAGAATTTCATGCTAAATTTCTTCCCAACTTAGCATCTAAGACACTCAGCATGCGGAGACTTGTTAAGAAGAATGGTGAATTTGTGCGGGACGGAGAATGTCAGAGAGAATTTGATAGTATCAAAGCAGAGTTATCTTCAATTGGATCATTGAAATCGTTTGATCCAAACAAAAAATGTGTGATTATGACGGATGCTTGTGAGACTGGATTGGGAGCAGTGTTGTTACAGCATATGGATGATGGAATTCCTAAGCCCATAGTATTTTGTTCCCGGACATTAAGAGGAGCAGAAATCAATTACTCCACTATAGAAAAAGAGGCATTGTGTGTGTTTTGGGCGATTAGTAAGTTGAGAAATTTTGTGTGGGGTAAAGAGTTTGAAGTACTTACTGATCACAAGCCTCTGGTAGAGGTGTTTATGAAAAAGGGTCTAGATTTGATCTCCACTAGAATTAGTAGATGGGTGTTCAGTCTCCAGGATTACGATTATACAGTGCACTATGTTCCTTGGTCATATAATAAGGTTGCAGATTTTCTTTCTAGACTGAGTTTGGAGGTAGAAGAGCTACCTGAGAAGGAGATACAACGCACTGTTTCTGTGTGCATGGTCACTGGGAGTGTGATAAAACAAGATGAATGGGTAAGAGTTGTGGGTGAGGATAAGATTTTGCAAAGAGTATGTGAACCGATTAGGTGTGGCTGGAGGAATGAGGTTAAACAGGATAAGGATCTTGTAAGTTTTTGGAGAGTAAAAGATGAATTGTCAGTGGAGGACGGTATCCTTTTACGAGGTCTAAGGTTAGTTGTTCCTACAGAATTGAGAAACAAAATTATTGAGTTAGGTCATGAGGGACATCAAGGTATGAGCAGGACGAAGGCAAGGATTTGTTTAGATTATTGGTGGCCAGGAATGGATTTGATGGTTGAAAGGTTTGTAAGGGAGTGCACAGACTGTTGTTGCAGTGACAAAATTTATAAGACTAGGGTCCCTCCTATGTGCATGAGGGATATGCCACAAAGACCTTGGGAAGTAGTAGCGGTGGACGTTGTTGGACCTATAGGGGGAAGAAGTGGTTCTAACTATCTAATAATTTTAATTGATCAGTTCTCGAGGTGGGCTGAAATTGGCATATATGGTTCCACTGAGTCCAGAAGAGTTATTGACTTCTTTAAAGATATTTTTGGTCGTGAAGGTATACCTGAGGCTATTGTGACGGACAATGGACCACAGTTTGTGTCAAATGAAATGGAGGAATTTCTCCAAAAAAATGGGATCCAGCATAGAGTGTGTTCTCTGTATCATCCAGAAGGGAATGGTACAGTTGAGAGGTTTAATAGGTGTGTGAAGGAGTGTATTCAGTTGGAGGTTGCGTCTAATAGAGACTGGAAAGAGGGTTTGAAAAAGTTTTTTTATGTGTACAGAGTCACACCTCATTCCACAACGGGGAAAGTCCCATTTGATCTTTTCAGAGGTCGGAAAGCCAATACCTCTCTCTCGCCAGCATGGGTGTACTGGAGCAAAGATGTTGCAGAATGTAAGAGTCCTGTGGGTGAGGAGAATGATTTTGAGAAAAACTGCATGCGGAAAAGGAAAGAGTATTTTGATGATAAGAGAGGTGCACGTCTCTTTGATGTAAAGGTTGGCGATCGTGTTGTGGTAAGGAAGCCCACTTTGCGCAAAGGTGAAAGTACATTTTTTGGACCGTTTGAGGTTATCAAACTGTTTAGGAATGCTGTTAAGATTAAGGATGGTAGGATTTGGAATCTTAATAGAGTAGTTAAATTTAAGGGGAAGTAATATTTTATCTTTCTTTTGTTTTCTGTATTTTCTTTTATGTTTATTCAATGTTAAGAGGGAAGATGTGTGGTATAGGCATTGGATGAGTTCAGCCTGATTCGAATGCTCGCTAGCCTTGCCTTGGGCTGAGGTCATCCATGACATAAGAGTAGAATGTGGAATGGTCTTGAAGGAGGTGAGATCACTGTGAAGAGAGCTGTTGGACTTGCTGGATGGTGGATGGGATGTTCAAATAAAAGAACCTACAACATATCTCTGGAGACCTCTGAAGTTATTTATTACACTTGGCCTCTGGTTCAGGGCCTATGGTTCAGGAGGGGGATCCTTCCCCTTAGTTTTGGGAGGGGCCTCCTTGGCCTTAGTTTTGGGAGGGCCTCCTTGGCCTTAGTTTTGGGAGGGGTCTCCACGGCCATAGTTTTGGGAGGGGTCTCCTTGGCCTTTGTTTTTGGAGGGGTCTCGTTCGCCTTCGTTTTGGGAGGGGTCTCCCTGTCCTTCGTTTTGGAAAGGGTCCCCTTGGCCTTTGTTTTGGGGGGGTCTCCTTGGCCTTTGGTTTTGGAGGTGGCTCCATGGTTTTCGTTGTTTGTTTGGGAGGGGGCGGCACTTTAGCCCTTTGTTTTGGGGGCGGAAGAGTGTCCTTGGGGCGGGAGGCAGGAGTCGCGCTTATGTGCCCCTTAGTGGAAGCTGGAGACTTTGGAGGTGGAACAGGGTCAGACTGGATGCTGGAGGTACTGGGCTGGTGGGGTGAGACCTTCCTCTTATGGGCGGGAGGGGGGCAGGAGGGGGAGAAAAGAGGTCAAGGCGGGAAAAGGAAAGCTTCTTAGGGCCAATGGGGTGGGGTGTGGGCAGAGGGATGGGAGTGGAGGTAGAGGGAGTGGTTTTAGGAGAAGGTGTGCTGAACTTGGGTGCAGGTGCATGGACAGAGTGTATGTGTGAGGTGGATGGCTGTTGGGGGTCTGAGTGCAAGCATTTTTGTACCTTTGAAGGGGGGCAGACAGGGTGGGGAAGGTCAAACAGGACATGTGGATGGATGTTGTGGTGGTGTCTGCAAGTGAGGTGGGTGTGGTGCATGAGGTGTTGATGGTGGTGTTGACTGCGTATGTGGTGTGTGGGGTGTATGTCTGTGGGTCTGCTGTTGTGGTGACTGTGGGCAAGGCTGTGAAGGTGGCAGGTTCAGGGACTGTTGATGCAGTTCATGCAGGTGTGAGTGTGGATGTGACTGTGAGGGAGGAGGAGGAGGGGAGACAGTGGAGGCAGTGGATGATGTGTGTGCATCTGTGTGTTGGCTGTATGAGTGCTTGTGGACTGACGTGTGCTGCCTGTGTTTGTCTGTGCGATGTTTTGTGTGCATGCTTGTCAGAATGTGTGCGTGGGATGGGGGTGAGGAGACTGGGCCTGGGAAGTGGTAGTTGGAGGGTGAACGGACGAAACAGGGACACTGGCTGCCATCAGTGAAGAGGCCAGAGCCTGAAACGATCTCTGTAGGGCTGCCAAGCCACCGCGAATGCCCTCCAGGAAGGAATTGCATTGCTGCATCTGGGATGCCAGCCCCTGGATGGCATTCACTATGGTTGAGGGCAGCTGGGCTGACTGGGGCAGGGCCTGATGTGCCTGGGACGAAGGAGATGCCCACCCTCCTGGGTGAGTGGGCACAGGCAACTTGGTGGGGAGATACTGGGAGGGCAGTGCTCGTACGGGGGTGGCGTTAGAACCTGTATTTGGGGTGGTCCCAGAGAGGTCAACCATCACCAGGGAGATCCCATCGGAGGAGGAATCAGAGTCAGTGGTATCAACTCCTGTCCCGGCCGTGGTGCTCCCCTTGCCCTCCGTCCCACCGGTCTCCTCAACATTGGTGGACTGTGCCTGATGGGTCCTGTGGGCTGCAGTTCCCTCACTTGGCGGTGCCCCTGCTCCTTCACCTGATGATGCTAATGTACAAATGGACAGGATGACAAAAGGAGAGGGGGAGAAAGAAATAGAGCACAGGGTCAATCATAGCACCAACATCACAGATGGCATACACATCACTGTCACGTACTGAGACTGAGAATGGACAGTATAGACCACACTGGCATCTGCACACTAACTGGGACCAACTAAGCCCTGTCTGCCTTGGAAGGCCAGCTACCTAGCTATCAAAAACTTGCATTTCACCCAATTAACTTAAGCTGGACCAAGCAGCAATGTCTAAACTAGAATATTGGGACATCCACTGCCTAGTACCTTGCACCTAAATCCCATGCTAGGCAACAGAGATGGTTGTCAAACACACTGTACTCACCCCCTTGTGGCTGCTCTGATGCCCTCAAGCACCCATCCAGCTCTGGGTATGCCACCACCAGTACGTGGGCCATCAGGGAGGTCATGGTACAACGGGCACCCCTCTCTCTTGGAGGCCATCCCCAGCTGGGCCTCGCAGTCTTCCAGCCCCAGCATCTCAGGTCCTCACACCGTTTCCTGCAGTGGGTGCTCCACCTGCTATAGACCCCCAGGGTCTGCACATCCTTGGTGATGGCATGCCACAACCTCTTCTTCTGAAGGGCGCGGACCTGCAGAGGAAACACAAACAGAGGGACACCATGAACCAGACAATCCAGCCTGTCACACATATGGCCTACAAACTGCATTTGCCCCTCATCAGGCACACACATGACCCTTACCTCTGCATTAACACTGCCACCAGCCATACCCCCCAAATGACACACTGCCAGCACACACACACATCTCACATGTCGCATACAATGTACCGATGGTGTACTCACCTGTTGGTCTGGGGGCCCATACAACTGCCCATACAGGGGTAGGACCCTATCCATAAGCCTCTCCAATTCCTCTGACGTGAAGGCTGGGGCCCCTTCCTCTGTTGCATGGGCCCTGGCAGGTTCTAGACACAGGTCACAGCAGCACATGCAGTGGAGATGTTCTCCAGTGGAAAGTCATGAATCTAGTGAAGTGATAGAAATAAAGTGGCGGTCATGTCCGCAGCGGTGAACACCATCACAGCCGACGTCGATCATTATTGGTTCCCATACTCCATAGAGGACCATGGTAGCCAGTGAGGAATTGCACGGCGGTGCAGACCCCCTCCCGCCATGATGTGAACGCGGGTGGAGTGAGGCCACTTCCACCTGTCCCTGCACTCAGGACAGGCAGTTGCCATTTTCTATAGTACAGATTTAATGGTGCGTCATTGTAGTCGAATGTACACACCTAGACAATTCCAGTGTCCAACATACAATCATGCTCTGAGTACACTGATGTAGTGTGATCATAGTTCCTGTTGTCACAGTCCCTTCTTTCTTTTTATCCCTTAGGTACCAACCACTGCAGAGGAATAGAAGGCGGAGGCAAGCACCCATGTACAGACCCCTTGTGGACTTGGCTACACTGGAGGACTGGCACATCATACTCACCTATCATCTGGACAGGGCCACAATAACACAGCTGTGTGCACAATTGGAGCCTTATCTGCTATCCCTTGCACAGGTTCAGTGTCCATGGACCCATTGGAAGGGGAGCAATGGCAGTTCTAAGTGGACAAGGTGAAACAGTGTGACACAAGGGGGACAAGCAGGAAGGGCTCATTTCCTGGCAGTGGTCTTGGTAACGGTTTCTGCTGTTTGTCTGGGTAAGAGGGACCGTTTGTGGGTGGTTCACCTTCAGCAGGGAGAGGGGTGCTGGTGGCCTGTGGGTCCTGTAGCAGGGCCTCCTGTCTACCAGCTGCAGTAGATGTGGAGGACTGGTAATTACACTGACTAGTGGAAGGGGCCCGCTGGCGTGCTGTGTAGTCACTCATGATGTTGGCCATGTCACCCAGCACCCCTGCAATGAAGATGTTGGTGGTATTGAGGGCCTGCAATTCTTGCTTGATCTCCTGGTGGTTTTCCCCCTGCAGCCGCTGGTTCTCCTGCATGATGTTTAACACCTGACCCATCTTGTCCTGGGATTGTTGGTAAGCACCCAGGGCATTAGTGAGTGCCTCCTGGGCTGTCGGTTCCCTTGGCCTGTCCTCCCCCGGCACACAGTTGTCCTCTAACTGTCCCTGGCCCCATGTGCCTGTGTCCCCTGAATGGTGTGCCTACTCCCACTGACCCCAGAACCCTCATTTTCTTGCCTGTGAGGTGTGGACTGGGGTCCCTGTACAGGTGGGCACACTACTGATTGAGGTGTCCTGGGGACAGAGGTCTGGGGATGTTGGGTGGCTTCTGTGTTGTTGGATTCTGAGGGGGGAGGCTCTGTAGTGGATTGGGTGTGATATGGGGTAGTCGACTGACCAGTGGTCCCTGATGGGCCAGGGAGTTCATTCAGATTCAGAGCTCCAGAGTTGCTGTCATCACTGGGGGCATCTTCTGGTGGGGGACTGGGTAGATGTGGCAACTCCTCGCTGCTGGGATTGGCTGGGGCACCTATGGGGATGTAAGTGGTGTATTATGCTGCATGTCTGTGACATATTCTGCAACACTAGCTTCCCCTATATTATTGCTGTTGCCCTGCCACCTTTGGTTGTGTATGGTGATGAATGTGGGATTGTTAGTTCTCCATGGTGTGCATGCATTGGTGGTGAGTGTACATGCAGGGCTGGAAGGGGTGTGCATGCAGTGGGTATGGCATGCAGGGCTTGACATTTCATTTTGGTAATTGTGTGGTGCACTGTGTAGGATCGAGTGGGGTGATAGGTTTCAGGGTGAGGGGCGTTGGTGGCATGCAGGTATGAGGGGTGATAGTTAGTAAATGTTGACTCACCAGTGTCCAGTCCTCTGGCTACTCCAGTGAGTCCCTCAGGATGCATGATTGCCAAGACTTGCTCCTCCCATGCTATTAGCTGGGGGGGAGTACGTGGGGGTCCACCGCTAGTCCTCGTGATGGCTAGCTGGTGCCTTGCTGCAATGGAACGCACCTTCCCCCGTAGGTCGTTCCACTTCTTCCTTATGTCGTCCCTTGTCAATGGATGTAGTCCCAAGGCGTTCACCCTGTCTACGATTCTCCACCATATCTCCATCTTTCTGGCAATGGATATCTGCTGGACCTGTGCTCCAAACAGCCTTGGCTCTACCCTGACTATTTCCTCAACCATGAGCCGCAACTCCTCATTGGTGAAACGGGGGTGCCTTTGTAGGGACATGAGTGTTGTGTGGTGTGTGTACATTGTGCAGAGGGTGATGTGTGATGTGGTGGGGTGTGTGGTGTGTGGTGCGTGTCGGATGAATTGGTAGCTGTGATATGTGTGTGCAGTTCTCTTTTGGATTGGCATAGCAAAGTGTAGCCGTCTTCTTGTGTTAGCAAAGGATTGTGGGTGATGTGGATGTGTGTTTTATAGTGCTGTTGGTGGGTGTGTGGGGTGGGTGTATCTGTGTCAGGTGTGGTGTTTTTGTTCTGGCCAATGTTGTCTTGTTTTGTATTTGGGTGGCAATTCCCACCGCAGTGGTGTTCACCGGCAATCGTTACCAATGTTGAATGTCCACTACGGTGATTTGTTGGTCAGTATTTGGAGGGCGTAGCATTGGTGGTGTAACGGTATTGATGGTAGTACCAACAGTTTATCACGTCCAGTGGGTCTGGCGGATTTGTGGTTGTGGCTGTTTTCTGTCTGTTTTGTATGTATGTGTCATAATCTGGCAGACGGATGTGCACCTCAGCAGCAGTATGCTGGCGGCAGTCACCCATTCACTCACCTATACAACTTCTCAAGCACACATTTACTCAACCATGCAGCAACTTATGCACTAAGTCACTCACCCATATAGTCAGTCAGGGAGCCATTCATCATCCATACAGCCACAGATGTATCCAGTCACTCAACTATACAGTCACTCATGCACACATTCCCTCACCCATAAAGCCACTCATGCACCCATTCAGTCAGCCATACACCCAGTTATGCACCGAGCCACTCACCTTTGAGTCACTCATGCAGCCATTCACTCACCCATGCAGACACTGACACACCCAGTCACTCACCCATAGAGTCACTCATGCTCCCTTTCACTCACCTGCACAGACACTGATGTCCCCAATCAACCAAAAAGTCACTTATGCATCCATTCACTCACCTATACAACCACTCAAGCGCACATTCACTCAGCTGTACAGCCACTTATGCACTGAGTTCCTCAACAATACTGTCACTCATGCAGCCATTCACTCACCCATACAGCCATTGATGCATTCAGTCACTCAACTATACAGTCACTTATGCACACATTCACCCACCCATAAAGCCACAAATGCACCCATTCAGTCAGCCATACAGCCACCAATGCTCTGTGCCACTCGCTCATACAGTCACCCATGCAGCCATTCACTCTCCCATGCATACACTGACACACCCAGTCATTTATCCATAGAGTCACTCATGCACTCATTCCCTCACCTATACAACCACACATGCACCCATCCATTTAGCCATACAGCCACTTATGCATCAAGTAATTCACCCATAGTCACTTATGCAGCCATTCACTCACCCATACAGTCACTGATACATCCAGTCACTCAACCATACAGTCACTCATGCACACATTCACCTACCCATACAGCCACTCATGCACGCATAGTGTCAAACATACAGCCACATATGCACCTAGTAACACCCTCTACATTCACTCATGCAGCCATTCACTCACCCATACAGACACTGACACAGCCAGTCACTCACCCACAGAGTCACTCATGCACACATTCAATAACTCATACAGGCACTGACACACCTACTCACTCACCCATAAAGCCACTCATGCACTCATTCCCTCACCTATACACCACTCATGCGCTCGTTCACTCAGCCATAGAGCCACTTATGCACAAAATCACTCACATATACAGTCACTCATGTAGCCATTTACTAACCCATACAGCACTGATGCATCCAGTCACTCAACCAGAAGGTTGCTCATGCACACATTCATGCATCCATACAGCCACTCACGCACCCATATAGTGAGCCATACAGACACTCACATATCCTTTCACTCAGCCATACAGCAACTATGCAACCACTCTCACCCACACAGCCACTTATACAACCAGTCACTCACCCATACAGTCAATCATGCACTCATTCACTCACATACCCATTGAGTCACCCATACAGCTACTCAGGTATGTAGTCACTAACCCATACAGTCACTTATGCACCCATTAGGTCACCCACACAGATATTGAGACACCCAGTCTTTCAACCCTGCAGTCAGTTATGCACTCATTCACTTACCTGTACATCCACTCAAGTACCCATTCACTCAGCCATGTAGCAACTTATGCACAGTCACTCACCCATATAGTCACTCATGTAGCCATTTATTCATCCATAAAGCCACTGATGCTTCCAGTCATCCAATCATACAGTTACTTATGCACACATTCACTCTCCAGCCACTCATGCACCGAGCTCTTATCCATACAGTCAATAATGCAGCCATTCACCCACCCATACAGACACTGACACACCCAATCACTCACCCATAGAGCCACTCATGCTCCCATTCACTCACCCCCACAGACAATGACACACCCAATCATTCAACCATTCAGTCACTAGTGCACTCATTCGCTCACCTATATATTCACTCAAGCACATATTCACTCAGTCATGCAGCCAATTATGCACAGAGTCACTCACCCATACAGTCACGAATGCAGACATTTCCTCATCCATACAGCCACTGATAAATCCAGTCACTCAACTATGCAGTCACTCATGCACACATTCACTCACCCATACAGCGACACATGCACCCGTTCAGTCAAGTATACAGCCACATATGCACCAAATAACTCACCCATACAGTCACTCATGCAGCCCTTCACTCACCCATACAGACACTAACGTACTCAGTCACTCACCCATTCAGTCCCTCATGCATTCACTCACACATGGAGGCACTGACACACCTATTCACTCGCCCATACATTTACTCAAGTACTCATTCCCTCACCTATACAGCCACTCATGCACCCATTCACTCAGTCATTCAGCAACTTATGCATCAAGTCACTCACCCATACATTCACTCATGCAGCCATTCACTCAACCATTTAGCCACTGATACATCCGGTCGCTCAACAAGACAGTCACTCATGCACACATCCATACATCCATACAGCCACTCATGCACCCACTTACTGAGCCATGCAGACACTCACATATCCATTCACTCAGCAATACAGCCACTATGCACCCACTCACTCACCCACAAAACCACTTGTGCAACTAGTCGCTTACTTATACAGTGAGTTATACACCCAGCCATGCACTCATTAACTCACCCATACAAACACTTGCACACGCAGTAGGTCATCCATACAGTTACCCATGCAACCTCTCACTCATAATACATAAACGCATAACATATAAATATTTTGTTTTAACCAGTATAGCAGTTCTAAAAAATACCCATCGTTTGTGTTTTCTAGAACGTTTTTTTGTGTTTTTTTATAACACTTTTGGTTATTTTTTGATGATTCTTTTTTCATTAAAACATAAGCTGCAGTGTTATAAACAAATAACACAAACTTTGTTTTTTAAAGAGAAACAAAAAACTAGCACTTGTGTGCATTGATGGCATTCAAAATGCGTTGAATAGGCTATTTACTTACCTATGCTCAATATGTGTTTGTACTTTATACAATGCTGCTTGATACCTGCGAACTCCGGCCCAGTCACAGTCGAAGTTGTTGGCATACCAGATGAAATGAAACCAGATCCTGCAGATGTTCCTGGTTGAGGATCCTGGCCTCTATGACTCCCAAGTGCTAGGTCTCGTTCTCTTTGTGCTCAAGATAGTCTAGCACTGTGCATACTCTAAAGGTGTTTCTTCATAGTACAGGATCCACAAAAGTACTTCCGATCTGAGCACCGAGACAACACCTTGTTACATAGACTGCAAGTCACATTTTTTGCATTCACCTTCTTCTCCCGTTCTGGAATCCTGAGAGGCTCTTCATCTTCAGAGTGACAGCTAGGCAAGTTGTTATTTGCTGGAGAAGCTGCTGCCATCGTCTTGTAAATAGGAAAAAGCAGAAACACCAGAAGAAAATAACCAACAATGGAGTAAACCAACATAGGTCCGAACTACCTGAAAGAAACTCAAAGGATACTAAAAAACGTGTTGGGCCTTCCTGTAAACAAGTAACTGAAGTGTCTTCAACCAATCTAAACCTTTTTTTCAGTCACATGGTGTTTGTGACGGGATCGCGTGCACACTGGTCTCCATCGTGGCTCCACAAAAAATACAAAAAACATGCATTTCTACAGATTAATTTATATTTGTAATAGTTTTTCTGACATCATAGTAAATCTATAAGTTCACAATATAACATAAAGTTTTAGTTATATGGAAATTCATATTATAATTTTTTTTATAGATTTGCGTCTCCATCACGGTGCCGGAAATACGTTGTGGCACAGTCACGTATCCATCGCATATAAAAGCTTATGTCAATAAAATATGCATGTAAAAATGATATAGCCTGTACAATTTGTTTTGAATGTAAAAGTCTATATATAATATTTTGAAACTAGTTAAACTAAAATAAAATACAAATTCACTTAAGAATATCAAACATTACAGAAACATTATATTTAGAAAATAAAACTTAAATGAATAAAGCCATGTAAAACAAAATACATTTACATGAACATTGTACTTATTTACTATATTTTTAAAAAGTTTACATAATCACTGGAAAAAAATAATCTCCCAGGGACATTGTAGTCAGAATGTAGTTATTAAAAAAGACATAGAAATTCACTGGAAAAAAAGGTTATAGGGACGTTGTAGTTAGGAAATGTAATTTAAAAACCTTAGCAATTCAGTGAAAAAAAACAAATGTTATAGGGATATTATAGTTAGGAAATGTAATAAGAAAAACCTTAGACATTTACTGAAAACACCAAAGGGTATAGGGACGTTGTAGTTAGGAACTCATGTTTTTCATACAAAACCATAGAAATTCAATAGTTGTAGTTATTTGAGCTAACAATAACTTACGCCCCTGTAGTGTACTGCTTATGAACTCACATATTACATTACTCATGACATCGTCAGTGACATCACTGCTGACATCTGAAATGACATCACCTATGACATCATCCACAAAAAACAACACATCCACTCATCCCCCCATTCAAGCAATCCTGCATCCTCACACAGAAGTAGTCACAATCTAATTAATGTACCCACAGCACTACTAGTACACTACTAATCAGTTCTGAACACAGGCATTAACATAAGAAACCACATACCCATTTATCACTATGTAATGTTTCCACTTACTTATAAGGGTACCTACACACTCATTCATTCCTCAATCAGTCACTCACACACCAAGTCATACATCAGAGAAGCATTCACAGAAAGCTATAACTATCTTATACAGCTAATAACTTATCTACTCACTTACTAAACAAACAAATTAGACATCCACGCCCTTAGCTATGCAGATGCAGACACAGCTACTTAATAACCTAAACATAGATTTACATTTGTATTAAGTCATCCATGGCCAGATCTTTGGTGTTGTTTGATGAATATTCACTAAATGTTCCCCAAAAGTAAAGTGTCTTTTTGGGTCTTAGTGTGCATGGAAAGTCTTTGGGTGAGCCGTCAAGCAAGGGCAGGGAAAAAAAGTGGTGTACAAAAAAAAAGTTTGTTTTCCATGTTAAGTCCCATAGAGATTTCTGACACGACTGCAGCCCTAACCGATAAACAGAATTACACCCACTTTAGTAATTTTGGTAGCTCTTGATCCAGAAAGCACCATTTTTGTTAGTTGGTGTAATTCTGTTCAGTAGTTTTAAAGACAATAAAGTCAATCCAAATTTGTATATCTGGGTGGAGCCTAAACATGGATCTCATGGTGAGATGTGACTGGCTGTCAGCACTTCAATCCAAAAGTGATGGCATTCATCTTGGGACCAATATATATGATAGCACCCCACTGAATTGCAGTGTAGTGAATAGCAACGTTTGAGGGTCACAAAAAGGAGAATGTATAAAGGGTGATAACAGGTTTTAGTACAATAAAAATCATTTGTTGCTAAGGTGATTTTACCCTGTGAAAAGGCCATCTGCTGGGATTTCACGAATCATGTTTGAGAGAAAACAGTTTTCTCATGATTTTACCATAGAGGTTATGGAAGGTGCTCCAGAAGCTAAAATGAGAGCATATTTTCTGAAAATTCACACTCTTTCTCAGCCATATGAGAATGAAATCTGACATTCTCAGTAAAACATGTACTTGCAACAGGAGAGGCCTGTCAGTTGATTCCCTTGTGTTCTACTGCAGCCTCCCAGGTTTTTCTAAAGTCTTACTTATGAAAAACGTATGGCATACCTGAATCAATCTTGATTGAATCAAACTTGTAAAACTTAAAACATTTAGGGGGTCATTCAGACCCCGGCGGGCGGCGGGAGGCGCCCGCCTGGAGGGAACCGCCATATGGCCGGAGGCCATTCTGGCTTTCCCGCTGGGCTGGCGGGCGACCGCCAGAAGGCCGCCCGCCAGCCCAGGGGGAAACCCCTTCCCACGAGGAAGCCGGCTCCGAATGGAGCCGGCGGAGTGGGAAGGTGCGACGGGTGCAGTTGCACCCATCGCGAATTCCAGTGTCTGCTGAGCAGACACTGGAATTCAAAGTGGGGCCCTCTTACGGGGGCCCCTGCAGTGCCCATGCCATTGGCATGGGCACTGCAGGGGCCCCCAGGGGCCCCACGACACCCCTCACCGCCATCCTGTTCCTGGCGGTCGGAACCGCCAGGAACAGGATGGCGGTGAGGGGGTCGGAATCCCCCATGGCGGCGCAGCAAGCTGCGCCGCCATGGGGGATTCCCAGGGCAGCGGAAAACCGGCGGGAGACCGCCGGATTTCCTGGTCTGACCGCGGCCAAACCGCCGTGGTCAGAATGCCCTGCGGGGCACCGCCAGCCTGTTGGCGGTGCTCCCGCATCCCCGGCCCCGGAGGTCAAGGAATGAGCCCCTTAATTTAGAAAGGAACAAAATAAGAGGGTGTTCATTTAGTCATAGAAATTATGGTTAGTGCTGCAGAGAGAAAAAATATGGATAATATATTCTTCTTCTGTTTCATGAAAACATTCTGACATGCAGATTGAAACATGCACTTTCAAAACCAGCAGCAGACTGCCAGTTAACTCCCTGGTGATCAGCAGTTTACTACAGTGTTCTAATGAGCAACTAGAGTGCTAACATTCTGAATTGATGCCAAAAGTGTGGCACATCTGACTGCCATTTCGATGGAATCGAAGTGGACAACTAAGAGCATTTTCCTATTGAGGATACAGCAGTTAATGAGCAGATTGTGGCGCTTCATAACAAATAAGTCACCAAAGATGGCCACCAGAGAACAAAGAGCCCATAAATGTAGCCCAAATATAGCCCAATGACAAGAGTGTGTAAAAAACTTAGCGCCTGATTTATTAAAAGTTAGCGCCACCTTTACGTCATTTGTTGACGTAAATGTGATGCAAACTTACAACATATAATTCTATTTTGTAAGTTTGCATCACTTTGGCGTCAAAAAATGACTTAAAGGCAGCGCTAACTTTTAATAAATCAGGCGCTAAGTTATTTACACACTCTTGTCATTGGGCTATACTTTTCATAAATCAGGCCCTTAGGGCCTCATTTAGAAGGCCCTAGCGGCACACCATGCCACTACAGTGTCATTTTTTTTTTATGGTCTGGTGGCTCAGTCTTCCGGGGTTTCATGGCCTTGTAAATATGACCCCTTTTCACGCATAACTCAGCGTGAAAGGGGGTTTCCAAGGGTGTTGCTATGGGTGTTTCCCTAGCAACACCCATGGAACCTGACAGAACCTGATGCATTCCCAGATTTATAAGGTTGGGAATGCGTCAGATTCCAACGCCACCTCGGGGGTGATGTTAAAGTGACTCAACAAGGAGAAATAACCTTATTTCAACCCATTTTTCCTATTTCTTTGTTTGCTGCATTTTGCAGCACACATAGAAAGAGGAAAACATCTTTAACGACATTTTATGTGCCATATCTTTACCACTCGTTTCCTCTTGCAGACTCTTGACAGGATAGACTCCCATACCAACATCCCCTCCTGCAGCCATAACAACAGTGTTCATTCTCCCTAGTGTATCCAACAAAAGACCACATCAACATGCTAAGAGTACTTTTTACATTGCATGTATAAGAGGCGTTGATAACCCAAGAATTTGAGGCTTTGCATCACCTACCCAGCACCTGCTACATCCAGCATTTAAGCAGAAATTTGTGAACTACGATATCAATGACTGGTGCTACGTAAAGGAAATACCAAAATTAGTATGCCACATGGAAACCAACAAAGCAGCCAATGTGTTTCCCCGTCAAGTTTTGCCATCATATAGAGCTCAAAGGGGCATATTTCTTCCTCATTTACACCGAATTTGCATAATTTCTTTTGACGCAAATTCGGCGCAAAACTAACTCCATATTTATATTTTTACTTTAGACCTGTCTAACGTCAAAATATTGGAGTTTGACCATTTTTTAGATGAGTGAACCTACCTTGTGTGAATGAGATGCAAGGTAGGTGTTCCCATCTAAAAAATGGTGCTAACCCCACAGCGCCATATGTATCCCCGTGCTAAAATGACGCAAGGGTGGGAGGAGGGGCTAAATAATGGTGCAAAGCTTGTTTTGCCAAATTATTTAATGCCAGGGTGAGACCAGGCATTAATGGACCTGTGGACCCATTTCCGTGGTTAAGCACCATGGAATGGGTCCACAGGTGCCTTCCTCAAGCCCTAGGAACACCCCCACCCACACCGGAGGGACACCAGAGGATGGGGGACCCCATCACAGGTAAGTAGGGTAAGTATAGGTAAAAACCTTTTTTTTAAATGAAGGTGCCATCAGGGGCCCAACTTGGGGCCCCTTGCATGGCACATGGTGCAATGGCCAGGCCCAGGGGACACTAGTCCCCTGTGATGGCTAATGGGGTGGTGGGCATGACTCCAGTCTTTTCTAAGACAGGAGTCATGTGGTATGGAAGGTTTTGCGTCAGAAAAAGACTCTTGGCTGGTTAGATTCATCTTTTTTTACTCTAACCAGCCTAATGTAATTTTATGGTGCAAAACCCCCTTCTCACATACCACCAGCCCCACCCAGCTAACATATTTTTTTTTAATGCTAGCTCACCCTTTGCACCGGCTTGCTCCATTCCATAAATATGGCGCATGGCTGGTGCTCAGGAATGGTGCAAGCCAGTGCTAAACTTTTTGGTGCAAAACTGCGCTAGTGCAGTTTTGCACCAAAAAGTATAAATATTGCCAACAATGAATAATTAGGCCAGCCCTCTCTAAGCCCTTCTCTCCTACTCATGTAACTGAGCACATACCTAAATAAGACTTGGCCAGATAACACGCTTTATATTACAAAGGTACTGAAACTAACTTCCTAAACCACTATAAATCTTGTGCTTTTAAGCAGACATTGGTCTCTACAATATAATCCCCTCAGGAAAATAAAATAATGACTACGCTCCTGCTGCCTAATTGATCTGTTGATAAGGTTGACCAAAGCACACTTTATAGATTACTCCTTTAGTGCTGATCTGCGCTCTTTTCACAGCTCGGTTTGTGAGAACTAGCTTGTGATCCCTACACAGCTCACTAGGGCCCTGATTTGTACTTTTTTTACGCCACATTTGCGTCATTTTTTATGCTAAAAACAGCGTAAACTTTCAAAATACAATTGACACCGTTTTTGCATCAAAAAATGACGCAATTGCAACTCAAATAAATAAACAAATCAGGGCATAGGTGTCATACATGGTACTCTCTTTTTCTCCTAAAGTTTCACCCTGGCAGATTCTACTGGGTTTTTGCAAAGTGACCAAAGGAACTGTCCTCATCTGAAGATCAGTTGCTCATCCATTGGAACAGGAAGTCATTGCTAATAAACACTCTGCAGCATGGAAGCTCCAGTTTGCTTATAACAGAGGCTGGTGCAGTTATGCAAAGTCATAGTAATATCTGAAAATCTGTTGGTCCTCAGGATGGCTGACGAGAAGGGTAAAGACTCTAGAGACATCAAAGAAAATAAATCCTTGCTGAACCGTTCCAAGGTAGAACCCCTGTTACCAGATACCCCCATCAAATTTAGAATAGACTCAAGAGCCAGCCTGGACATGATCATGCAGTGACTTGGCGCACTCCACAAGTTGGCGCAAGACACAAAATTAAAGACAGATGCCATGCACCGTGACCTTCAAGAATTACATAACGACTTCCAAAACCTTGCAGGTAGAATCACTATAGCAGAAATGACGATCAGTGTGCTGGAAGACTCTACATCATCTGAGAAATCAAAAATGGATACAGCCACTATCAAGATTAAAACCCTGATGAAAGACATCTCCGAATTGGAAGACTGTAATCAGAGATGTAATCTTTGCATATTTGGACTACCAGAAAAGGTTGAGGATGATGCTAACTCCTGTGCTGAATTTCTGGAGGCCTGGTTACCCCGCACCTTGGGTACCAAATATAATAAAGACCTTGAGATCGAATGGGCTGACAGAGTGCCAATGGGTAAACCATGATCAGGAGTGTCCAACTCATCTCCTAGAGCCATGATCGTCTGGCCCTTACAATACTAACACACAGAACTAATTCTCACACATATGAAGAAAGTTCAACATGTCTCATGGAGCCAAAATCAACACTGTGCTGTACTACTCAAAAGACACAGTGAGAATTAGAAAAGGCTTTTTGGCCCTCCATCAGCCTCTGAAGGAGTACAATATTCCATAGGGAATCGCAGGTCCCTCAAAATTCTTGATTGTCATACACAAGAAAAAATAGGGCAATATTTATAGGAAAATTACGGAACGCGACACTGCGCCAAAATTGGCAACGCCGCGCTCTGTCTTTTTCGCAACGCAGGGATGCGCCGTATTTAATGGAACACGGCGCACCCCTGTGTTGTCCCATGCGCTGGCGCTAAATTTAGCTGCCAGCGCCAACGCAAGTATCCTTGCACCATTGTGCAAGGATGTCTGCATTGAGAGGTGTGATTTTTTATGTGCGGGAAGTTGTCCCTTCCTGCACATAATCAATCACTAATGGTGATTTGGCACTTGTGAAAGCATCATTTTCAAATGATTGTTTATGTGCAGGAAGGGACACCTTCCTGCATATAAACAATCATGTCTGGCATTTTGCTCTTTCTATGCATGCTGCAGAATGCAGCACACATAGAAAAAGCAAAAAACAAGGACAAATAAAAGTATTCTTCCTCGGTGCACCTTGCTAACGCCATCCCGGGGTGGCATTCGATTTTGGCCCTGCCTCACGTTTACGAAAACTCGTAAATCTGAAGTAGTGTCAAAATGCAATGGGTGTTGCTGTGATGCACCCACAGCAACACCCATTGCATGCCCCTCCCAAGCAAAGTGCTGCATGTGAAGGGGTTGTATTTTCAAGGTGGCCTTAAGCCACAAAAAGTGGCTTAATGCCACCTTGTAAATTTGGCGCAGAGCATAGTACCACCGGAGCGTCATGAAAAGTGACGCTAGGGGCTCATAAACATGCCCCATTGTTCTTTACAGAACCTACTGAACTCCAGAAATTCCTGGATTCTTCTGTCCCAGCTGCGATGAGTTGCTGACGTTCACTTACCCAACAGGTACTTCTCCCTCCACATATCTGAGATAGTTGTCTGTGAGACCACAACAACATCATAAGGAGGGATCCTATTGGCCTTTCCCCCTATCGCAGCAGCCAGGATAACCTCAAGATAAACAACTCTATGCTCTACTACGATGACAATCCCTCTTTCCCATTGCTACTGTTGACCTGTCTGAAATGCTTGTCTATTGGACAAAACCCACCTGCTTGTAGCCTACAACTTACCACAACCGTTCCAGCAGTAATCACAGTGATGTTCCAATTTCCTGCCTCAATGTGCTAGAGTCGTAAGATTGATATGCATACTTTTCATTTTCAAGCATTAATGCACTGACTAGTGGCTATGGGCCTCATTACGACTCTGGTTTTCTGACGGTAATACCGCCGCAGTAGCGGCCACCAAAAGGCAGCCATGTTGCATTCATACAGACTGCCGCATTACGAGAAACACAGCCAAGCGTGCCAAAAGACAGTAAAACTCCTGTTGCCGGCAGGACTCTGGAGGGCAGGAAAGAGGCAGTCCCACCATCAGCACCACCAGCCTGCCAAAAAATCACCAAACCTATCACAAATCACAATAGCGGTTCTTCCATGGTGGAAGACCAATAGCGGTGCGAACCGAGATGGTCGGCTGTCTCCACAATAATATTCCACACTACATTGGATAATTTGAAAACTTCACACCTGCCACACATCCACACATCTGACACACCTACACACTGCACTATAAAACACACCCCTCCACATCCCACAATCCTTTGCAACCAGAACGCCATATACAGCTCAACAAGGAGGTACTCAAATATCAGTATCCATAGATTAGGCACCCCCAAACACTTCCCATTGCACACATCACACACCTGCACAACACACTCAACACAACAATAAGTTTCCCACACATTAGATACCATCGGTCATCCACTGACATCACAGCACCCACACTTCATCACCAATTAAATTTTCTGATTTTATGACATCCTTACCATCTCATCCACCCCGCCATGTCCCCATAAAAACATTCCCGTTGCACAGATGTTGAATTGAGGTTCATTTTGGATGAAATCATTAGAGTAGAACCACAACTATTTGGAGCACAAGTCTAGCAAACATCTGTAGCCAGGAAAATTGAGATGTGGCAATGAATAGTAGACTGGGTCAATCCTGTAGGCAACAATCCATGCACAAGGGAGGACCTCAGGAATAGTTGGATTGAACTCAGGGTGAAGGTGCATTCCATGGCCGCCAGGCTCCAGCTGGCAGTCAGCAAGACTGGCGCTGATACCCCACCTTTTCCCCCACAATTCACATAATGGGAGGAGAAGGTCTTGGACATCCTGCATCCTGAGGGCTTGATAGGGATACCTGGAGGAGTGGAGTCGGGTAAGTCACAACACCTATGATATCACCCTAAACTTTTTTCTTGCATGATCACTGATCACCTTTTGATATTTTAACTGCCAAACCACTTACCACCCCAGTGTCCAAATGTCCAAATACCCCTCTCTGCCATCCCACATGTCAATTAAACTCACCTCTGGCCCCAGTGTCTGTGTATGGCATGGGTAATATAGGGGCTGATAGCGCAACAAATAGAAGCAGGCACTGTTCCACCATAAAGAAACCAGAACAGTGTACTACAAATAAAATTGCCCTGTACGTTAAGCTAACAAACATTTCAACACACCTTAATGCTCCACCATTGTACAGTCTATGGTAATGCCAGCAATGCTACGGGCATATGCCATTACAATACCATCCAACACACAGCTATAGTTGTGTTCCTTCTAAACTGGTCTTTCAATCTCTATTCAAGCAATGTAATGTACTCACCTAGGGGGAATACACATATAGGAAGCTGGATGTACCTGGAATACACACATACAGAGCCCCAGGTATAATGCTTACTCCCATACTGTTGGCCAGCTCTGTTTCCACCGTACATTGTGCAGCATATGTTGACTCAATGATGGCATACACCTATGATAACTTTAAAATGTAATATTATTTCACAGACAAGATATGAGTCTATGAACAGACATCTAACTACCAAGATACTCCAACATATTGTAGCAAGGTGTGTGATATAGGAAACCTCTGTTTCTCATATAGCACTAACCCAGATTTGGAAGCAGCTGTCAATGTCATATCAGGGAATCAAGTAAAGGCTCTGTGTGCATTTCACATAGCATGTCTAGCGGTCAAACTTTGATGTCACTTGTATAATTTTCAGTAACTGTATATTCCACTTTTCATACAGATAACCTAGCTATTGTGACAATGGAAAGGACAGGAGAGACTGCCACTTCCCCTCTGGATGAAGCCCTCAGTAAGAAAACCACCCCTGGATGTGTGGACATTGAGGACAGCTCTGGCCCATCTGGACAGTCAACAACTGACAGCCTCACCCTGCCTACATCGAGTCCTCCGAGCCCTGTTGCTGTAACATCTCTGGCAATCATTCACCACAATCCTGTGTTCCAAGGACAGTGTCAACCACCACGTGCCCCCTAGTACAGGTACCTGAGTCACAAGTCGTAAACCCAGACAATGATGGACCTGGCACCTGTGGGAGTAGGCAAACAGTACCAGGAACACAGACATGTGGGGGTAGGGTGCGTGGGAGGGATTGTGTGGGTCTGAGGATGGAGGCTCCTAGGGTTACAACTGGACAGGATACCAATCCCAAGGTGTGATGGGCCAATTACTCACCATGATGGGGGAGATCAAGCAGCTGCTGAGGGACATCCACAAGGAAGTGATGCAGCAGTAGGAGGCCCAAAATGCCTATTTGGCTGCCAGTGCAGGGTGCTGAGAGACATGAATACCACCCTGAGTAGGTTATGTCCAACTCTTCCACTAACAATGTGACATCTGCCCCTCTCAACATCTGTGGCAGCCAGTGGAATGGAGGCCCTGCCATGGGAAGGACATGCCTCAGACTCTCCTACCACTGTAGCTGACAAACTCCCCTGCAAACGTGGGCATCCACCTAAACATCCAGGAGGAGCAGGTTCCAAGACTTAAACCATTGCCAGGAAGTGAACCTCTACTGATTTCCCCTTGTTTGTCACTGGTAGACCCTGTTTACTGTCCTACAACCAATCTCTATTTTCCAGTGGATAAGAACCCTGGACTTGAGACTCCAAGGCCCAAAGCTATACATTTTTTGCGCCGCATTTGCGTCATTGTTTGATGCAAAGGCGGCACAAACTTACAAAATATAATTGTATTTTGTGAGTTTGTGCCACTTTTGCATCAAAATGTGACACAAATGCGGCCCAAATAAAGTGTAAATATTTGCCCAAACTTAACTCCATATTTATACTTTGGCACTAGACCCCATCCAGCGCCAAAATTATGGAGTTTGAGTCATTTTTTGGACGTGAAAACCTACCTTGTGCTAATGACATGCAAGGTAGGTGATCCCGTGCAAAAAATGACTCTGAGGCATGTGTGCCTTATTTATCCTCTGGCGTCAAAATGACGCACAGGAGGAGGTGGGCATTAAAAAAAGGCACCCAGCCGGATTTGCGCCGTTTTTTAACGCCTGGTCAGGGCAGGCGTTAAGGGACCTGTGGGCTCATTTCCATGGTGGGAGACCATGGAAGCAGTCCACAGGTGCCCTTCCCTGCACCCAGGGACACCCCCTACCACCCTAGCCCACCCCTGGAGGACACCCATGGATGGGGGGACCCATCCATGGTGAGTGCAGGTAAATGCAGGTAAGTAGAATTTTTTTTTTTAAAGTGGCATAGGGGGGGCCTAACTTGGCCCCCCTACATGCCACTGTGCCCAATGGCCATGCCCAGGGGATAGATGTCCCCTGGGCATTGCCATTGGGCAGGGGGGCATGACTCGTGTCTTTGCTAAGACAGGAGTCATTTCCATGGGGGTTGTGCGTCAAAAAATGGCGCAAGTCAGGTTAAAGACAATATTTTTGACTCTAACCTGACTTGCACCATTCTTTGGCGCACAACCCCCAGTCTTCGCTTCACCTCCGCTGCCCGGTTACTGTCATTTATTTTGACGCTATCCAGGCCGCAGCCCTAATGTCATTCCTTAAATAAGGCACCCGGCTGGCGCGCTTGAATGGCAGTAGCCGGCAGTAAACTTTTTGATGCAAATCTGCCCTGGCGCTGATTTGCGTCACAATATATAAATATGGGCCTGAATGTTACTACATGTTCAGTAGGTGGTAAGTGCCTACTCAGCATTTTACTGAGCCATACTGTTATAGGTATGATAAACAGTCAAATAAATCTTATTCACAGTTAAAACATTATCATTTTTTTGCCAGCATCATGTGTAAGAGGAAAGGTTCTGTAATGATCTCACATTGTAAAGAGTTATACACATACTTTCTGTTGTCAAATAGGTTATGTTTTCAGAGTCCAGACTGTATGGAAACCTATTGTTTGTACTGAGACTTATGTGGTGCAGGTGAGGTAGTTCACATACACATGTGAGTGCCAGGGTATGCGTAGTCAGACATTTGGCTTGCATCATGTTGGGTTTACCTGTCATGGTAGCATCAGATGTGGTTTGTACCTCAGAAAGTTGTCACAGACAGATGAAAGGGTAGTCATGTTTGATGTGTAGATATGTATGTTGCCACCCAGTTAGTCACTGGGCTATTGATAGAATGATTGCATGATTAGGTAATTCCGAATGTTACCTTCATGCATATGACAGTGGTCCATTGACTAGAAACAAAAGCTATACTAGCTGTTGTTGTGTGTGGTTAAATGCTCTGAGCTTATTAGGCCCTTACATCACTGAAATACTTTGGGGCATATTTATACTCCGTCTGCGCCGATTGTGCGTCAAAAAGTTTGACGCACAATCAGCGCAAACGTTGCCCCGTATTTAAACTTTGACGCCGGAGCCCGCGGACGACAACTTTCCGCCGTGTGCGTAATTTTTTGGAAGCGGCAACCCGCCTTGCGTTAATTATATGCAAGGTAGGCGTTCCCGTCCAAAAAATGGCTTAAACTGCCGTGCGTCGTATTTATGCTTTCGGGCAAAAATGACGCACGGCCGGGAGGCGGAGCCAGAAAATTACGCACAGCCCGATTTGCATAAAAACTTAACGCCTGGGTCAGGGCAGGCGTTAAAATGGGGCAAACACACCTGTATTTAATCAGCACACACAGAACAAACAGCAGAGCAGCAGAACAGCAACAGGGAGCCATGGAGGTCATTCTAATCCAGCATGCACGCAGACGCAGAGCCCAGCAACAACAACAGCAGCTACAACAACACCAGCAGGGACCCCAAAGGCAGCGCAGAAGGCAGGAGAGGATATTCCGCCCAAGAACAACCCTTCAGGGCCTCAGGGAACACGACATCATACAGAGGTACCGGTTGAACTGGCAGGCCATTCAGCAGCTGCTGCGAAACATTGAGCTGCAGTTTGGCCCCACTTTGGTGACACCCCACACCATCCCAACAGAAACCAAGCTGCTTGCCGTACTTCATATGCTGGCAAGTGGCTCTTTTCAAACAACTGGTGCCCTGGTAGGCGGAATATCACAACCATCATTCTCCGCCTTTTTGCCCAAAGTACTGGATGCCATCATTCGACTGACACCCGCCACATCTGCTTCCCTAACACACTGCAGAAGCAGCAGGAAACTAAGCAGGGGTTCTATGCAATCAGTGGCTTCCCACACGTCCTTGGTGCAATCGACTGCACACATGTATGCCTTGTGCCACCTGCTGCAACTGAACACCTCTACCGCAACAGGAAGAACACACATTCCATCAACGTGCAGGCCATTGTCGATCACCAGGGATTGATCACCAACATTGTGGCTAAATATCCTGGGAGTGTCCATGACTCATTCATCTTCCGTCACTGGACCATCAATCAACACTTCCAGGATGGACGGTATGGCAATGGACTACTTGTTGGTAAGTACAAAAACCTACTTATATATACACTGCACAGCAACCCACTAGGACACACAACACATACACCACAACAGCAGCATGTCAACAGGAACACACTGAGGTCGTGACATCACTAGCCATGTTTCTTAAGTCACCATTGAACCTGTCACACATCGGAAATTACTGTACAGCCTAGTGTGGTTGTCTAAATGTCCCCTTGCAAATAAATTGTAAGTGTCCCAATGACCTTTACATTAATATATTGCCTAAGTCTAAAGGTATGGGATGTCCAGGGTACTTTCATATGAACGTGCTAACAACACTTTCAATTTTAACTCTGCATGGAACTATCATCTCACCCCCAGTGAAGACACACGGACACCTGTATCACAAGTCACAATGCTAGGGAGGGCACACTGTACTGAAAATCCCCAAACATATTGCTGACAAACGGTTAGCAGACAAACACTTGTTCAGCCAAGGAAACAACACAATGCAGATGGTATAGCCTACAAGCATAGGATGTCACATTAGTACACAAAAGAGACACAGACAACACAAGACAACTACTGCCATTAAAGGTCTTTTCAATAGTGCCAGCTACATCAACATGATCCCATTCATTTTCTATTGCAGCTGATCAGGAATATGGCATCCAGCCATGGATTATGACACCATTTAGCAACCCGAGTACAGCTGCAGAGCGTGCATACAACGAGGCCCATAGGAGGACACGCAGCATTGTCGAGCGGACCTTCGGCATCCTCAAGTCAAGGTTCCGCTGCCTCGACATCACTGGTGGTAGCCTCCTATATTCCCCCGAGATGGTCTGTAGGATCATCCTCACATGTGCAATATTGCACAACATTTGTGTCGGAAGAAACATTCCCCTCCTGGAACCAGAGCCACACATGCCTGAAGAGAAGGAAGAGGAGGATGATGCCTGCAACAGGAGGGGGAACTACAGAACACAGCTGCTGGCATACGCAGGCGGCAACAGATTGTAAATAATTTCTTCTGAATATGATCACCTTCACCACTTTAGTTAACTATTTTAAATAAACACCTATTATAATCACCATATCATGGTCTGGCTATTCCTGTTTTTACACAGCTTCATCTCTACTTATCAGAATAAGAGTGTTGCCTCATGGAGCATTGCTGAGATACTGAGTAGGACACGGCATCCCAGAGCTTATGTGATGCCTAACATACAATGGTCACATACACACACACTCTTAATGAAATATATAATGTACATATCTCCTTTGAAGGCCTATAGCAGAGGACCACAACTATTTCACACATACATGTTGAAAGCAAGGTCCAACGCAGCATATGGAACACAACTATGACACCATCACTCAATAAGGGAAATACAAGCCTCATACATGAGGCAGTCAATGTGTTTTGGCATCACTAACAGGAATGTCTGACAAGACCCTTGATAGCAGTTAGTCCAACTGCATCCAATATTTACAAGGAATATCTGTGACTAGAGTTCCATAGAAGCAGAACATAGACAGCACAAGTGCCACACATATGACATGCATTGCGCACATGACATTCCATGTACATGTCACCCCATTTCCTAACTCATCACACACCCATGCACCTGGTTACAACCCACCTGTCGGAAGAGGTCCCTGGAATACTAAGATGTGTACCCTGATAATACCTCCGCTACAAACACAGACCAAGATTAGCAAACCAGTGTGCTACACCCTTTCCTAAGGTATGCCATTGTCAAAGAACATCTGACTGCATGGACGTCAGGTCAATTTATACACTGTCTCCTAGTTTCAAAGCCCTGTTAGCACATGTAGATTGCTTCCCCTTGTGAAAATGTCTGTTGGCCCTTAGAATGCAAGTCTCACCTACAGGACTGGTGAGAAATAGATGCAGCCCACACCTGTGAATACCTCCATGCACACCACCCATTACAAAAAGCACTGCCCCTGATGATGCCTGAAACAGCATAGTAGTAGCCATTATGTCAAATACATCGTCAACCATTTATAGTAATTAAGCCGTGTAACACAGCCACTAGGTTCATTTGTCACCTTCAAAAACACAGGACATACACAGATCGACATGTCAACTGTCTAGTTTGTCCTCCAAACAGTCTCAGTCAGACCACTGATTATGTAACTTGTCCAGTAGCTGGCTCCTGAATCATCTTGCATTCTGTCAGCCTGACTGGCAACTGTCAGTGCATCACACTAAAGTATCCCTGTGTCTACATATGTACCACACTTGCGTTGTCAAACCTGCCATTCATCAGGGGGCATTGGGCATGGGCTTCTACCATGCATACACAAATACATTGTGTAGCATCATCTGCCTTTTAACTGTACCATTTGAGTTACATCCTCTTGGAAATTCAAAATTCATGGCCCATCCCTTTTCTGGGTTGCATTTATGCATGAATGACAAAGTGTGACAGTATCCCAGGGTCATAGGCAGGGCTTGGGTACGGGGCTTTCAGCACAACCAGCAACCTCTGATAATGTACATGACTAATACACAAATGTCAGGACCATGACAGTTCACACACAGCATCACAGTGCACACAACATAGTGATGGGCCGTGTGTGGTGAATAGCTGCGAGAATAAACAGCACAGAGGCTATGATGTTCCCAGGTGCAGTGGGAAGTGCAGAGGCCAACCTGTGTACAAATTTTGTATTGACACCTGCCGGAACATGACAATTGAGACATTATCTCACTCAGCACACCAAGGTTGCCCTGTTGACTGTCTCATTACACGTCTTTAGTGACAGGGTGGGACCATCCACATGTTGGTTCACATGTCCACATCTACTCTACTCACATTGATCAAGAAAGGATACTCAGTAGTTACAGGAATAGCTGCCACTGACACATGATGAGTCCTGGTCCGAACTGTGACAAATTACATCCCAAAAAATCTACAGGATCATCATTGGACCAGACAAATGAACAAGACACCTATATGCAATTGATCACTGGAAATATGTATGCTGGTCCACCACAGCCACTTGATAGTTGGGGCTTACTTCTATGGCCTCAACTGTGGTGTCATCATACATATGAGATTGACCCTTGTCTGTCTGTGCAAACAACATGGTACCCACTTCATCAATGCATGTGTATGACTCACTGTGGGATTCATCAACTAGTGCCTAGGAAGCTCTTACCAATACTCTAGGACATAGGATGTAGAAATTGTGGACCTTTGACATGAACATGTGTCTGCCATCCATCTGGTGCATGCTATGTCACATGTGGTGTCTACGTGACCCTAAAACTTGGAAGTATACTTTGCGGGTGTTGTTACATGTATGACTAACACATGCCCTTGCTCATTCCAATATTTACTTGCATCTTAGGGTTGGACACATGGACGTCACATTCATACAACCAAATGTACAATAATGCTTCATGTGATGTACACACACACACCTGGTCAACCAACAAATTAGTTGTCAAAGCACACACTTTGAGCCAAAGGCAATTAGGTATTGTACATATGTGCATCACATTGCTATCCTATCCTTATGGCAAACATGCACAATTTGTGCCATACATATATGTGGGCCACACATATGACCATCTATGACGTCAGCCAACTGTAAAGATACTGTGAAGGGTGTAGTGGATGATGTTCCGCTGCAGTATGATGTCACACATGTGAACATACACCATCAACACCATACTGTCTTCAATTAGCCAATCTCTGATGTGTTCCAAAAGTAAAATAACCCAAAAAAATGTAAAAATGCCCCAAACCAGTTAATGCACTGCGATTTTGACATCCCTAGCGGTGTGCGTCATTTTTGTTGCACAAAACTGTTTTTGCGTCGTTTTTTTTTGACGCACAGGAGTGAAATATAGCCCACATCAAGATATTTGTACAGTCCATGTATCATTATATGGATGTGGGTTAATATTCATGTCTGTGCGTCAAAACAAATGACGCAAATACAGTTTTGTGCAACAAAAAATTACGCATAACGCGAAAGAGGCTGGACTTTTCATTCAGGAAGTGATGTAATAGGATATCCTGTTTGCAGATCATGTACAGTGGGTGTACATTCACTTTCACTTTGCAGTCTATGATCCTTCTAGACTGTGTGGCTGTGTAGAGAGTGTTGTCCAGAGATTCTGTGCTGTATTAGTCCTGTGTGCTATCTGTAAAGTCCTTTTGTGAAATAAATTTTGTTTGTGTATACTGTAGTACTGTTTTTTGTCTACATTTGTCCATTTATCTTGTGTAGTTCTTGTTTGTGGGAGTCTGTTGTGGGTAGTGTTAATTTGGGGATAGTTGGGCTCTTTTAGTGTTTAGGTTTACTTTTTTTCTGTCTTTTTACCCCTACTTTCACCCATTTCCCCTTTCTTTTTCTTTTACCCCTATTCCTTATCTTCTTCTATAAGTATGTCTGGTAGGCCACGTCTTGGCAGGATGGGGGAAGAGGAGTTGGGGGGCTTCATCTGGCTGGTTACACATTTCTTGCCGCTCATGATCCAGGCAGGGGGCATGGTCATACAGGGCTACCTGACAGAGGCGCGCAGAATCCGGTGGGGAAAGGTGCTGCATCACCTGCAGCGTGTGTATGCCAGCCAGAGGAGTGACCACCAGCTGAAGCACCGGTGGGCTGACCTCATCACCAGAGAGCAGGATCTCTTGGACCACCTGGGAATCATGATTGGTGGCACTGTTGGTGAGTACGACTATTGTTATTGTGCAAAAATGAATGCTCTGTTGTGACATCAGTGGATTAGTGCAATGTCTGCCAGCTAACTTGATGACTGTGTGTAATTTTGGGGACATGTGAGGGGATCATTGATGCACTATGGCAAGGATCACAATTGCTAGGTGTCAGGTAGCACGTGCTCAGCAAACTTACAGGTAACTTTACCATGAAGGAAATTGGTGCAGCCTTTTTGTCAGCACAGCTAACAAAATAGGAGCCAATCATGTCTATATAGGGTACTATTGACAGAGAAGTACAGATGTACCAACATTTAGGCCAACTATGTTGACGCAATTGCTAGACTGATTTTAGAATCAGTACATGATGCTGAAAATGAGTGCTGCTTTCACAACAATTTATAATAGCAAAGTGGCTCAAACATTGGTCTCATGTGAGTCTGGTGAGTGTGGAAGGAAAGCGTTCACAGAAGTACTATGAATGTGTGGGATTATTGTGTTATTAATCTTTTAGGATAAATGTCAGTTCATGATTTGAATACATTGTGTAAAGGTGTAAGGTGCCCTCAGCTAACATCGTAAGATGTTTGTTGGAATTGGTTGAGCCACAATCCAAATATGGATGGCAGTCCAAGTGTATGCACATGGCTTTATATCTCCATGGTTGGTGCAAATCACCATAGCTGGGCCACGTCAATTGAATATACTGTAACAACAGGATGGCTTACATGAGTCCCTGCCCCTCCCTCTGTACATTGGGCCTATGTGCAATAAATGTGTCATGGCCACAAGGCATGTTAGACTGGTAATGCAGTCCTCAAGTAACCAGGCGTTGGATGTTTCTCTTGGATGCACATGATGAGACGATTACACTCCATATTTTTTCGTGCTCACCAATTATGGGGCAAGTTGGCAACCACATGATAGTTAGGGCCAATGTGTATGTGTGTAGATATGTGTGTAACTGTCACAGGAGACCCATGCTATGTACAAGTTGGCCGTGAAATATCAGATGCAGTACCATCATGTCTGAATGGCTGCCATGTACTTATTCAGCCTACACATTGTAAATGATACTGAAAATGTTGCACTGTGCACAGATTTTGAGCACATTTCTTCCTTCCATACCTTACAGGTGGACCGGCGCCCTACACTGTGGGAGAGGTGGCGACATTTGAGGACCCCGACCACTGCAGTAAGTGTTGATATGTCTGTTATGTGTTGTGTTTGCTGGTTATGGACTCGTGTGAGTTGGACGCATACCAAGGTGTGATGCTGGGGTCAAGTTTTTCACTTGTTCCATGAGTGGGAATGCAGTTTTCACATGTTTGGAGTTAGCCAATGCGTATCCAATGGTATCATGTAGGGACTGTAGGACATCCCTGTAGGCCCCACTGTGAGTACAGGGGATAGTCATGTGTCTGACACTTGTATCACCAAGAGTCGCAATGGAAGTCAGCCCCTATTTAGTCAGCCCCACATTCTCTAAGATTGGTGGAGCTAATAGCTTCCCAATAGACATCTGCTTCACTATTTACCTACGTAATTTAGAAACAGTAGGTAGAACCTCCTAGCATCATGTACTTCCACATGTAGTGCATCAAGTCTGTGGAACTTGAGTGTAATGGCCTAGGTGTGCATGCAATTCATGCTCATGGGTGTTCTAGCAACTCTGTGTCTGATGTAAGTCAGGCCTCACTGGAAGTATATGTTGTGTACTAAGTTCTGATTTTCCTGACATGTCTGACCCTATGAGTGCTCTAGGGTTTGCTGACTCCAAAATGTAGATAGACCTTACCTGTGGTGTGTCTGTAGAGACAAACATGTGTGGATTAGCCTATACACTCCTCGGTGTACATGTTGTTGGCAAATTATAGTTGTATATCCACCGCCCCCCCTCAAACACGGCCATGGGTTTGTGAATGGGGTACCTAGTATTGATGCTACCAGTATGTTACACATACCTGTGAAGAAGTGACGTTTTGGTTGCATACTAGTATACACACTCAGGTTTGGCACTTGGTACCATACTGGAAATTCCAGTTACAACTTGCAGACCATGTGGCTTTAGTTTTGCTTTCCGTACACTGACATTTGTAGCCCAGCTCTTGGTGGAGGATATGCAGCATGATTCTTAGATGTTAACTGTCAGAAGTCAGATTGCAAGTCAAGGCCAGTTGTTACCCATCTTGTGGGTTATGAATGTGCTTTGTGTGATGTGACCTTTGTTGTCTGGCCTGCCATGTACTTCCTCAGGGATATTCGATGCTCTGTATCGTGATATGAGCTGTTAGAAGTACAGTAGATGTATTGTCTGATTAACTTGCTGTGCTGTTTCACACAATGCAGTTACTAATGTGGCATATCTACATTTGTCTTCACAGGAGCTAACATGACTCCAGACCAGGTCCGTGAATTTCAGCATCGGACCATGCGATACCAGCACATCCTGCTGGTGGAGTCGGGGTTCCGGAGGATGGCCCGGCGATATCGCCATGAACGCGCCTCCGGGGCATGGAGAGCCTTCCCACAGGGTGGGCCTACTGTGCCCACCACAGCCAACACAGAAACAACCACTAATGAGAGCCAGGTGGCCCCACCCACAGCTGCCTCTGTTGCATCTACATCTGCTGGACTTCCTGGCCCCAGCTTTGCCACCGGTGCAGGACAGCCCACACAGACCTCCTCCACCGGTACCCAGACTGCCACTGCTCCAGCTGTTGACCCTGCCGCCTTCAATAGACTTGAAAACAAGATGGACAAAGTGCTGCGCAAGGTGAGCCACCTGAGCCGGGACGTGCGGCACAATAAACGGGTGAAGGATATAAAGAGGACCCTCCGGAGGGCCAACCTCTAGACAGTTGATTAGATGGACATGATACCCTCCCATCCCTCCTCTTTCCTTGTTCTTATACTTAGTGGGCTTAGTGTTAGGTTAGTATAGGCTGTTAGTTTAGTTAGTGTTAGTGGGTGGGGGGTAGGGGGTCCTGCTTGTTTCTTTTTTGACTTATTACATGTGTGGGTGGGTGGTTGGGGGGCTATGTTGGGGTTCTTGTGTGAAAAAATAAATTAAAAAAAACAAAAAAAAAAATAATACATAAAAAAACTATTTACCAAAAAAAATATATATTTGTATAGGATAGTATAGTATGTGTTTAGGTTAGTATGTGTTGTCCTCAATGTGTCCCGTCTCATAAGGGGGGTGGGGGTGGTAGATGTTTAGAACGTTTCGTTACATGTGATAAGTAAGTGTAGCTTAGGTTAGTTAGGGACAGTTGTGGGTAATGAGTAGTCAGGGTAGATTAGGGTAGGTAAGATTTTTCCCTCAGTTTCCTCATCTATGGTTAGCTTTTAATAAATATTTGGTTACCCCTTAATAGTATGTGTTGAATGGTACTTGATCATGGGTTTGGATTCCGTGTACATCTCTTTTGTACTATAATATCTGTGTCCTATGCTACAAACAAATCCCAACTGAGCTGTACGATTGGCAGCTAACCCAGAGCTACCTTGCAAAGTGTCTACCCTTTGTTGCAACCACCAATCACAGTTAATATGGATGACAATGTGTTTCTGTTGATAAGTGTGTTTTCAAAGTCACTAACAGTGCTTCCAGACTTGAGATTGGGGAAACAGTTTTAGGTCTGTCTGCAGTGTGATGATCATGCACACCCTTATAATATGAGTTCTCATTGGCAATCTTGTATTCTTGTCTTCATGACCCTCATACATCATTTGTGACACAGTTCGGCATGATTACCTATTTGTACGTTAACTCAGACACCTTCATTTGTGCAGTTTTTTTAGTGTTTAGTTAGATTAGTGTGGCATGTTTATTGTGTTATTTTTGCATGTTGACAACATTTAGCGGGCACTATTTGATGACTTAGTTATCCCCTGAGGAAGCATTCTTCTGTCCAACACAGCATGGTGGTCCATTGTTTCTCACTTCATCAGATTTGTCCCTCAGGATGGGAAGAGTATGATGCAATCATGGTCACTGTGCAGATTTCTCTAACTACATAATATCTGGACAGTTGTATGGAGAAGCTACGTTATTTGACAGTAGGGACATTCCAATTATCTACTGCGCAGTTGATGTGTCACATTACCCAGAGACAGATTTGTGGTATAAGTGCTATTTATTGAAAAGTGCTGTAGTGCTATATGTACATTGTCCATGACTGTGAGTCCATTAATGTGACATTTTAAATTGGGATCCAACACAAGGGTTTACCAAAATGCTTTTGTCATGCTGGGGTTGCTGTTTCAGACAGTGCAGAGGGACAGGATTTGGCAATGAGTAGGAGAGAGACAATCACTGGGCTGGTTTAAAAGATATACAGTGGTTTGCAGAACAGTGCTTGAGTACAGTTGTTGCAAGACTGGCAAGTTACAAAGCGCAGGACCTTGGTAAATGTCGGCCATGTGGCAGGGACTAGTGCTTCCGGGTACTTTTCCTTGTGAATGTGATCTGTTCCATGTCTTCTTCTTCTGATGTGTGTGTTGCCTGCTTTGTCCTTGTTGTTGTTGGTTGTGAAAGGGCAACACACACCTCAGTGTTAGAAGACGTGGAGTCAGATATCCCGGTCGCTGCTCCCTGTGAAGGTCTTAAGGGCAGTACTGCAGCAAGGAGGATCTGCTGGTTCTTGAGAATAGCAGCCACATCACGATGGTAGGCAGCCAGGTCGGCCCTGAGGGAGTCATGATTGCATTCGTGCATGCAGTGGAAGGTTTGGGGTGCGAGGTGTTGTGGCAACTCCCTTACTGAAGTGGTGAATTCCTTGACAGTTTCTTGTAGTCCTTGCAGTATGGATGTTAGGGCTTGCATAGCTGCTGCCTGATCTGCATATGACATCATGCACGAACGCACCCCCTTAAGGCTGGCTGCCATATTTTGCATCCCCACCCGCACCTCCTTGGCCAGCTCCCGCTGTACTCCAACTACAGTTCTCTCAAAGCTGGTGCCAGTGTTGTCTGAGTCCTCAGCTGTATTGGGGCTGGCAGGTCTTACAATTGGGGTGGTGGGTGGATCCTCTGCGATGGCTGCTTGTTCTGTGTTCCTCCTTGTGACTGAAGGTGGGGTCTGGAGGGTTTCAAGGACCTTTTGGATGGTCTCCTGGGGAATGTTTATCGGCTCGTCATCCATGTCATCAGGGAAATCTGGGACAGGCATATCGGCAGGAGATCCATCTTCCTCTGCAATGAAACAGGGTACAATTAGTGTGTCTGTGTTGTGACAATTTTGACGTGACGTGCCTGCCTTTTGATGAATTCACTTTGTGATCTTGTTTTGTATTAATATCTGCAGTCCTTCAGATGGGCATTGTTTCAGGCCTATGGCCCACCTGTGTGTTACATGTATGTTATTGAGTTATCAGACTTGTCAGCCTCATTGCCTCTAGGTGTTGCTTTATGCCAAATAGAGAATTGCCACCTTTTTGTCGTACTCGACCCTCCTTGTATATGCATTCTCATGGTGAGACCTTTCACTGGCTGTGGGTGTTCTAATGGCCCTGGCAGCACACTTAACTATCAGGACCTGCCCCAATCCCTGATCTTTCACATCAACTTAATTGTAATTGACATGTTGCATAGCCTATGCATGGCAATGTTATGATATGATATGGATGTTGACATTGTTAATGTGTCCTGCTGATGTTGGGTAATGTGTGGTACATTGGATTGCCTTGATAATCGTATCAGTGTCCTATTTCGTCCTCTGACTGTGCAGGTGTATTTCAGTGACCAGTTACATGTGTCCCCTCCTCAATGCTGTTGTCTGAGCAGTATGACATTTGTGATGTTGCCTTGTTACCCAGGCACAGGATGGACCCTGACATATGCAGCATGGGTGTGTCCTTAGTGCTGTGTCGCTCCTATTGTTGTTTACATTGGCTGATGTTTGCGGCAACTATGGGCATTGACATTTGAGTGTACTGGGGCCTTTGTCTTGTTTCTGGAGATTGTTGCAGGTGTCATCCTCACCCCCTAATTTAGGTATGTATGTTCCATGGGGAGGTTACTGCCATTGGCTACTTGAGCTGCACACAGATCAGAGGTGGTAGTGGCAACTGTTGTTGCAGTTACATTGCAGTTGTCGGTTTGGCTAGAGGATTGCTAATAGGGTCCTAGTTAATGTAGGAGGTATGTTGGATGATGAGTGCCAGGATGTCAGTTTGACGTAGTGGCCTTCCCTCCTGTTGTGGCTTTCCCTTTGCTCCATCGTTGGCATGACAGCATGCCCCCATGGGACTGTTGTTGGTGTAGTGTAATGGTGTGCCCCAGCTTATGTTTGTGCAGGCCATGCCCCCCTGCCGTGCCCCTTTACCCATGCCACTCCATGTGTATGATGACTTACATGCAATGTGTAGTAGGTATTTCCCCCACCCCGGTTGCAGTTGACATTATTGCATTATAATTCCCCATGCGACTTACCCTGCATGTGCGTTGTCTCGTGGTAGTCTGCACTGTCCTATCCTTGAATCCCTGTGACGATCTCCTCAGGGATAACGGCTGCAACCATCTCCGCCATGTGGTCCAGGGCCTCCTGGTGTGCTGGACTCCCCCCTCCAGTCTGCAGTGCTGCCTTCCTGTTCCTGGCCATCTTTTCCTTGGTCCTGCGCTTGCAGTCATGCCAGCGTTTCTTGCACTCGATGACTGTTCTGCGTACTTCTGCCACACTGTTAATCTTGTCAACAATTTGTTGCCATATAGCCTCTCTCCTACTGATTGGCAACTTTGAGGTGACAAACAGTTGGTGCTGGTTTTCCGTCACCTCTTTAACCAGAATTTCCTGCTCCTCTGCACTGAAACAACACTTTCTTTTCTTCTTAAAAGTGTCCTGGTTCTTGTGTGGATCCTCCTGGCTGGTTCCTTGTCTGTTGTCATCTTCCTGGAGTCTGTAGTGGCATCTGGGATCCATTTTGGCTCTCCTCTGGTGAACTGGCAATGTTCGCATTTTTTTTGGACGCTATTGCGTCAAAAAACGGCACCTATCCGGTTTGCGGTGTCGTAAATCGACACACAGTCATTTCCGCCGCGTTAACGTCGTTTTCCTTTACGACTTGACGCCGCGGTGTGCGTCAAAAATAATGACTCCCACCTGTTGTTTGCGCCGCCGTGCGTCAAAGTATAAATATGACGCCCGCACGGCGCACCAGAATGGCGTTAGTCGGCGGTAATTGTTTTGCGGCAAAACTGCGCTGGCGCAGTTTCGCGTCAAAAAGTATAAATATGGGCCTTTGTTTTCAGGAGGACAATGCTGAGATGCCTTGGCACACAATGTATTTACAATCCTTTCATACATCACTAATGGTACATGTGCAGGTGAAATGTGTTTAGCCTCTTTCATCTAGAAAGAAATGGAGCATGACAATTAGAGATGTTGCATGATTGTGTATATTTACTGTGCATGCTTTTAACTATGTTACATGAAGTGGTTATGGCTTGTGTACACCAGGCCGTCTAGAGTATACTAGACATTATGGCCCTCATTAAGGTAAATCCCGCTTACCGCCAGGCTGACGGCCGCCAACCTAATGCGGCGGATATCCGTTCCCCATATTATGACACACACACATCAATCCGACAGAATTCAGCCACATACACAAATCCGCCAGTCCAAAGGTCAGTGCTAAAGTGGCGGTTTCAAAACCTACACCGTTATGCCAACAGAACCAAGCGCACCACATTATGACCCATGAATCACCACGGCGGACATTCAATGGCGGTAAACCATTGGCAGTACATACTGCCACACTCAGAATGGACACCCGCAGACAAAACAACTCCACATTGGCCAATTTAAACAACACATACCTGACACCCATAAACACACAACACCCACACACCCACAGCACTATAAAACACACATACACGTTACGTACAACCCTTTACGATTACAAATCATTGGAACCATAGAGATACCAAGACCACTGAGGCAACTAGAGCCACACACTACTCACACCCATTCACCACTCAAGCACTCCACATCACACACCCCAATACATTACCCAACACACCCACTCCAACACATCTCACATAACACCCATGGCACCAAAAAGACACCCCCGTTTCACAGAGGAGGAGCTAAGGGTCATGGTGGAGGACATTGTTAGGGTAGAACTACAACTGTTTGTAGCACAGGTGCAGCAAATATCCATTGCAAGGAATATGGAGCTATGGCAGAGAATTGTGGACAGGGTCAATGCCATGGGACAGCACCCAAGAACAAGGGACAACATCAGGAAGAAGTGGAACGACCTACGGGGAAGGTACGTTCCATTGCAGCACGACAACAGCTCGCTATCCAGAGGACTGGCTGTGGACCCCCACCTCCTCCCCCACAACTCACAGCATGAGAGGAGCAAGTCTTGGCAATACTGCATCCTGAGTGCCTGGCCGGAGTCAGTGGCGGACTGGACACTGGTAAGTCAACTCTCTAATATTATCACCCCCTACCTGCATGCCATCACATACCCTCACCCTCACTCCCATCACTCCACTACATCCCACACACTCCACCATAACATCTCACTAATCCAAATGCCAAGCCCTGCATGCTGTACCAATGCATGGACACCCCTCACAGCCCTGCATGGACACCCATCACTAAAGCATGCACAGCATAGAGAACTAACAATCCCACCATACACTAACATACAAAAGTAAAAGCTGGCAGGGCAAAACCACCATAGAGGGGACGCCAGGGCTATACAATAAGTCATACACATTAACCAAAATACATCATTTACATCCCCACAGGTACCCCAGCCAATGTCACCGGAGAGGAGGTGCCAGCACTATCCAGACCCCCAACTGTAGAGGCCCACAGTGATGACAATAACTCTGGACATCAGTGTTAGACCTGACAGCCTTAGGGTGGTCACCCCTAACTTTTTGCCTGCCTCCCTCCACTTTTTGGACACTGTTTTTGCTGGCTTTTAGACTCTGCACACTTTATTACTGCTAACCAGTGCTAAAGTGCATATGCTCTCTCCCTTTAAACATGGTAACCTTGGATCGTACCTGATTGGACTATTTAATTTACTTATAAGTCCCTAGTAATGTGCACTATATGTGCCTAGGGCCTGTAGATTAAATGCTACTAGTGGGCCAGAGGCACTGGTTGTTTCACTGTACCCTTGACTTGGCATTTAAAAGTACTTGCCAAGCCTAAAACTCCCCTTTCCCCACATATACGTCACCTCTAATGTGTGTCCTAGGCAAACCCTAGAGTAGGGTGCTGTGTGGGTGAAAGGCAGGACATGTACCTGTATAGTTTACATGTCCTTGTAGTGTAAAACTCCTAAATTCGTTTTTGCACTACTGTGAGGCCTGCTCCCTTCATAGGCTAACATTGGGGCTGCCCTCATACAGTATTGGAGTGGTAGTTGCTGATCTGAAAGGAGTAGGAAGGTCATATTTAGTATGGCCAGAATGGTAATATCAAATCCTGCTGATTGGTGAAGTTGGATTTAATATTACTATTCTAGAAATGCCACTTTTAGAAAGTGAGCATTTCTTTGCACTTAAATCTTTCTGTGCCTTACAATCCACGTCTAGCTGGGCTTAGCTGACAGCTCCTTGTGCATTCACTCAGACACACCCCAAACACAGGGTACTCAGCCTCACTTGCATACATCTGCATTTTGAATGGGTCTTCCTGGGCTGGGAGGGTGGATGGCCTGCTCTCACACAAAGGACTGCCACACCCCCTCCTGGGACCCCGGCAGATAGGATTAAACTGAAAGGGGACCTGGTGCACTTCTTAGCCACTCTTCGAAGTCTCCCCCACTTCAAAGGCACATTTGGGTATAAAACAGGGCCTCTGCCCTACCTCATCAGACACTTGCTGGAGAAGAAACCTGAACCAGAACCTGCATCCTGCCAAGAAGAACTGCCTTACTGCCTAAAGTACTCACCTGACTGCTTTCTACAAAGGACTGCTGCCTTGCTGCTGCCCTGCTGCCTTGCTGTACTCTTGTTTGGCTGTGAAAGTGCTCTCCAAGGGCTTGGATAGAGATTGCCTCCTGTTCCCTGAAGTCTCAGGACCAAAAAGACTTCTCTTTTTCATTTGGACTCTTCGTGCGCCGAAAGTTTTGACACACAGCTTGTTCCGCTGCGAGAAAAACGCTGCACACTGACGCTGATCGACGCAACACCTTTGGGGCGACCGGAACTTCGATGCACGGCCTTGCAAGGCTGCGCCGCCCGACTTCAGAGGAGAAATCGACGCGACGCCTGCCGTGAGAGCGAAACTTCGACGCACAGCACCGCGGAACGACCCGCATCCGGAAAACAAGCAGGAAAATCCACGCACAGACCCGGGACATCTGGTAATCCCCGCGACCCATAGAAAGAGACTGTCCGCGTGCCGGAAAACAACGCACGACTTCCCCGCGTGAAAAATAACTACGCAAGTCCGTGTGTGCTGGGGAGAAATCGACGCACACACCATTTTTCCACGTATCTCTTCTTCTGCGGCCCTTTGCGGGAATTTTCCACTCCAAACCAGGTACTTTGTGCTTGAAAGAGACTTTGATTGATTTTCAAAGACTTAAGACACTTGATATCACTTTCCAGTGATATCCCTACAATTTCACATTGCATCTTTGTTCGTTTTTGACCTACAATTATCCTGATGAATATTATATATTTTTCTAATCACTGTGTGGTGTATTTTTGTGGTGCTATATTGTGTTATTGTATGATTTATTGCACAAATACTTTACACATTGCCTTCTAAGTTAAGCCTGACCGCTCGTGCCAAGCTACCAGAGGGTGGGCACAGGATAATCTTGAATTGTGTGTGACTTACCCTGACTAGAGTGAGGGTTCTTGCTTGGACAGAGGGTAACCTGACTGCCAACCAAAAACCCCATTTCTAACAATCAGGATCTGGACAACCTACCTTGCCCATCAGGGACCACTGGACAGCAGCCCAGTCACACACCACCACAGGGCCTCCCCCCTCAGGAAACACCACCACAGCACCCAACCAGCGTACCCACACCTCTGTCCCCAGGACACGTCAATCAGCAGTGTGTCCACCTGTACAGGGACCCCTGGCCACCCCTCCCACACAAGACAATCAGGCACCTGGGGTCAGTGGCAGTGGGCACACGGTACAGGGGACAGAGGCACAGACCAACATGGAAACTGGGAGGAATGCTGTATGCCATGGGGAGGGCAGGCCCAGGGAACCGACTCTCTAAGAGGCACTCTCCAAGATCCTGGGAGCCTACCAACATTCCCAGGACACAATGGGTCAGATCCTGGACAACGTGCAGGAGAACAGGCGGCTGCAGGAGGGACAGTAACAGGGGATCAGGGAGGACTTGCAGGCCATCAACACCCTGATCTCCATAGCAGGGGTGCTGGCAGACATGTCCAACATTATGAGGGAGGCAGTCTCACACCAGCGGGCCCCTACCACTAGACAGTCATCTGAAAAGCCATCCATTTCCGCTAGTGGCCAGGAGGCCTAGCAACAGGACTCACAGGCCACCAGCACCCCTACCCCTGCAGAAGATGAACCACCCTGCAAACGTTCCCTGCATTCCAGACAGAAGCCAGAGACACTTGCTAAGACCCCTTCCAGGAAATGAGACTCTCCTGATTGTCCCCCTTGTGTTCCACTCAGTCACCCTGTCCATATTGAACTGCCATTGCTCCCCTTCCTATGTGCCCTTGAACAATGCACCTGTGCTACAAACAGACTGGAACAATACCCTGGACGTTCCTCCATCATCACCCCATCCCACTGCACTTTCCCCTCTATATATTAGCACTTCAATAAACACCCTTTGACAAAAGTTGATTTCGAGTATGTCATGTATATCACATATGTATTGTTTGAAACAGGTACAACCATTGCAAATGAACTGTACATAGAATAAGCATATGTAGCTGGCTGTAGTGATCACCCCAGGAGTATTTGTCAAATCACCAACATCTGCAAAATGAATAGCCAGCTGGAACAGTAAGTGGGCATTTAATTGGGAATTACCAGCATGCCAATGCCACACAGAATACAAAGTAATTGAAATGTAAAGTTACACTGTCTTACCTGTGTGTCATTGGAAGTACTGACGGATCACAGGTGTTCTTTTGTCCTCATGTTCAACCTCTGCCTCCTCATCCTCACTGTCAACAGGGTCCACTGTTGCCACAGGGGCATCTCCAGTCTCCTCCTCCTGCAGAAAAAGGACATGGCGCCTGAGGGCCAGGTTGTGCAACATGCAGCATGCCACCACTGTCTGGCAGACCTTCTTGGGTGAGTAGCACAGGGATCCATCTGTGAGATGGAGGCACTTAAACATAGCCTTCAGGAGGCCAAAGGTTCTCCCAGTTATTCGTCTGGTTCGCCCATGTGCCTCTTTATAACGTTCTTCTGCCCTTGTCCTGGCAATCATCACAGGGGTCAGCAGCCATGATAGGGTTGGGTAACCAGAGTCACCCACAAATATTGAGGGTCACCATTTAGCCACACACTATCCTATATGGCCCACAACATACCCATACATCAACATATACTTGGTGGGAAACAGGGTCATCTATAAGCCACACCCTGTGCCTCTGTAGTTGGGCCATCACATTTGGGATGCTGCTATTCCTTAGGACAAAGGCATCATGCACCGACCTAGGATATTTAGCATTGAAGTGGGAGGTGTACTGGTCCGCCAAATACACCATCTGCACAGTCATGGATTCGAAACTCTTGTGATTCCTGAATACCTGTTCATTCTGGGGGGGGACACACAAATGCAATATGTGTTCCATCTTTCACCCTAATTGTATTGGGGATATGTCCCATTAACTAAAACTCAGCCTTCACAGTGGCCAAATCCTGGGGGAATGCAATGTAGCTGCACATGTGTTTCATCAGGGCAGACAACACTCTTGTCAGCAGTATTGAGAACATTGGCTGTGACATTCCTGCTGCCAATCCCACTGTCAATTGGAAAGAACCAGTTGCCAGGAAATGGAGTAGTGATAGCACTTGCACAAGAGGGGGGATCCCAGTGGGGTGACGGATATCAGATATCAGATCAGGCTCCAATTGGGTACACAGCTCTGTGATTGCAGCCCTGTTCAGTGTATAGGTGAGTATTATGTGCCTGTCCTCCAGTGTAGCTATGTCCACCAGGGGTCTGTACACAGGGTATGTCTCCATCTCCTATTCATCCGCAGGGGTAGGAATCTATGGGACAAAAGAGTGAGGAGCCTATCACAAACTGAACAATTGAGCCGCAACAGTAGTTTGCATTCTGTGTACATGTAATGGATCACTGTGATTTGTCCAGTATGTACCTATTTCTCCTGTGATGCAGCATTATTCCATAGGGCTCCCTCCCCCCCTGAAACGGCATCCGCCTGTCCTGTGTGGAGGGACAGGTGGAAGTGATATAATTCCGCTGACATTATGCGCGGTGGCGGGAGGCAGTCGGGGACCGCCGTGCAAATCCGCATTGGTTAATATTGGGCCCTATGGGTTACAGTGGCCAATGGTGATCTACGCCAGTGGTGACAGTATGCACCATCGTGGACGTGACTGACATTTTCTATCATGTGCTGCTGTGACCTGGAACCTACCATGGCCTGTGTGACTGGGGAAAGGGCCCCAGCCTTCACTTCGGAGGAGTTAGAGCGACTGGTGGATGGGGTCCTACCCCAGTACGGACTGCTGTATGGGCCTCGAGACCAACAGGTGAGTACACTGTGGGCACAATGCATATGGCATGGATGCATGGAGATGTGTGTGAAGGCATTGTGTAAGGGGGGATTATCTGTTGGCGGTGTACATGTTGTGAGCTGGACTGTTTGTCTAATGGTGTTCTCCTGTCTGTCTTGCCTCTGCAGGTCAGCACCCATTAAAAGAATGGTGTATGACGTGCCATCGCCATGGAGGTGCGGACCCTCGGGGTCTATGGCAGGCGGAGCACCGACTGTCGCAAACAGTAGGAGGACCTGAGACGCTGGGCATGTAAGTCCGTGGAGGCCCAAATGAGGATGGCATCCCAACGAGGAAGGGGTGCCCGTCGAACCCTGACCCCCCCCTGATGGCCTGCATACTGGCAGTGGCCTATCCAGGGCTGAATGGGCGTTTGAGGGCAACACAGCAGCCACAACGGGGTGAGTACAGTGGCTATCATTACAGCTTACGCCTGGTGAGATGGTATCCGGGTGGTGTGTGTGTGTCCTTGGGTGTCCCTAAGCCAGGCCAGACATATCAGCGTAGGTCCTCTGGTGGCTAGGGGTCTGATTCGAAAATGATAGCTACCTAGCTTGCTAGCATCAACTACTGGACAGGGTGAGTGGGTCCCAGGTGTGCTGCAGTTGGCAGTGTGCGCTCCTCCTCATGCCTTGGTGTCTAGCATTATCACTGGTAGTGCAATGCAAAGTGCGTAGGCCTGTTCTCTGTGTATGAGGGTGCTGTGTACGCCAACGGTGGTGTTGGTGCAGTCATTGACCCAGTGTATCCTTTGTCTCTCTCCCCCCTTTCTTGTTTTGTCATCCTGTCCTTATGTGCACTAGCATCATCTGGTGGAGGAGCTGAGGCACCGGCGACGGAGGGAGCTGCATCCCACAGGACCCAGGAGGCAGCGTCCACCGACGCTGAGGGCACCAGTGGGACGGAGGCCAAGGGGAGCACCACGGCAGAGACTGGCGGGGACAAAACAGACTCTGATACCTCCTCCGAAAGGAGCTCCCTGGTGGTGACGGACACCTCTGTGACCACCCCCAGCTACATGTACAGCTGCCACTCCCGTACCAGCAGCTCCTCAGTGAGTTGCCCGTGCCTGCTCACCCAGGAGGGTGGACATCTCCTTCGCCCCAGGCACCTCAGGCTCTGCCGCAGTGAGCCCTGCTGCCCTGAGTGAGGAGGCTATTGACCTCCTGAGTTCCATCTCCGTAGGGCAGTCAACCATTGTGAATGCCATCCAGGGGCTGGCAACCCAGATGCAACAAAATGAATTCCTGGAGGGCATTCACACTGGATTGGTGGCTCAACAGAGATCGATTCAGGCTCTGGCCTCCTCTCTGATGGCAGCCATTGTCCCTGTTTCTACCGTCCCCCCTTCAACGTCCACTTCCCAGTCCCATTCTCCTCAACCCCGACCCATCCCAAGCACACAGCCAGATGAGCATGCACACAGGACAACACCCAAGAGTGCCACAGGCAAACGCAAGCACCACACTTCATCCCACAGGCACTCTCGCAAGCACCATGCAGTTGCAGACACACCAACACCCACTATTTCCACTGTCTCCCCCTCTTCCTCCTCCTCCACATCCCCTGTCTCCTCTCCCACTGTGTCTGTGCCCCCCCTCCTAAGGTACACAAACGCAAGCACTCAGACACCCAACAGCCATCCACCGTATAACAGCATACAGCTCACGCACCTGCACCCAAATCCAGCAGACAAACACCTCCAACAACCACTCCCTCATCATCCAATCCCACCACTTCTCCCTCTTCCCGCCCCTATGTCCCTAAGAAGCTTTTCCTTTCCACCATTGACCTCTTCCATACCACTCCCCCCGACCTGCAGGTATGGCCAGGGTATCAAGAACCCAGCCAATCACCTCAGCCAGACAGTCCACGGGACCAACTTCCATCTGCACCTACTCATGGTGGGAAGGATTCCAGGCCACAAATCCTGAAGGGGAAGGAGCCTACACCAGCCAGCGGAAAGGGGAATGAGCCTACACCTTCAAGCAAGAAGGGGAAGGAGCCTGCACCAGCCAACAGAAAGGGGAAGGAGCCTGATCCAGCAAGCAAGAAGAGGAAGGAGTCTCCCCAGGACCAAGCACAGGGCATGTTGCCACCTCCAGAACCAGTGGGGTATTCACCCACCTGAGAGACTGTGGCCTTGCATTCCCCAGGTCCAAACACAGGGCATGTTGCCCCCTCCAGAACCAGTGGGCAAGTCACCCAGCTGAGAGACTGTGAACTTGCACTCCCCATGACCAAGCACAGTGCATGTTGCCCCCTCCAGAACCAGTGGGCAAGTCACCCACCTGAGTGACTGTGGCCCTGCACTCCCCAGGACCAAGCACAGGGCATGTTGCCCCCTCCAGAACCAGTGGTCTTAGCCTGATTGTTGCTTGACTATGCTGCTGTGGATAGGGACCCTGTATCATATGGCAGAGACACCTCGTCATGGAATGGTCAGTGTGATTCGTCTACTGATATCATGGTATTGTAGATGTGAGATAGGTAGATTAGCCAAGGTGTAAAAATGTTTTGTTGAAGGACATACATTGTATCTTGTTGTGACATGATGTTGGTACATAAGTGGTACTACCTGGGGGTGTAGGTCAACTGGATGTAATGTTACTGATGTGTAAAGTATGGTAGAAGTGGTATGTAGAGAATGTTATGACCATACCTCACTTTCTGTTTTTAAGCATCAGTATCAGCAGGCAAAGGAGTTGGGGCACAGCTGGGTAGGGAAGCTTCTGGCCACGGGACCTCCAGTCACAAGAACAAGCACACCGCGGGACCCAGTGTCCTGGAGGGCGAGGGGAGTCTCACGGGGAGACCGGATCCTGTACATTATCCTTTGGAATCCTCCTCCAGTGGCCACTCTCTGGCTGTGGCGGACCTATCTTGGACCACCCGAGCACCATCTCTGTCTGCCACCCCCCTTTCTATCACCATCCTCCCTCTAGCTCCCCACCCAATTGGCAGTGCCCATGAATCTAAGAGGGTCGGTGTCTCCTTTGCCGCAGGTACCCTTGCGCCAGCCCCTGTTAGCCCTGCTGTCCTCAGTGATGAGGATTTTGACCTCCTGAGGTCGAACTCTGTGAGTCAGTCAACCATTGTAAATGCCATCCAGGGACTGGCAACTCAGATACAATGGAACAATGCATTCCTGGAGGGCATTCACTGTGCACTGGCAGGCCTACAGAGATCTTTTCAGGCTCTGACTTTCGCACTGACGGCAGCCAGTCAACTTTTGTCTACCGTCTCCCCTCCACCTTCCTCTTCCCATTCCAATTTCCCCTTCACAGCCAAAGCCCACAAACAGACAGGCATGCATCCAATTCAAAATCCAAGTGTAGCGCAGGCAAACATAAGCACCACAAGACACACCACCAACATACACACAAGCAACATCCACCTGCATACACAGCAACAGTCACTACCTGCCCTGATTCACACACCACCCCAAGCATCCCAGACACAACACCTGAGACACCTTCAGACACCACAGCAACATTCAGTGCTACAGCCACAACACCTATCCTACCCACAGACACCACAACAGCAGACCCTCAGATATCCACCCCAGTAACCACACCCGCAGACACCACAACCACTGACATGCCTACATGTAGTACATCCACCATACCTGCAGTCACCACCCCAACAAACAGCCACCCACCCACCACAGCATCCAACAGCACCTCCACGCCCCCTCAGCACCTGACACATAAACGCCCTCACTCACCCACTCAACATACACCCACCACCCACAAGCACCTCCCACAAACATGCACCCAAGACATTCACACCAACACCTCTTACAACCACTCCCTCTACCTTGACACTCAAACCCTTTTGGTATGACCATCCTGTTTGTGTAAGAAAACGTTCCTCTTGGAGTGTGACCTTTTCCCTACTGTTTTCTCTCCTGTGACACCCTTAAAAGCTCTGTTTCTCTCCCCAAGGACATCCTTTCTACCTCTAAATCCTCCCCTACTTCCCCTGCCAGTACCCATGCCCCTCCTCCTGCCAAGAAGTCAACCCCTCCCAAGAAGAGCCAGTCTCCCTAAGCCAAAACCAAACCCTCCTCCCAAGCATAAGCCCATCCCCCCTCCCCACCACCCATCACAAATCCCTGAGGTTCCTGCCTGCCCCCTTGATGCCCCTACCTGTGGAGGTTACATGCAGTCAGGAGTCAAGTAGGGGCACCATTCAGTGCCTTCGGCATGTATGTTGTACAAAATGGACTGGCCTATGAAATTTGACAATCTTATTGTTTTATAACAGTTTTCTATATATTTTTATAAACTGAACCCAACCAGTTTTTGGTGTTTCTGGTCACATCTTTGACCTGCACTTTGTTTGCTAGGTTTGAGTTGATCCTTGCTGACATTGGTAGTGTGCCTGTATTTGTGTGTGTGCAGCTTGATGCTTCATGTATTGTTTGAGCAATCTGTGAGGGTGTGTGTAGTGCTTTTGTCTCCCAGGGATAGAGTATGTGTTGTGTGATGGGCATGTGTATGTAGCATAAATATTGTTGTCATGGTATTGTGTTGTGTTTGTGTTGATATGTGTTTGTTGTTGTGCTGTGTGGCTTTGTGTGTTTGGACTGTTTGAGTCTGCATGTATTGTGCATTGTATCAGAGGTCTAATATAATGTGTGTGTGTGTAATATATGTGTTGATTGCTAGGTTATGTGATGTTGTAATTCTGTGTGTTCCATCACAGATGGTTGTACACTGTGTTGTATGTGTGTCGAGTCCCTGGCCAGTGTCAGTTGTGTGTTTGTGACATGTGTTTATATTTGTGCGGTTGTGGTATTGTTGTTACGAGTTTGTATATTGTATGGGATTGTATGAGGCTGGGCCTGTGCTGTGTTTACCTGCGTAACTGTGTGTTGTTGACGTGTAGTGTGTGTACTTGCTGCAGTGTGTGTGCTGTGTATGTGTGGATGTATTTGTTGCCATATGTGAGTGTGTGTGTCACTGTACTTTTATGTGTGAGTATAGAACTCACACCCCCTTCCCTATGCTATGTAATGTAACTGTACAGATTTTAACATTTCACAACTACGAAAGGTGAGTGTGTGTACTTACAGTTTTTGTTGTCCTCATCGGTGATGATTACGTGGTCTTTCTGTGAGCAGGAGCAGCGGAATGACGCCTGGTTGTGGTTCCATGGTGGCTCTGTATGAGTATGGCTTCCTGGAGGTGAATGTCTCCTTTTATCCAGTTTATTTCCGCCTGGTTTTCCGTGGTGGTCCGATCGCAGTGAAAATGTTGAGGGTGTGCAACGTCATAAAGAGTCCAACATAAACATGGTTTCCACCGGACTTTTGGTGGCTCCAATCGACCATGGCAGTCTGAACGCATTGGCGGTCCCTGCAGTGCTTTGGCTGTATTTTGGTGGCATCACCGCCATACTCATAATTTGGTGGTCCTTTACTCCAGCGTGTTGGCAGTCTGACCGCCACTACCAACATGGCGGTCCGTGGACCGCCAAACTTGTAATGAGGCCCTATAATACTAACAATATGCTCAAGGTATTCTTCGCCTTCTTTTCCTCTTCTTCGCTTGATATCAAAAATGTGATGCCCCATTACTTTACTATAGTATTCTACTAACAAAAAGTTGGATCTTAGCAGCACTCAGTTTGAAATGTTTTACTTTAATAGTCAAAATGTTTGCTAGACAATGCCTGCCTTAGAGACACACAGTGAAATGTTGTATAACAGTATGATATCTAGAAGGTGATTGGTTGGGATTGGTGTGTGGTTACAAACTGCTCTACACACCAACACCCTTTTGGACCTTTCTTGGACATTGGTCCACAATTTGGAATCCCTAACATGCTTAGTCAAAGCTAATGAATACATTCAGAACTCTACCTCATAGCTCCCCATAGCCTCAACATAAAACAGTGCCCTAAAATCTTTCAGTGTCATACAATGTTTACCAATCTTGCTGCTTGGGGGCTACCGTTACCTTTCTACTACCTATCACACACAATTACCATAGGTTATTAACCCCCTCTACTAACCTAAGAGGATTGGTTGTAAACCCTATTTCGGCATAATTCAGTGAGACAAACAACATCTCCCCTAGATAGAAGCATTTAAATATCTTTGCTACTCTCACAAATGTGCAGATAGGTACCATTGCAACTTTCATATGCATGCCCATATACTTCTTGGTTCTTATATAGTAGTGTATCTTTCTATGTATATCTCCAACCAGCTAGTCTCCAGGGCTGGGTAGCTATCCACTCAGGCTAGGACGGGCTTGCACAAAGCTCAGTGTATCCCGTGTAATATAAGGGAATGTGTTTTAAACACATTCTCAGGGTTGGGTGGTGGGTCGGTAGGATGGGCCTAGTTTGGTTGTTCGGATTTGTTGATTTTGTTATAGTTTTGTTGATATGTACCGTCCTCCTGGCTCTTCCCCCTCACACCTTTTACCCCCTGCATCTGGGACTCTCCATACATCTGCCTTACTACTGCTTCCCTGATCTCCTGAACGATACCCCAACATAATGCTTCTCCTCATATACCATTGTACAGTGGTAAACATCAGTCTCCCCAGCCACGTTTCAGTGTTGCGACTTGTGTCACAACATACCCCTTTTGACCATATACTAGCAACTCTGAATGACGCAAGTATCCCAGAATGGCCCTTCCGATAAACATACACTCTCTAAACACAAAGGGATTCAACCAACCGGATAAGCACAGAGTGGTGGCTCACTACTGTAACAAATTGGAAGGAGATTTTGTTGTATTACAATAAGCATACCTGGAACACAGTGGTGATGCAAACTTCTATAGCCAATGGATTGCAGAAGTCGGGCTCTCCCAACTCTACAAAAGAAGAATGGAGTGACACTAATTTCGAAAAAATCACATACATCTGTCATATCACACACACATGATCAGACGTGTAGATGGCTTACATCCAAATTGAAAAAAGATATCTGGAATTCTTTGTAGTAAGCATCTATGTACCAAATGATAACACTACTGACTTCTGGAGAGAGTTGGACAAACAGCTCTCAGATCTTCCAGACAACTTGGGTGTGATTTTAGGCAGTGACTTTAAGCTGCCTATGGATAGTAACCTCAACAGTCTATCCACTCATAAATTTATTAGTAACAAGCTACACAAACAGATGAAAATTTGTTGCGATAACAACAACCTAGTAGACATCCTGCATCTTGATAATCCCACTGGGAGCGATTACACTTTTTACTCTTCACCCCATTACTCATTTTCACGAATAGACTACATTTTACTAAGCAAATCTTTCCTCCTCCTTTTTCAGTCTCTGGAAATCAAACCAATTGTGATCTCCGACCAAGTGTGAATTTCTGTTGAACTCACATTCAATGACCCCACAATACTGCCTCATCAGTGGTGTCTGAACGATTATTTTTTAGCTGACCTGGACAACAAATTGAAAATCAAGACGGCCATCAAAACGTTCCTCAAAGAAACCCCGTGAGCGACTTGTCCCCTACAATTTGTTGGAATGCCCTTAAAGCCACATCTAGAGGAATATTGATCCAATTGGCCTCCTTGAAAAATAGAGACATTCCAAGCATCAAGAGTTAGAACCAACAATTCAAACTCTGACTATCTCACTTAAATAATCTAAAGGTTTCAGTCTTCCTACCCAAATTGCGCTCAGCCCAATGTCAATACAATCAAATTCCCAGCCAGAGAGCAAAGAAAAGGATTGATGTGGCTACCGCAAATAGACTTTATAATAATAATAAAACTGGGAAATCACTAACTCACTATCTTAAATTTAAAAAAAGCAGATCCCTTGTATCAGCCATAAAAAATTTGGATGGCAAGATCACTAACTCCACAACGGGTATTCTTGACTCCTTTAAACTGTTTTACACCAAACTTTACAGTTCTAATACATCTACCTCCATTACCAAAATTAATGAATATCTTGATTCCTGTAACCTCCTTCTGATATCACAGCAGGATTTCTTTGCCATTAAGAACCCCATTACAGAAGAGGAAATCATATTGCCGTTATTTCATCAAATCTTGGAAAGAACCAGGCCTTGATGGCTACTTTATGAAATTTTATAAAACATTCCCCAACATAGTGTTAAACCCTGTCCATGCAGTCTTTCAACAATATGCCTCAACAGGCATTGTTTCCGACTGAACAACTGAAGCCACTATTTCAGTGGAAAGATCACTCAAAAATGATCGACTGAACTCCCTTATTAACATTGACTGCAATATTTATGCAAAGATACTTGCTCATAGACTTAGTCATTCAACAATTGATTCAAAATTATCAGACAGGATTTATAAAAAGGCAGAGTTGCAGCAGTCATTAGGACATTTTGTCATGTTCTAGAAAGAGTTCAACTATCCCTCTCACCGACAGCAGCCCTGGCCCTTGGTGCAGAAAAGGCCTTTGATGAGGTCTCTTGGCTCTTTCTACATGAAACACTACACAGATATCAACTTGGAGAGGAATTAAGTTGTATGATTATGGCCCTTTACTCAAACCCACAGCAAATGTTAGAGTTAATGGCCACTTATTTCAACCTTTTACACTCTCACAAGGTAATCACCAAGGGTGCTCGCTTTCACCCCTACTTTTCCTATTGGCCATTTAACCACTTATTTCTGCCTTTAGGGACAACCTTGTAATCCCAGAAATCAACTTCGCATCATGCATGCAAGTCGTTGCGGCATATGCAGATGACATATTATTACTCATCTAAAGTGCTTCCTGTGCCATACCCATCACAATAAAATAAACAGACACAAATTCACAAGTATCAGGATATTCCTTAATGAAAAACAGAGTCATTTCTGCTTAACGTACATTGCACTTCTGAAGTTATTGGTGACCTTGGCCTAAAGTGGCAATCGTCAGCACTCAAATATCTATGCATATGTTTTACTCCCAAACAATCCACTATGCGTAATGGGCAAAAAACCCTGTATAAAATCAAAGATCTCGTTAATACATGGTCTCCACAAAACATAACCTTGTGGGGGAGAGAATGGGAACATTAAAGATAATGATGGCCACATTGATTAATTTAATATCTAGCATTCTTCCAGTGATTTTATCTCCCTCATTTTTCAAGTCAAGTAGATTTTGCCATCTAAGGGTTCTTATGGAAAAACAAAAAAAACAAGAATTTCCATTAAGACTATGAAGAGGAATAAGGGGGTCATTCTGACCCCGGCGGTCCATTGGCGGGAGCACCGCCAACAGGCTGGCGGTGCCCCGCAGGGCATTCTGACCGCAGCGCTTTGGCCACGGTCAGAAGAGGAAAACCGGCGGTCTCCCGCCGGTTTTCCGCTGCCCATAAGAATCCTCCATGGCGGCGCAGCTTGCTGCGCCGCCATGGGGATTCTGACACCCCATACCGCCATCCTGTTCCTGGCGGCTCTGCCGCCAGGAACAGGATGGCGGTATGGGGTGTTGTGGGGCCCCTGGGGGCCCCACTTTGTATTTCAGTGTCTGCTTTGCAGACACTGAAATACGCGACGGGTGCAACAGCACCCGTCGCACCTTCCCACTCCGCCGGCTCCATTCAGAGCCGGCGTCCTCGTGGGAAGGTTGATTTCCACTGGGCTGGCGGGCGGCCTTTTGGCGGTCGCCCGGCAGCCCAGTGGAAATCCCAGAATCACCGCAGCGGTCTGACGACCGCGGTGCGGTGTTCTGGCGGGGGTACTTTGGCGGGCGGCCTCCGCCGCCCGCCAAGGTAAGAATCAGGGCCTAAGTCCTCCGGGGAATTAACATACCAGATTATCCCTCTATCAGAGGGCATTTCTGATCACCCAGGGGGCATGGTAGCTGCGCACACAATAACCTAATCCTTCTTCTTGGCTCAACATTGAAGCTAGCCTCACAACACCCCTACCTCATAACTCCTTACTTCCACTTCACAATATCTCGAAACTCTCTTTAACTCATTCCAAAAAAATAACATTCAACACTGTCACATCTATCCTTATGCTTGCTAAAAGTCTAGAACAACAAATTCATGGCTCAAATTAAGCCTCCTTGTGGTTTAATCATTCCATCAAACCGGAAAAACACTTTATTGGGATATGTGGGCTAAAAAAGGCATCAAAAACATAAAAACCCTAGGATCATGTACGAATCCTGTTCCCTTCTCCACCTTGCAAATGACTTCTGACCTACCAAACATTGATTTCTACAAATTCCTACAAATCAACAGTTTTAAGCAAACTAAAATCCCCACATGAACCAGATCTTAGTGGACTCTTAGACACCCTCGAGAGGAGATGACATATCACTTACATCTGTACAAATTACTTGACACACCCAATGGACAGGACTAGAGACTCTTTAATCGTAAGTGGGAAAACCATATACATGCCCCAGGAACCTCCAAGACCAACAAAATGACATGACAAATGTTAGAAATGGGGTATTTGGTTGACAGTCAGGTTACCCCCTGTTCAAGCAAGGACCCTCACTCTAGTCAGGGTAAAAGAGAATCACCCTCAGCTAACCCCTCATTACCCGCTTGGTAGCTTGGCAGAGCAGTGGGCTTAACTTCAGAGTGCTAGGTGTAAAGTATTTGTGCCAACACACACAGTAACTTAATGAAAACACTACAAAATGACACAACACCAGTTTAGAAAAATAGGAAATATTTATCTAAACAAAGCAAGACCAAAACAACAAATATCCGACATACACAAGTCAAGTTATGAATTTTCATATTAAACGAAAAAATAGCGCTTAGAAACACAAAATGCTTCGATGAGGTATTAACACGGTGTTGTGACGGAGTCGTTCCCAACAAGCCGACACCAGCAGCGCTGGAGACGGAGTCACGTAGACCCCCAAGTACAGTACCTTTGGTGAAGAGTGAAAACAAGTCGAAGTTCGAAGGCGGGGCTGCTGCAGCGTCGGGCCTGCGAAGGTCGTCGCGTTCCAGCAAAGATCACGGAGTCGGTTGCAGGCGGCGTCACCGGATTCAGCAGCGGCGGCGGTCCGAAGTAGTCTGAAGTCGATTTCCTTGGATTTCCACCAGCTTTCCTTTCAATGGCCCAGGGACTGGATAGGGCACCACTTGTCAGAGCAGGAGTCTCTCCAGAGACTCCAGGTGCTGGCAGAGAGAAGTCTTTGCTGTCCCTGAGACTTCAAACAACAGGAGGCAAGCTCTAAATCAAGCCCTTGGAGATTTCTTCACAAGATGGAAGGCATACAAAGTCCAGTCTTTGCCCTTTTACTCTGGCAGAAGCAGCAACTTCAGGATAGCTCCACAAAACACAGTCACAGGCAGGGCAGCACTTCTCCTCAGCTCTTCAGCTCTTCTCCAGGCAGAGGTTCCTCTTGATGTCCAGAAGTGATCTAAAGTCTGTGGTTTTGGGTGCTCTTCTTATACCCAATTTCTCCTTTGAAATAGGCCTACTTCAAAGTAAAGTCTCTTTTGAATGTGAAATCCTGCCTTGCCAACGCCAGGCCCCAGACGCTCACCAGGGGATCGGAGACTGCATTGTGTGAGGACAGGCACAGCCCTTTCAGGTGTAAGTGACCACTCCTTCCCTCCCTCCTAGCACAGATGGCTCATCAGGAAATGCAGACTACACCCCAGCTCCCTTTGTGTCACTGTCTAGTGGGAGGTGCAACCAGCCCAACTGTCAAACTGACCCAAACAGGGAATCCACAAACAGGCAGAGTCACAGAAATAGTATAAGGAAGAAAATGCTCACTTTCTAAAAGTGGCATTTTCAAACACACAGGGGGTCATTACAACCCTGGCGGTCCAAGACCGCCAGGGCTGTTGTGACGGAAGCACCGCCAACAGGCTGGCGGTGCTTCCCAGGTCATTACGACCGCAGCGGAAGCGCTACGGTTGCACCGCTGGGGCCGTTTCCCGCCACAATGGCCCCGGCGGTTGTAATCCGCCAGGGCAGCGCTGCTAGTAGCGCTGCCCAGGGGATTACGAGTCCCACTACCGCCAGCCTTTTTCTGGCGGTTTGAACCGCCAGGAAAAGGCTGGCAGTACGGGGTGTCACGGGGCCCTGGGGGCCCCTGCACTGCCCATGCCACTGGCATGGGAAGTGCAGGGGCCCCCTGACAGGGCCCGTGCAGCTTTTCACTGTCTGCTATGCAGACAGTGAAAAGCGCAACAGGTGCAACTGCACCCGTCGCACGTCCGCAACACCGCCGGCTCCATTTGGAGCCGGCTCCTGTGTTGCGGCCGAGATCTCCGCTGACCTGATGGGCGGAAACTAGGTTTCCGCCCGCCGGCCCAGCGGGGATCTCCAAATGGCCGGGCGGGGGTGCGACTGCATTGGCGGCCCGATCTTAAAATCAACTTTACTAAAAGATGTATTTTTAAATTGTGAGCTCAGAGACCCCAAACTCCACATGTCGATTCGCTCCAACAGGGAATCCACACTTTAATCAGATTTAAAGGTAGCCCCCATGTTAACCTATGAGAGGGACAGGCCTGGCAACAGTGAAAAACAAATTTAGCAATATTTCACTGTCAGGACATATAAAACACATTACTATATGTCCTACCTTAACCATACACTGCGCTATGCCCTTGGGGCTACCTAGGGCCTACCTTAGGGGTGCCTTACATGTAAGAAAAGGGAATGTTTAGGCCTGACAAGTGGGTACACTTGCCAAGTCGAATTTACAGTTACAACTTCACACACAGACACTGCAGTGACAGGTCTGAGATATGATTACAGAGCTACTTATGTGGGTGGCACAACCAGTGCTGCAGGCCCACTAGTAGCATTTGATTTACAGGCCCTGGCACCTCTAGTGCACCTTACTAGGGACTTACTAGTAAATCAAATATGCCAATCATGGATAAACCAATCAACCATACAATTTACACAGAGAGCATATGCACTTTAGCACTGGTTAGCAGTGGTAAAGTGCTCAGAGTTCAAAAGCCAACAGCAACAGGTCAGAAAAAATAGGAGGCAGGAGGCAGGAGGCAAAAAGATTGGGGATGACCCTGCATAAGCAAATAAGTCTAACACAACCCCCTACCAGCCTAAAGCCAGGGGAGAACAATCAATACCTTGATGTACTTCCCTGACTGGGGCGATAGAACAAGGACCCAGGCCCACACAGCAGGGGCATGTTCCAGTTCTACGCCTTCCTGACTCCAGTTGGATCCCTCTGTCCATACTCTCAGGGCCCACCAAGGTACCCCATGGGGAACCCTTCTCCACATCTGCAGATAAGATCTGTACAGAAGCTAACTTTACTTTGCTCACAGATGTATCCCAATGGGCAGATAGCACCACCAGGGCCAACACAGTGGTGTTGCCCACTCCACCCCTGGGGTGTTACTCTCGTTCCCCCCCCCAGGGGCAACTCTGTCCACCAGGACAGCAAGCCACAGTGACCCCTGGCAACTGTCAAGGATGAGAGCCTGACCTCAGGCCTCTCCAACCACTGTGACTGTGGAGAGTGGGGGGCAGTAACCCCAGGTGCCTGACACCCTTTGACCACTCTCCCTTCCACCAGGTCAGGGATAACAACCTGACCCTGGTGCTCCCCTCTGGGGGTCTGTACCCTCCCTGTAGGAGTATCACCCCCAGAGTCCAAAATTGTCAGGGTGCTTGTAGAAGCACTCCTGCACAATTCTACCACCAGGGCAGGGATGTAAACCTGCAACTGGTCCTCCAACATGGGATCTGTATCTTCAGGTTGAGCCAGGGTCAGGGTGAGGCTTCCTTCCCCCTGCCCTCCCTTCTGGGGTCCTGCACCCCCTAACTGGGAGTGGCCCTCCCAGAAGACAACATGGTAGGGGCACTGTTAACAGTAGCCCCTTCCTCCAGGTCGGGGGGGACACACTGAACCTGGCCTTCCAATCCAGGGTCTGTACCCTTAGATTGCACTGGGGTTAGGGGTGAGTCTCTCTCTCCCCTGCCCCTACTCTATGGGTTCTGCACCCCCCCTCAGGGAGAGTACCCATTGAAATCACACCAGGGGGGGTGATTGGGCAAACGACCCCCACCCTTGAGGTCAGGGTTTACTCCCTGCACCTGATCCTCCAGTCCAGGGTCTGTACCCACAGATTGGACCACCGCCTGGAAACCCAGGACTTCCGGGGGGCATACATACCCACGACCAGGTCAGAGTTTACCCTCTGAACCTGGTCATCAACCCAAGAGTCACCACCCTGCGGTTGAACCACTGCCTGGCGCACCAGGACTTTCTTGGGAGCACTCCTACCCCCCATGAGGTCAGAGTTTACCCCCTGAACCTGATCATTCAATCCAGAGTCACCAACCTGTGGTTGAACCATTGCCTGGCACACAAGGACTTCCAGGGGGGCACACTTACCCCACTCAAGGGACACACCGTCCTCAAGGGCGACACAAGAGTCTGGCTGGCACAGGTCTCCTGACCTCTGCCCATCTGACAGAGTCTGGATTCCTCCCAACCCAGAAATGGTCTCACCAAGGTCATTCCTGGGGGGCTCTGCTCTCAGAGCTGACCCCTGACCCTCCAGGTTCTCTACTGGGGTCCGCAACCCCCTCTCAACCCTTTGTCTGGACTTCTGCACCCCCTCACTAGGAGTGGTACTGCCAGACACCAGAACTGGTGGGACGCTGGTTACAGCCGCCCCTCCAAGTTCTCCTGACACTGTGGGGTCTCCCTCAACAGATGGCCCTACAGTACAGGCTAGGCTCCCCTCCTGGTGTTCCCTCATGGAACCCTTTAGGACCTGGCACTGGATCTCGGGCACCTTGGGCCTCAGCCCATCCCCATTTCCTCTCCTCTGAGACTGGACATGGAGTCCCTCACCCATCTCACTACACTGGGACGTACCTGGGACACTACAATCCTTACCTACCTCACCTGGTTGGGAAATACCTAGACCAGTCCTCTCAAGAGCACCCCCAAATGCCTCTTCAGGCTCTCTGGTACTCACCAAGAGTTCTGCCTCCAGTGTAAGTTCCCTGGGATCAGAGAACTCACACTCCACCTGGTGTTGGCGTAGCTCTGGAAAATAAGGACTAGACATATGCTCTCCAGCAATTACATCACTCAGCCCCTCACATGAATTAACCAAAGTACCCTTCACCCAAACATCCAGTGACTCTGCTTTGAAAAAGCACCCTACATCACCCTCCTGAGACTGGTGAGACAGTACCTGACTGTCCCTGACACTCAACCCACACTCTTCCGGGATGTCTTCACACTCTATAACCAGGACTTCTACCTGGGGGGAACCCCTCTCCCTGTCACTCTCACCTAGAGTCAGTAGAGTGTCCCTCCCACCAGTAGGAATATGACTCCCCCTGCCAGTTCCCCAAATAACCTCAGGGACCCTGTGCATCACTGGAGCTACCTCATACCCATGAACCTCCTGGCGTGTGTTAACTCCTTCCTTCAAGTAGGGCACCACACCTCTTGGCATGTGCACTTCTTCAGCAGCACTGGATATAAATTGTTGCTGCCACCATTCTAGCTGGACTCAGCCCTCCTAACTGCCAGCTCTTCCAGTTTTAGCTCATAAGCCAAAATCATAGTTTCCATCTCGAAGTCCCTTTTCCTTTCCCTTTGCATCCTCAACTTTTCTGCCTCCAACCGGCGAGCCCTTTCTGCCTGTCTGTCCTGCACATCTTTAGGAGTCAGACCCTTAGAGGACCTACTGCTACCACTCCTGGAGACCCTCCCCCCAGGTGTAACAGGTACCTCTACTACACCACCGTGTAGAGTCTGCACTTTCCCATCCATATCTTCTATGTGCCACCCAGCTTCCTTGGCTGTCACCCAGGCCCTCAATGCCTCTTGCAGCTCCCCCTTCCTGGCAGAGCTCTTAACGGGACAGGCAAGATCTTCACAGAACTGTTTCAATTGAGCAACTGAGTACCTCTACCTCTTCAGTTTCCCTACTTCAAACACAGCTCCAGCTGTTGCATCTCCAGATTGAGACATGATGGCAACAAGTGCAAAGTTCCAGTGGCAGAAAACAAGTTCCCAATGAAGTAAAAATAATCAGTCAAGGGATCAGCAAAATTATGGAAGTAGAACAAAAAGGAGTCCCAAAGAGAAAGATGAAAGGTCACCAAACGAGTAGTATATGGTCACGTAGGGGTCTGAGATCAAAACAGTAGAGTACACTTAATCACTGTATGTCAAGTACAAATACAAGTGGAAATCCCACTGCTGCCACCAAGGTTAGAAATGGGGTCTTTGGTTGACAGTCAGGTTACCCCCTGTTAAAGCAAGGACCCTCACTCTAGTCAGGGTAAAAGAGAGTCACCTTCAGCTAACCCCTGCTTACCCCCTTGGTAGCTTGGCAGAGCAGTAGGCTTAACTTCAGAGTGCTAGGTCTAAAGTATTTGTACCAACACACACAGTAACTTAATGAAAACACTACAAAATGACACAACACCAGTTTAGAAAAATAGGAAATATTTATCTAAACGAAACAAGACCAGAATGGCAACAATCCGACATACACAAGTCATGGTATGAATTTTTAAAGATTAAACTCAAAAATAGCACTTAGAAACACAATATGCTTCGATGAGGTATTAACACGGCGTCGTGACGGAGTCGTTCCCAACAAGCCGACACCAGCAGCGCTGGAGACGGAGTCGCGTAGACCCCCAAGTACAGTACCTTTGGTGAAGAGTGAAAACAAGTCAATGCGCAAAGTCGGGGATCATGGCGTCTGTGTGAAACGTTGAATCCGCGTACTTCAAACGGCGTTGGTCACAGCGTGGTGCGGCGACATCCACGGAGTCGCGGGCTTCAGAGGGGCTGCTGCGGCGTCAGGCCTGTGAAGGTCGTTGCGTTCCAGCAAAGATCACGGAGTCGGTTGCAGGCCGCGTCACCGGATTCAGCAGCGGCGACGGTCTGAAGTCGTCCAAAGTCGATTTCCTTGGATTTCCACCAGCTTTCCTTTCAAGGGCCCAGGGACTGGATAGGACACCACTTGTCAGAGCAGGAGCCTCTCCAGAGACTCCAGGTGCCGGCTGAGAGAAGTCTTTGCTGTCTGAGACTTCAAAGAACAGGAGGCAAGCTCTAAATCAAGCCCTTGGAGATTTCTTCACAAGATCGAAGGCATACAAAGTCCAGTCTTTGCCCTCTTACTCTGGCAGAAGCAGCAACTGCAGGATAGCTCCACAAAGCACAGTCACAGGCAGGGTAGCACTTCTCCTCAGCTCTTCAGCTCTTCTCCAGGCAAAGGTTCCTCTTGATGTCCAGAAGTGATCTAAGGTCTGTGGTTTTGGTTGCCCTTCTCATACCCAATTTCTCCTTTGACGTAGGCCTACTTCAAAGTAAAGTCTCTTTTGAATGTGAAATCCTGTCTTGCCCAGGCCAGGCCCCAGACACTCACCAGGGGATCGGAGACTGCATTGTGTGAGGACAGGCACAGCCCTTTCAGGTGTAAGTGACCACTCCTCCCCTCCCTCCTAACACAGAAGGCTCATCAGGAAATGCAGACTGCACCCCAGCTCCCTTTGTGTCACTGTCTAGTGTGAGGTGCAACCAGCCCAACTGTCAAACTGACCCAGACAGGGAATCCAAAAACAGGCAGAGTCACAGAAATGGTTTAAGCAAGAAAATGTTCACTTATTAAAAGTGGCATTTTCAAACACACATTCTTAAAATCAACTTTACTAAAAGATGTATTTTTTAATTGTGAGCTGAGACCCCAAACTCCACATGTCCATCCGCTCCAACAGGGAATCTACACTTTAATCAGATTTAAAGGTAGCCCCCATGTTAACCTATGAGAGGGACAGGCCTTGCAACAGTGAAAAATGAATTTAGCAATATTTCACTGTCAGGACATATAAAACACATTATTTTATGTTCTACCTTAACCATACACTGCACAATGCCCTTGGGGCTACCCAGGGCCTACCTTAGGGGTGCCTTACATGTAAGAAAAGGGAATGTTTAGGCCTGGCAAGTGGGTACACTTGCCAAGTCGAATTTACAGTTACAACTGCACACACAGACACTTCAGTGGCAGGTCTGAGACATGATTACAGAGCTACTTATGTGGGTGGCACAACCAGTGCAGCAGCACCACTAGTATCATTTGATTTACAGGCCCTGGCACCTCTAGTGCACCTTACTAGGGACTTACTAGTAAATCAAATATGCCAATCATGGATAAACCAATCAACAATACAATTTACACAGAGAGCATCTGCACTTTAGCACTGGGTAGCAGTGGTAAAGTGCTCAGAGTTCAAAAGCCAACAGCAACAGGTCAGAAAAAATAGGAGGCAGGAGGCAAAAAGATTGGGGATGACCCTGCATAAGCAAAAAAGTTTAACAACAACAAATCTGGAATTCTCCATTTGAAGCCAAGATTACCCCCATTTTGGCACAATTCAGATTTTGGTCCATCTATAAAACATGCTGGATCCCGGACAGACTAAACTGGGACTGATGGACTTGTTGGTGGTGTAGAGAGGGCATAGGGATCTGCAACATATGTTTGTCACATGCTAACTGACACATCCACTATGGATTAAAATACAAGACCAACTATGCCAGATCACTGAAGTTACACTAGATATTGATTTCTTAATAACAGAGTACATGGTAATCCCTGTGCTGTGGTATTCGACCCAAAACAGCATCTCTAGTAGACCTTTTTCCTTCCTTAGGCACTAAGGGGCATATTTATACTCTGTTTGCGCCGGATTTGCATCATTTTTTTGGGCGCAAAGCTAACTCCATATTTATACTTTGGCGCTAGACCCGTCTAGGACAAAATGATGAAGTTGGAGTCATTTTTGTACCGTGGAAACCTACCTTGCATTAATGAGATGCAAGGTAGGCATTCCTAGGCAAAAGAAATGAGACTAAGGCATTTTTGCCTTATTTATACTCCTGTGCAAAAATGACGCACGGGAGGAGGAGGGCCTTAGAAAATGTCTCTAAGCCTGTTTGGAGTCATTTTTTAACGCCTGGGTCAGGGCAGGTGTTAGGGGACCTGTGGGCTCATTTCCATGGTCTCTGACCATGGAAGCAGTCCACAGGTGCCCTTCCCTGCACCCAGGGACACCCCCTGCCACCCTCGTCCACCCCTGGAGGACACCCATGGATGGGAGGACACATCTACGGTAAGTCCAGTTAAGTTTTGTTAAGTTTTTTATTTTAAAGTGGCATGGGGGGCCTACCTTGGGCCCCCCTACATGCTACTGTGCCCATTGGCCATGCCCAGGGGACAGAAGTCCCCTGGGCATGTCCACTGGGCAGGGGGGCATGACTCCTGTCTTTGCTAAGACAGGAGTCATTTCTATGGGGGATGTCAGTCAGAAAATGAATCTAGTCAGGTTAGAGTCAATATTTTTGACTCTAACCTGACTTGCACCATTCTTTGACGCACAACCCCCAGTCTTCCCTACGCCTCCACTGCCCAGTTAGCGTAATTTATTTTGACACTAACCAGGCTGCAGCGCCGGCTACCATCATTCCTTAAAGATGACGCCCGGCTGGCGCATTAGAATGGCGGCAGCCGGTGTTAAACATTTTGACACAAACCTGCGCTGGTGAAGGTTTGCGTCAAAAAGTATAAATATGGGCCTAAAGGGCATATTTATACTCTGTTTGCACCGAATTAGCTTCGTTTTTTTTTACTCTGATTTTGTGCAAAACTAACTCCATATTTATACTTTGGCGCTAGACTTGTCTAGTGCCAGATTTATGGAGTTAAAGTCATTTTTTGGACATGGAAACCTACCTTGCCTTAATGAGATGCAAGGTTGGCGTTCCCGTGCAAAAAATGACTCTATGGCCTTAACGCCATATTGATACGCCTGTGCAAAAATGGTGCACGTGAAGGAGGAGGGGTCAAAAAATGGGGCAAAGCTTGCTTTGCCCCATTTGTTAATGCCTGGGTCAGGGCAGGCGTTACGGGACCTGTGGGCCTATTTCCATGGTGGAACACCATGGAATAAGCCCACAGATGCCATCCCCAGGTCCCAGGGACACCTCCACCCACACAAGAGGGTCAGCAGAGGATGGGGGTCCGTATCCCAGGTAAGTACAGGTAAGAATTTTATAATATTTTTTAAAGTGCCATAGGGGGCCCTGAAATGGGCCCCAATACATAGCACAAGATGCAATGGTCATTCCCAGGGGATCTGGTCCCCTGTGCTGGCCATTGGGGTGGTGGGCATGACGAGTCATGGTATCAATGGTTTTGCATCAGAAAATGACTCTAGCCAGGTTAGAGTCATTTTTATTTCTACTGTAACCTGCCTAACATAATTTTTTGTTGCAAAACCCTCTTTTTCCATACAGCCGGCCCCACGCGACTAATGTCATTTTTTTTACACTAGCCTACCCTTTGCACCGGCTTGCACCATTCCATAAATATGGTGCCCGGCTAGTGCACAGAAATGGTGTAAGCCGGTGCTAAACTTTTTGGTGCAAATCTATAAATCAGGGCCTAAGGGGCATATTTATACACTGTTTGCACTGAATTAGCGTCATTTTTGTTTATTCTAGTTCAGTGCAAAACTCTATATTTATACTTTGGCGCTAGACCCAACTAGTGCCAAATTTATGGAGTTAAAGTAATTTTTTGGAAGTGGAAACCTACCTTGCCTTAATGAGATGCAGGGTAGGCGTTCCCGTGCAAAAAATGACTTTATGGCCTTGATGCCATATTTATACTCCCGTGCAAAAATGGTGCACAGGAGGGAGGAGGGGTCAAAAAATGGTGCAAAGCATGCTTTGCCCCATTTTTTAATGCCTGGGTCAGGTCAGGCATTAGGGGACCTATGGGCCTATTTCCCTTTCCATTTCCCATAGGTGCCATCCTCAGGCAAGTCCCAGGTAAGTCTAGGTAAGTACAGGTAAATATTGCATTTTATTTTTTAAAGTGCCATAGGGGGGCCTGAAATGGGCCCCCTACATGGCACTGGGTGCAATGGCCATGCCCAGGGGACCCTGGTCCCCTGTGCTGGCCATTGGAGTGGTGGGCATGACTCCTGTCTTTTCTAAGACAAGAGGCATGTGGTATGGATGGTTTTATGTCAGGAAATTACTCTAGGCAGGTTAGAGTAATTTTTTTACTCTAACCTGCCTAACGTACATTTTTGGTGCAAAACCCCCTTCTTCCATAGCGCCAGCCCCACCCGACTACACTAGCCCACCCTTTGCACCGGCTTGCACTATTCCATAAATATGGTGCCTGGCTGGTGCACAGAATTGGTGCAAGCCAGTGCTAAATGTTTTGGTGCAAAACTGCGTTAGTGCGGTTTTGCACCAAAATGTATAAATCAGGAAATCCACTTCCACTAGCGCCTTTGATAAATGGAGGCATTTACTTTGCTCAGTCAGAGGCGCTGATAAAACTCAAGATGCTAAACTCCAGGGCTCCTCTGGAACCAGATTATTTTAGAAGGCCTTTGATAAATATTTACAGAAGAACAAACCACCATAAATGCTCTCCTCTGGACTCTTCCAAACTTAAGATCTCGGCTTGATCTTTTTTCACAACCACACCTATTTAGTATTATGTAGCCCTTCTTTACTTGCCTCCCCTTTCCTATCCCTTCTCCTATTCCTCCCCGCTGTACATTATGGGCAGACATTTTGTTTGAAATTGGTTAGGGCTGTCAGTCTCTCAATATTATTATTCCCAGTCTTGCTCAGTGATAAGAGATATTGTACAACTGTTTGGTATGACAAGCAATTGTTTATTTGTATACTCTCAGCATCTATACTGTAAAATCAATACCATTGCTTTTTCTTTTCGTTGGGCTACTTGAGTGTACCACTTATCATTGCACTGTTGATTTTTGTTTTGATTTTGCTTTGTTTGTCACTTTTGCACGAAATAAATAAAAACATCAGAAAAAACTTCAACAAGGTCACATCAACTTCATTAAAGGGCCTCTTTGCCCTATACAGTCGATATTTCATGGTTTTCCTTCCTATTGCTTTATCATCTCTTAATATTTATTAAAGTGCCAAGAGATACTGGTGCAAAACATTCAAAGTGTGAACATTTATTTTTGCAAGATTTCCTAGTGACATAGTAAACTAAAGTGCAATTCACTTGGATGTTTATATACATATTACATTGATATTTTCAGTGATGTTATCAACGATGTCATGAGTGCCATAATTTGTGGGGTAATTAGCAGTGCATGGCGAGGGCACAAGTTATAGTTACCTTAGGGCACAACTTATAATTACTTGAGGAAACTCTAACTATAGCAGGTGAATTTCTATGGTTTTGTATGTTTAACATGTGAACCAAATTATAATGTCTTTGTAACCTTTGTTTTTTTCAGTTAATTGCTATGTTTTTTTAATTCTATTTCCTAACTATAACACCCCTGCAACCTTTATTTTTTTTCAGTGAATTTCTATGTTTTTTTAACGTATAGTACTTTTCATTAATATACATTAATCCAACACCGCCGCACATAACTGGTTGCCGTCAAGGCCTGGCCTGAGGCCAGTTTCTTCGGCCAACTCCCCAACCACCCAGCTCTACTCTGCACACAGCCCTTTAGCCATGTGCAGCGGGAGTTGGCCACAGCCTATCTCTCTGGGTGTGAGAATCGATTTAAGAGGGTGTATCTGGGGGTGAGAGTGGCTTTGAGAGTCCCTGTCTGGGTGTGAGAGGGTGTGCAGAAGTATTAGTGGGTATGTCAGTGTCTGTGCAGGTCTGTGAGTGGCTGAATGAGGGTGTCTATGGGTCTGTGAGTGGGCGTGTGAGAGTGCGAGTGGGTTTGCTAGTGGGTGCGTTAGTGTCTGAGTGGGTCTGTGTGTGAGTGCTTGAAGGTCTGACTGGGGCTGTGAGTGGGTGCACAAGGATCTGAGTGGGTCTGTGAGTGGGTGTGTGAGTGTCTGAATGGGTCTTTGAGTGGGTGCGTAAGGGTGTGAGTGGGAGAAAGAGATTGAAGGAGAGGGAGAGAAAGATAGTGAGAAGGAAATAGAATTTTTAGGCTTTGCTGGATGATGTACTTAGAATGAGATATTTCTGCACAAATTGCCAATTAAAAAAGTAAGATCACCTTAAAGTATGAGCCTTAAACATTTGCAGCTGAAAAATGGAGGGAAATGACCAGGGACACACCTGGACTCAAACCCTCAATGCTTAGTGTGAAGATCTGTGACCTTCACACTTGAGATATTCTTTTTTTCCAAAATATATTTTTGTTGCCCTTTATGGGCTATCTGGTACTGTGGGGGGAGCCTCAAGGCTTCCCCCTCGGTCCCTGACAATTCTTTAGATGTATTTTATTATATGCCCTTTATGGGCTATCTGGGGCCATGGGGGGAGCCTCAAGGCCTCCCCCACAATCTCATTGCTCCAACAAGCAGGCAGCTGCTTTTAACCAAAGCTCCCTGGTCACTGGGGCAATGCTGTCATCTCTGTTTCCTGCATGCATACCTGCATGCAGGGTGCAGAGATAAAAACTCTGTTTTCAGACAGTGGGACCTGCTGTCAGAAACCAGAGTGTTTGCTGTGACTTGACTTCAGCTGTCAAAGCTGCAGCCAAGCCACAGCAAAAAACGATGTTCTGGTAGTGGGCACCCCAAAACATAGCAGGAGCCGGCCCTGGGGGGGTGACGGTCTCCAGGGCCATCAGTGACTCCTCGATGGGGGCCGTGCAGCCTCCCCCCAATGTGATAGCCCTGAGGAGGTGGTAGTCCGTGGAGCAGCGGAGGGGCTGCGTGGGCCCCTGGCCAGAATATAAAGATTGCCCCGTGGAGTTGGTGGTCCCTAGGGTTACAGGGGGTCCAAAATGGGCCACCTTCACTTTTTGTTCTCTTTGTCCTGGGGAGGTGGTGGTCCCTGGGGCAGCGGGGGAGGCCAAATGGCCTCCCCTACACAATTAAAGCATTTTGCTCCGAGAAGGTGGTGGTCCCTCGCGGTCTAAGGTAACTATAACTTGCACCCCTGCCATGCTGTTTTTTCTTCAATATTTGACTTCTAATGTTTCAAGGATGTTTTTATAATTGTATTGATGTTAAAAAAGTTGTAATGAATGCTGTGGTATATGGGGTAATTAGCAATGGATGGTGAGGGCGCGAGTTATAGTTACCTTAGGCCGTGAGTTATAGTTACTTGAAATAACTATAACTACTGAATTTCTATGGTTTTGTGTGAGTAAATTCAGAACCTAACTATTATGTCCCTGTAGCCTTTGGCTTGTTAAGTGAATTTCTGTGTTTTTTATTTCAATTTCGTAACTATAACGTCCCTGTAACCATGTGTTTTCAGGGAATTTCTATGTTGTTTTTAATGTAAAGTAATTTCTATTACTATATGCCAATCCAGCTACCGCAGTAGCGGGGTTTGGCAGCTGTGGCCAGACCCTGCGGCCAACCCCCATACCCCTCCAACACCATGCTGCCCACGGCCTTTGGCCATTCACAGTGGGATTTGCCCGCATGACCTGTCTCTCTGGTTGTGAGAATAGGTGTGAGGGTGTCTCTAGGAGTGAGAGTGACCATGAATGCATCTCTCTGAGAGAGGGTAATTATAGTAAGCACACTTGCTTTGCCTTCGCCAAGCCCAGGAGTTAGGATAATTTGTCCTTTCAAGAAGTGGACCTTGTAGGAGGCTGGCCTGGCTTATAGTGGGTACCTGATGGTACTTACACCTTGTGCCAGGTCCAGTTATCCCTTATTAGTAGATTAGTAGTGTTCTAGCAGCTTAGGCTGATAGAGGTAGCTAAAGCAGAGCAGCTTAGGCTCAACTAGGAGACATGCAAAGCTCCTACTATTCCACTTATATCATATAGCACTATATCATAAGAAACACAATATTCAGAGTTACCAAAAAGAAAGGTACTTTATTTTAGTGACATTGTGTCAGAAATATCTCAGAGGATATACTCCCTTAGAAGGTAAGTAAAATACACAAAATATACACAGAAACCAAAATCAGGTAAGTAAACAGTTAGAAAAGTAGTGCAAACACTGTAGAATACAATAGGATGCAATAGGCCTAGGGGCAACACAAACCATACACTCTAAAAGTGGAATGCGAACCACGAATGGACCCCAGGCCTAGTGTAGTGTGTAGAGGGTCACTGGGAGTGTAAGAAAACTCTAAGGGTGTCCAAGATACCCCACCCCAAGACCCTGAAAAGTAGGAGTAAAGTTACCATACTACCCCAGAAACACACTAAAGTCATGATAGGAGATTCTGCAAGGACAACAATGACTGCAAAGCACTGAAGATGGATTCCTGGACCTGAGGACCTGTAAAGGAAGGGGACCAAGTCCAAGAGTCACAAAAGTGTCCGGGGGGGGGGCAGGAGCCCACTAAACCCCGGATGAAGGTGCAAAAGGGCTGCCTCTGGGTGGAAGAAGCTGAAGATTCTGCAACAACAGAAGATGCCAAGAACTTCTCCTTTGCACAGAAGATGTCCCATGGTGTGTTGGAGGATGCAGAGTTGTTTCCATGCACAGAGACCATAAGCAAGCCTTGCTAGCTGCAGGAGTCACTGTTGAAGAAAATGGATGCTGCCTGGGCCCAGGAAGGACAAGGAGGTCGCCCCTTGGAGGAGGAGACAGAGGGGGCACTCAGCAGCACATAGAGCCCATTCAGAAGCAGGCAGCACCTGCAGAAGCACTTGAACAGGCATTCAAGAAATCTGAGCATGGCGGTCATCTCAACACTACAAAGAAGGGTCCCACGAAGCTGGTGGTCAACTCAGCGAGTTGAGCAATGCAGGACAGAGTGCTGGGGACCTGGGCTATGCTGTGCACAAAGGATTTCTTGCAAAAGCGCACAGAAGCCCTAGCAGCTGCAGTTCACCTGTACTCAGGATTACTGTCTGGCGTGGGGAGGCAGGATTTAACTCACCAAATTTGGACAGAAGGACCTCTGGACTGTCGGGGTTACTTGGATCCAGCTCCTGTGTTCCAGGCACCATGCTCGTCAAGATGAGAGGGGACTCAGAGGACCAGTGATGCAGAGGTTTGGTGCCTGCTTTAGCAGGCGGAAGATTCAGTCGACCCACTGGAGATTTCTTCTTGGCTTCCAGTGCAGGGTGAAGGCAGACAGTCCTCAGAGCATGCACCACAAGGAAACAGTCAAGAAAGCCAGCAGGATTAGGCGCTACAATGTTGCTGGTGGTTGTCTTGCTACTTTTTTGCGGTTTTGCAGGTGTCCTGGAGCAGTCAGTGGTCGATCCTTGGCAGAAGTTGAAGAGGGAGATGCAGAGGAACTCTGGTGAGCTCTTGCATTCATTATCTGATGAGAAACCCACAGGAGAGGCCCTAAATTGCCCTCAGAGGAGGATTGGCCACCTAGCCAGGTAAGCGCCTATCAGGAGGGGTCTCTGAAGTCACCTGCTGGCACTGGCCACTCAGAGACCTCCATTGTTCCCTCACACCTCTGCATTCAAGATGGCAGAGGTCTGGGACACACTGGAGGAGCTCTGGGCACCACCCCTGGGGTGGTGATGGATAGTGTAGACTGGTTTATGCAAGGAGGGCACCATCTGTGCCCTTCAAAGTATTCCCAGAGGCCAGGAGAGGCTACTCCTCTCAGGCCCTTAACACCTATTTCCAAAGGGAGATGGTGTAACACCCTCTCTCAGAGGAATTCCTGTGTTCTTCCTTCCTGAGGCTGGGCTGCCCAGACCCCAGGGGGGCAGAAACCCGTCTGTGGGTTGGCAGCAGCGGTAGCTGCGGTGAAAACCCCAGAGAGCTATTTTGGCAGTACCCGGGGTCCATCCTGGAGCCCCAGGTATTCATGGGATTGGCACCCCAATACCAGATTTGGCATGGGGGGACAATTCCATGATCTTAGACATGTTACATGGCCATATTCGGAGTTACCATTGTGAAGCTACATATAGGTATTGACCTATATGTAGTGCACACGTGCAATTGTGTACCCGCACTCACAAAGTCTGGGGAAATTGCCCTGAACAATGTGGGGGTACCTTGGCTAGTGCCAGGGTGCCCTCACACTTAGTAACTTTGCACCTAACCTTCACTAAGTGAGGGTTAGACATATAGGTGACTTATAATTTACTTAAGTGCAGTGTAAAATGGCTGTGAAATAACTTGGACGTTATTTCACTCAGGCTGCAGTGGCAGTCCTGTGTAAGAATTGTCTGAGCTCCCTATGGGTGGCAAAAGAAATGCTGCAGCCCATAGGGATCTCCTGGAACCCCAATACCCTGGGTACCTAGGTACCATATACTATGGAATTCTAAGGGTGTTCCAGTGTGCCAATCAGAATTGGAGAAAATGGTCACTAGCCTGCAGTGACAATTTTAAAAGCAGAGAGAGCATAAGCACTGAGGTTCTGGTTAGCAGAGCCTCAGTGACAGTTAAGCACCACACAGGGAACACATTCAGGCCACAAACAATGAGCACTGGGGCCCTGGCTAGCAGGGTCTCAGTGAGACATATAAAACACACTGACAATTAGGGTTTTCACTATGAGCACTGGGGTCCTGGCTAGCAGGATCCCAGTGAGACAGTAAAAACACACTGACATATACTCACAAACAGGCCAAAAGTGGGGGTAACAAGGCTAGAAAGAGGCTACCTTCCTACAGACCTTGAACTGGGACACCTGCTATGTTTATATTTGTAAGTGCTTCCTGTTGAGGTTCAATTTCTGTGAAATGAGCATCATGGCCAAAAAGGAAGCTCACCTCCTCGTTTATCCACAAGAGTCCACAGTTTTGCACAAAATGTCTACCCATCTGGAGCTCTTTCTACAGGTTAGGTAGTAAGTGCTACTTTGTTGGGTTCATGTCTGCGTGCTCCCCCTCCCCTGGCTGATTTCGGCCCTTAGAACCCAGGGCACCCAGTGTGCAATGGGATGGTAGGGGGTGCCTGAAAGCCCCTGCCGTCCCACCCGGCTCCCATCTTCCTGCTGTCACAGAAAAAAAGCTCCTAAAGATGCAGCTCCCACTCTGTGAGAGCAATAGTTTGAGTGGATAGTGGGAAAATGAGCAGGCCAGTAAACAGAGGAAGCTCCGCTTCCAGTAAGTGAGAGCTATTTGACAGACCTCACTTGCTGGAACTGGAGTGTTTGCTCTGACTTGGCAGAAGCTGTTAGAGCTACCGCCAAGTCAGAGCAAACAGCTATGTCCCGGGGTGGGCACCTCGGGACATAGCAGGAGCCGGCCCTGGGAGATGGGGGATACCAGGGCCATTATTGGCTTCAGTGCAGCACCCCCTCCAACATTAGAGTTTGCCCTGAGTGTCCCCACCAGACCCCCTAACTTCTTTAAATTCATCCCTGGGGAGGTGGTGGTCCCTCGTGCTGTGGGGGAGGCCACACAACCCCCCCACATTTTATTCGAAGATGGCCCCAGGGAGGTGGTGGACCTCAAGGCTGGGAGGGGGGGCAGTGCATCCCCCCACATTTCATTTAAAGATAGCCCTGGAGAGGTGACGGTCCCCAGGGCTGTGGGGTGACCCCACTTCTCCCCGACAGACATTACTATATTATAGCCCCGGGGAGGTGGTGGTCCCCAGGGCACTTGGGGGGGATAGTGTGTTCCACTTACGTTTCATTCAAAGATAGCCCTGGGGAGATGGTGGTTCCTAGGGCTGTGAGGTGACCCCACCGTCCCAACATATTACTATATTATAGCCCCGGGGAGGTGGTGGTCCCTGAGTCTGTGGTGGTGGGTGCACAGCCCCCGGCACATTACTATATTATAGCCACAGGGAGGTGGTGGTCCCCAGGTCTAATCCAAGCCCTAGGGGGGAGGTGGTGGTCCCGAGGTCTAATCCAAGCCCTAGGGGGAGCTCCCATGGGCCCCTCCTTTTTCAATGTCTCCGGGACACCTAGGGGCTAACTACAAAACAAGCACAGGAGCCCATGCTTGTTTTTCAAAACATTTTCACCAGATCCACGGGTCCGCCGCGACTCAGTGAAAAAAAAAATGCTTTGTTGCTCTGGTGGGGGTCCCTCTGGGACCACAGCGCCAGAGGTAAGGGGTCAAGGTGTCCCTACCCTGGCCCTTTTTCTTTTGTCAAATTTTTTTTCTGGACTTGACTGAAGCCGAGTTCTAAAATGGCTGCCAACACTTCCTTGCTGAAGTGTTGGCAGCCAATCAGATCTCAGCACAAGATTGGGAGGGTTTGCAGAGCCTTCGCATCCCTATACATACACATTTGTTTTTTTTTCTAATTTTTCAAAAATTACTGAGCCGATTTCCACTGAATAACAAAAAGGTCTCTTTCTGGACCAAAAGCAACCTTTCTACCAAATGTGGTGTAAATCTGTCCAGTGGTTCGGTCGCTATTCCTGTTCAAAAGCTCCATGGAAAAAAGCATGGGGAAAAAGCATTTTGGGACCCCCTCTGCTTGATGGATCACCCTGAAACTATCCGGACAGCAGCTGAAGTAAGCGGCATATATTTTTAGAAAATATTGTGAAGATTCATCAAATAGCATCTAAGTTATTAACAAAGCAAAAAAAAGTTTTTTCTATAGAAACTAGGCCCTAACTATAACTACCTAGTGGTGTCCGCCACTAGGTAATACATATACACAAACAAACGCCCACATGCACACACACATACACACACACACACATATATGCATAACCCACTGGGAAGTTATAACTAGGTTAGCGTTTCCAGGGAAATTTGTCTTTTGTGTTTCTAGGAACTTTGGCGAATCTCTATGAAACATTCCAAAAAAAATGCTTTTTTTAAACTAGTTTATACATAGAAAGCTTCGGAGTGATTCGTGAAGCACAGGTCAATAAAAACACAGGGAGGGGTCCCAAAACAAAAAATCCCCATACATTGTCCTAAGACTTCTTTAGGCAGGGCTACCGCAAGAAATACACCAAGGGCCTTATGTACAAGCCCATTGTGCCACCGCTGCATAAAAATTTTTTCAACGCAGCAGTGGCACCAGCAGTGCACTACACTGCTCCATCTTTACAAACTGATCCATGTGTTAGTTTGTAAAGCCCCGCATCACATTATACTTGCTCCAGATATAATGTATGCAGGGTAGGCGTTCCAAAGAGAAAAAACACACAGAAGTGGTGCAGTGTAATTTACAACATTTCACTGCGTCATTCTGCAATTTCACTGCCTCAAAATGTGAACGCCTGCTAGGGGCAGGTGTTAAATTGACTCAGGGCTTTTCCCTTTATGTGAGACTCCTCACATTGCTGGAATTGCATGAATTTAATGACACTACTCCAGCAATGCGTGAGTTTAGCTCAAACAGATGCTCTCAAGCCCAGTTTTTTAAACTAGAGCATTCTGATTGGCCCAGGGAGCTCTTTTTCTCTTGGCACATCTTGTTCCATGGGAGTCAGACTTCGCGGGAGCATGAGGTTTGATTGGCTGCCACAAACATGAAGAAAATGTTTCTGGCAGGCATTACACGACTAAGGGACCTTTGACCCCGGTCCTAAAATTATGAAAAGAAAATAATGGACTACCCTGCGCCCTTGGCCCCATGAGGGGGACTCCAGCACGGCCAAAATGTAAAACCAAAAAAAAACGATAATTTTTGTGGTTGTCAGTGGGAAGATATACTTAAGACCCAGTTACCACAGGAAATGTTTTTTGTTCGCCGTTTGACAAATCTTCATGACATTTGCAAAACTAATACAATAGCCGGTTCAGCTGCTGTCTTGAAAGTTTTGGGGTGATCTGTCAAGTGGGGGCCAAAAAGAACAGGTTCCCAAAATACGATTTCCACATGCATTTTCCCATACTGTTTCTAGACCTGCCTACAGCTTGTGTCACTGGACGGCATTGCACCAAATTTGGCAGGAAGCCAGGCCTTGGTGTGCAGATTGTGCTTTTTGTTATTTGATGTAAATCAGTTCAATAGTTCTGGAGTTATTAAAGGTTAAAATATATAGATATCCAGGGATGCAGTGGCTCCGCAGGTCCCGGAGATCTCATGGTGAGATCTAATTTACTGCCAACACTTCAACCAGGAAGTATTGGCAGCCATTTTGGGACTTGGCTTTAACCGAGTCCCAAAAAAACACAAAAAAAGAAAACAGAGCAAGGTACAAATACCCTAATACCATGTCTTTAGACCTGGCAAAAAAGTATATATTTTTAAAAATTTCGTCAAAATCTGCACTGGATCCACAGCTTTTTTGGCCAAAAAAAACCCCAAAACAAGTGCAGTCACCGGCGCGTGTTGTTATATTAGACCCCGGTGGACCAGGTCCTGGGTGCATTGTGGATTATAAAAAAATGGAGGGGGCACCACCTTCCTGGGGCTAAGCTTAACATTGTGTGGGGAGTGTGTGGTCCCCCCGGTCTGTGGGGACAACCACCTCCCTGGACTATGCAATTAAAAAAATAATGGGGGGGGCTGCACAGACCGCCTGTGCCTCGGGGACTACTACCTCTCCAGGGCCTTTTATATTTTTAAAGAAGGGAGGGGAGCCGCGGGGCCCCTATCCTAGGCTCTCTATGGCCCCAGGGACCACCACCTCCTTGGGGCCAGTCTGTGTAACAAAGGAGGGAGGCTGCGCAGGATCACCAACCCCAGGGCCGGCTCCTGCTCCTCCCCAGGTGCCCACCCTCAGGAGATAGCTGTTTGCTTTTGCTTGGTGGGAGTTGTGACAGCTCCCACCAAGCAAAAGCAAGCACTCCGCTTTCAGCAAGCAGCTGTCAAAACGCTCCCACTTGGTGGAAGCAGAATTTCATTCTTTTTCTCTGCCCACGAACATGAGGGCATGGAAAGAGATGAAAGTATTGCTCTTGCACACAGGAAGCTGCTTTTCCAGCAGCTCCCTGTGTGTGCAGCAATGCTGGCTCTCACAGGAGATGGGAGTCATCTGGGACCGCAGGGGCCTTGAGGCTCCCCTGCTGTCCCCGCCAAGAATGAAAAGTTAACTGTTTGAGCTGCAACCGCAGAGAAAACACACTTCAATGTTTTCTCTGCAGTTACACTTTGAAAAGTTATCTGAGGAAAACGCTTGAGGAACAATCACATTTGCAAAGTTACAGACACACTGGAGACATTTCCTTGGCGTCCTTTAGCAGCTGTAGGGGAGGAGATGCACAATACATTTTCCCAGCGAAGAAGCACTTACTAATTAGCCAGTATGAAATACTCCAGTTGGGTAGACATTCTGCACAAAATAGTGACCTCTTCTTGGATAAATATGAAGGGCAGTATTAATGTTAGAATGATGCTTATTTCACAGAAATCAAACCTCAATGGGAAGCAATTACAGATAAAAGCAAAGCAGGTGCCCAAGCTGAAGTTCCTTTTCTGTAAAGTACTGTAAAGTACTAATCATCCTAATTTCTTGTCCATAGTCAAGGCAAAGTAAGTGTTTTTCTCAGCATTTCCATCTTGATAAGCCGTCTGTAAACCTTGATCGAGGTGTTTGCATTCTTGCTTTGTGCGAGTACAATATCTCATGTAGTGACTGTGATGACTGGGTCTTTCTTGTAATCTGCTGCTGATTCCAGAAATCATTTTCTCCCTTTTAAAAACGGATTTATACTTTTTGGGGCAAAACTGCACTAAGGCAGTTTTGCACCAAAAAGTTTAGCACCGGCTTGCACCATTTCTGTGCACCAGCCGGGCACCATATCTATAGAATGGTGCAAGCGAGTGCAAAGGGTAGGCTAGTGTAAAATGACGTTAGTCGGCTGTGGCTGGTGGTATGGAAGAAGGGTGTTTTGCACCCAAAAATGACATTAGGCAGGTTAGAGTAAAAAAAATTACTCTAATCTGCCTAGAGTCATTTTCTGACGCAAAGCCATCCATACCACATGACTCCTGTCTTAGAAAAGACAGGAGTCATGCCCACCACCCCAATGGCCAGCACAGGGGACCAGGGTCCCCTGGGATTGGCCATTGCACCCTGTGCCATGTATGAGGGCCCACCCCAGGGCCCCCTATAGCACTTTAAAAAATAAAATAAAATACTTACCTGTACTTACCTGGGATGGGGTTCCCCATCCTCTGCTGTCTCTCTGGTGTGGGTGGGGGTGTCCCTGGGGCCTGGGGAGGGCACCTGTGGGCTTATTCCATGGTGTTCCACCATGGAAATAGGCCTGCAGGTCCCCAACACCTGCCCTGACACAGGCGTTTAAAAATGGGTCAAAGCAAGCTTTGCCCCATTTTTTGCCCCTTGTTAGAAATAGGGTCTTTGGTTGACAGTCAGGTTACCCCCTGTCCAAGCGGGGACCCTCACTCTAGTCAGGGTAAGTCACACACAATCAAAATTATCCTGTGCCCACCCTCTGGTAGCTTGGCACTGAGCAGTCAGGCTTAACTTAGAAGGCAATGTGTAAAATATTTGTGCAATAAATCATACAATAACACAATATAGCACCACAAAAATACACCACACAGTGTTTAGAAAAATATATAGGCCCTCATTCTGACCTTGGCGGTCGGCGGAGAGGCGGCGGTCGGACCGCGAACAGACCGGCGGTATTAAAAATGGCATTCTGACCCTGGCGGGAACCGCCAACACAGCCCGCCAACTTAACACTCCGACCGCCACAGCGGTACAAACAAACAGCGCGGCGGTTCCCGCCAACAGCCCGGCGGCAGACAAAGTACCGCCCACCCTATTACGACCCACCAATCTGCCACCTTTTCCGGGGCGGGAGCACCGCCGATAAGAACACGGCGGAAACAGACTACGAACGGGAAAACGCTCACCTCTACGCACTCCACGCGAGATTCCGGCAGTATGGAGCCAGAGTTACAGGTCATCCCCGCACTCCTATTCCTCCTCATATACCAGGAGCACGCCCGGCGGCGCGGAAGACATCGGTGAGTACTGCACCTACGACACAGGGGAGGGAAAAGATTACCGGCACACACCCACCCACCCACACCCACTACAACACACACATCAATGCATTCCCACAGATCACTGTCACAACCCACAAACCACCCCCCTCCGAAATAATGCAAAGACCAAAAGAAGAGATCATAAACGGGCAGATATATTGAAATAAACTATGTACAAAATATATACAGCTACTAAATGTAGTCCAACCACTGTCCGTGGATCACAGGGGTCCTGTGCAAAGGGGCAAGGCCCAGTCCCACGACAAGAACTCCACGGAGAGAACACTGCAGGGGCATCAGAAAGAAAATAGGACAGGCACCTCAGGGGGAAGGGAAGGGGGGGCACCTCAGCCACTTGAGTACACGACGCCAGATCCACGAGGGGACTCCATGACCACTGGCCCATCCTGGGGAGAGCAAAGCCACAGTCCATACAGTCCATACAGTGGGTGGCCTGCCCACTGGGCCATCCTGGGGAGAGCAAAGCCACAGTCCAAACAGTCCATACAGTGGGTGGCCTGCCCACTGGGCCATCCTGGGGAGAGCAAAGCCACAGTCCATACAGTCCATACAGTGGGTGGCCTGCCCACTGGGCCATCCTGGGGAGAGCAAAGCCACAGTCCAAACAGTCCATACAGTGGGTGGCCTGCCCACTGGGCCATCCTGGGGAGAGCAAAGCCACAGTCCATACAGTCCATACAGTGGGTGGCCTGCCCACTGGGCCATCCTGGGGAGAGCAAAGCCACAGTCCAAACAGTCCATACAGTGGGTGGCCTGCCCACTGGGCCATCCTGGGGAGAGCAAAGCCACAGTCCATACAGTCCATACAGTGGGTGGCCTGCCCACTGGGCCATCCTGGGGAGAGCAAAGCCACAGTCCATACAGTCCATACAGTGGGTGGCCTGCCCACTGGGCCATCCTGGGGAGAGCAAAGCCACAGTCCAAACAGTCCATACAGTGGGTGGCCTGCCCACTGGGCCATCCTGGGGAGAGCAAAGCCACAGTCCATACAGTCCATACAGTGGGTGGCCTGCCCACTGGGCCATCCTGGGGAGAGCAAAGCCACAGTCCAAACAGTCCATACAGTGGGTGGCCTGCCCACTGGGCCATCCTGGGGAGAGCAAAGCCACAGTCCATACAGTCCATACAGTGGGTGGCCTGCCCACTGGGCCATCCTGGGGAGAGCAAAGCCACAGTCCAAACAGTCCATACAGTGGGTGGCCTGCCCACTGGGCCATCCTGGGGAGAGCAAAGCCACAGTCCATACAGTCCATACAGTGGGTGGCCTGCCCACTGGGCCATCCTGGGGAGAGCAAAGCCACAGTCCATACAGTCCATACAGTGGGTGGCCTGCCCACTGGGCCATCCTGGGGAGAGCAAAGCCACAGTCCAAACAGTCCATACAGTGGGTGGCCTGCCCACTGGGCCATCCTGGGGAGAGCAAAGCCACAGTCCATACAGTCCATACAGTGGGTGGCCTGCCCACTGGGCCATCCTGGGGAGAGCAAAGCCACAGTCCAAACAGTCCATACAGTGGGTGGCCTGCCCACTGGGCCATCATGGGGAGAGCAAAGCCACAGTCCAAACAGTCCATAACAGACCCCACTGCCACTGGAGGAGGCAAGTTGGCCAGAGGACATCCTGCAGCCCTGCCCGAGATAGATCCTGCCCTGCCACGTCTGCCAAAGGGCCAGCGGTTCTTGCCTTGAAGGGCCCAGTTCAGCGGTTCTTGCCTTGAAGGGCCCAGTTCAGCGGTTCTTGCCTTGAAGGGCCCAGTTCAGCGGTTCTTGAGACGGCGGGGCCCAGTTCAGCGGTTCTTGCCTTGAAGGGCCCAGTTCAGCGGTTCTTGCCTTGAAGGGCCCAGTTCAGCGGTTCTTGCCTTGAAGGGCCCAGTTCAGCGGTTCTTGCCTTGAAGGGCCCAGTTCAGCGGTTCTTGCCTTGAAGGGCCCAGTTCAGCGGTTCTTGAGACGGCGGGGCCCAGTTCAGCGGTTCTTGCCTTGAAGGGCCCAGTTCAGCGGTTCTTGCCTTGAAGGGCCCAGTTCAGCGGTTCTTGCCTTGAAGGGCCCAGTTCAGCGGTTCTTGCCTTGAAGGGCCCAGTTCAGCGGTTCTTGCCTTGAAGGGCCCAGTTCAGCGGTTCTTGCCTTGAAGGGCCCAGTTCAGCGGTTCTTGAGACGGCGGGGCCCAGTTCAGCGGTTCTTGCCTTGAAGGGCCCAGTTCAGCGGTTCTTGAGACGGCGGGGCCCAGTTCAGCGGTTCTTGCCTTGAAGGGCCCAGTTCAGCGGTTCTTGCCTTGAAGGGCCCAGTTCAGCGGTTCTTGCCTTGAAGGGCCCAGTTCAGCGGTTCTTGAGACGGCGGGGCCCAGTTCAGCAGTTCTTGCCTTGAAGGGCCCAGTTCAGCGGTTCTTGCCTTGAAGGGCCCAGTTCAGCGGTTCTTGAGACGGCGGGGCCCAGTTCAGCGGTTCTTGCCTTGAAGGGCCCAGTTCAGCGGTTCTTGCCTTGAAGGGCCCAGTTCAGCGGTTCTTGAGACGGCGGGGCCCAGTTCAGCGGTTCTTGCCTTGAAGGGCCCAGTTCAGCGGTTCTTGCCTTGAAGGGCCCAGTTCAGCGGTTCTTGAGACGGCGGGGCCCAGTTCAGCGGTTCTTGCCTTGAAGGGCCCAGTTCAGCGGTTCTTGCCTTGAAGGGCCCAGTTCAGCGGTTCTTGCCTTGAAGGGCCCAGTTCAGCGGTTCTTGAGACGGCGGGGCCCAGTTCAGCGGTTCTTGCCTTGAAGGGCCCAGTTCAGCGGTTCTTGCCTTGAAGGGCCCAGTTCAGCGGTTCTTGAGACGGCGGGGCCCAGTTCAGCGGTTCTTGCCTTGAAGGGCCCAGTTCAGCGGTTCTTGCCTTGAAGGGCCCAGTTCAGCGGTTCTTGAGACGGCGGGGCCCAGTTCAGCGGTTCTTGCCTTGAAGGGCCCAGTTCAGCGGTTCTTGCCTTGAAGGGCCCAGTTCAGCGGTTCTTGCCTTGAAGGGCCCAGTTCAGCGGTTCTTGCCTTGAAGGGCCCAGTTCAGCGGTTCTTGAGACGGCGGACGGTCTATGGCCAACTGCTAAATGCCTGGTGGTGCCCTCCTGGGCAGCGGGGATGGTGCTCCTTCACTGCCCACCTGGGCTGTGGGTGGTGGGGCCCTCCTGGCCAGCTGGGCTGGGTCCTCCCTGGGCAGCGGCTATGGGGCTGGTGGGCTCTCCCGGGGCAGCTGTGCCGGTTCCTCCCGGGGCAGCGGCTATGGGGGTTGTGGGCTCCTCCTGGGCAGCAGGCCTGCTGCCTGACCTCTCCAACTTGCTGCCCTTGCCCTCCTTAGTCGTCGGCCTGTGGCCCTTTCCTCCCTTTGGAGCTGTGGCAGGTGACTGTCTCTGGGTGGTGTCCGGGGGGGATGTAGAAGGCGGGCTCCTGCGGCGCCCCTTCCGCCTTCTGCTCCTCTTCCCAGGGGGTGGGCTGGCTGTCCCCTTGCTGCTGGGCGAAGATCCAGACATGCGGGCTGGCGGGCTCCAATACCCCTGCACCCTTGTCAAGGGGGCTGCAGGGCTGGTGGTGGCTGAGGTGCTCTTCTTACCCCGACGAGAAGGAGGGGGGGGCTCAGGGTCAGGAAAGAAGTTAGTAGTGGCGAGGAAGAGCTTCTTGGGACAATGGAGAGTGGTAGGTACAGTGGGAATGGGAGTGGAGGGAGAGGATGTGGTTGTAGGTGAGTCACGTTTGCTGTCTTTGGGTGCAGGTGCAGGAGGGATAGGCTGTCGTGAGGTGGATGGCTGTTGGGTGGGTGGGTGGCTGCGTTTGTGTGGTGTGGAAGAGGGGGTGACAGACACAGTGGGAGAGGACACAGGGGACGTGTAAATGGCAGTGGGGATGGTGACTGCACGTGTGCGGACTGGAGTGGAGGGTGTGCTGGTGATGGAAACACTGGCTGATGGTGAGGTGAATGGAGGTGTGAGTGTAGACGTCACAGGGAGGGAGGAGGGAGACGAGGAGGTGGGGGTCACAGAGGTGGTAGTGACTGTTGGCATGTCTGCATCGGAATGTTGCGTGTGTGAATGTCTGCGTGATCTGTGGTGCTTATGTTGGGATGAGCTTCTCTTGGGTGTTGAGGTGTGTGCAGGCTGGTCTGATGGTGTGGGTGGGACAGGCAGAGGAACAGGAGACTGGGAGGAGGGAGTTAGTAGAGGCAGGCAGGAGACAGGGACAATGGCTGCCGTCAGTGCTGAGGCCAGAGCCTGGAACGATCGCTGATGGGCAGCCTGACCCGAATGAATGCCCTCCAGGTACGCATTGCTGCGATGAACCTCCCTCTCCACCCCCTGGATGGCATTCAAAAGGGTAGTCTGCCCAACAATGAGCGTTCGGAGGAGGTCAATGACCTCCTCACTGAGGGCAGCGGGGGTAACAGGGGCAGGGCCTGAGGTGCCTGGGGCGAAGGAGATGCCCGGCTTCCTGGCAGAGCGGGCACGGGGCGAACGCGAAGGGGCTGCTGGGAGGGCGGAGATGGTGCGCTGGGTGGCGGCTGTACCTGTAATGGCGGGGGGCACGGATGGTGCCACCCCCGCAAGGGAGCCCCCTTCCGAGGACGTGTCCGTGTCGCTGCAGGCTCCAGTCGTCCCCGTCGTGGAGCTCCCCTCGCCCTCCGTCTCACTGGTCCAGTCTGACTCTGTGGCATGGCCCTCCTGGGCCATGTGAGATGCAGCTCCCTCCTGCCCCGATGCCACTTCTCCTCCGCCTGATGATGCTGATGCACACAAGCACAGAAAGACAAACAAAAAGGGGGGGGGAGAGAGAAATAAAGGGATATTGAGTACATGGATCTCCGGTACAGTTAGCGGACATGACAGACACAGATGCCCCCTGCACTAAGTTGCGCACTTGGGGTCCGCTACGCATTCCGTGGAACATGCCCTACACGCCTAGAGTTGTCAACTGCACCCATGGATGACACGGCCCAGGGATGGCTGTACTGACACACTACTGAGGGTGGTGGCTGGGGACACAGGGGCTTACGGGGGTGCCCAGCCTACAGATATCGCCCTGGCCTAGGGGGACCCACAGCCCTCCTCCCCCACCCAGACACCTCCACTGCACGACAACAGAGTAGATGATGCTTGTACTCACCCCCTTGTGTCTGCTGAGCTGCCCTCACGCGCCCATCCAAATCAGGGTAGGCCACCGCCAGGATCCGGAACATCAGGGGGCTCAGTTGACGGCAGGCACCCCGCCTACGTTGGGAGGCCATCCCCAGCAGAGACTCGGCGGTCTTCTTGGTCCCGCGGCGGATGTCCTCCCACCTCTTGCGGCAGTGGGTGCCCCGTCGATGGTGGACCCCCAGGGCCCGGACTTCCTTGGCGATGGCACGCCAAATCCCGATCTTCTCATGGGCGCGGACCTATGTGACACGTACAGGGAGGGAGAAATACCACGTTCAAGTTACTCAGCATTTTCCTTTCCAGTGGCCCAACGCCCCCCATCCCCGCCAGGCCCCCCGCCAGCCCCAACATGCCCCCCATCCCCGCCAGGCCCCCCGCCATGCCCAACATGCCCCCCATCCCCGCCAGGCCCCCCGCCAGCCCCAACATGCCCCCCATCCCCGCCAGGCCCCCCGCCAGGCCCCCCGCCATGCCCAACATGCCCCCCATCCCCGCCAGGCCCCCCGCCAGGCCCAACATGCCCCCCATCCCCGCCAGGCCCCCCGCCAGCCCCAACATGCCCCCCATCCCCGCCAGGCCCCCCGCCAGGCCCCCCGCCATGCCCAAAATGCCCCCCATCCCCGCCAGGCCCCCCGCCAGGCCCAACATGCCCCCCATCCCCGCCAGGCCCCCCGCCAGGCCCCCCGCCAGCCCCAACATGCCCCCCATCCCCGCCAGGCCCCCCGCCAGGCCCCCCGCCATGCCAAACATGCCCCCCATCCCCGCCAGGCCCCCCGCCAGCCCCAACATGCCCCCCATCCCCGCCAGGCCCCCCGCCATGCCCAACATGCCCCCCATCCCCGCCAGGCCCCCCGCCAGGCCCCCCGCCAGGCCCAACATGCCCCCCATCCCCGCCAGGCCCCCAAGCCAGCCAGTGGCCCCAAATCCAGATAGAATTAAACTCACTTGTTGGTCTGGAGGACCGTAGAGTAGCGCATACTGGGGGAGGACCCCATCCACAAGTTTCTCCAACTCCTCTCCAGTGAAGGCAGGGGCCCTTTCCCCAGTCGCAGCAGCCATTGTCCCTTCCAGACCGAGGTCACAGCAACACTTGCAGTATAGGTCCTCTCCTGTGAAAGTTCAAGTCGCAAGTGTATAAGTAGATAGAAAATGGCGGTCACGTCCGCGGCGGTGCGTACCGCGGCGGTGCGTCCCGCCACCGCCGGCGCCCTTCGCCATTGGCTCCTGAAACCCATAGGCTTCAATGTTAACCAATGCGGCTTCGCGCCGCGGTCTTGGCCCGCCGCCCGCCGCGGTGTGCCACGCCAGCGCATTGACCTCACATCCCATTGTCACACTTCACAGGTCAGGCAGCCGCCATTTCCAGGGCCCACATGGCTCAATTTCAACTGCGTCACACAGGCCTAGGCCTTGCATAGCCACTCATACACGCCATTCACTGCATAGAGAATCGTATACTGTGCTAGCTGTGAGTACGTACCTGTGGGTTGCCTGACTGTGTGCTCCATGTTGTCCTTCCTAGGCACCGTCCGCTGGGTTGGGCGAGGAGACGGATGAATCCTCCCGTGTACCGACCGCTGGTGGACCTGTCGACAATGGAAGAACGCCACATTATCCTGACCTACCGTCTTAACCGTGCCACTATCCATGAACTGTGTGCCCGGCTGGAGCCCGACCTGATGTCCCCCATCCGCCAACCCACAGGGATTCCCCCTCTGGTGCAGGTCATGTCAGTACTCCATTTCTTGGCAAGTGGGTCATTTGTGACAACCGTGGGAATTGCTTCTGGGATGTCTCAGCCCATGTTTTCAAAGGTGTTATCCAGAGTGTTGTCTGCCCTGATGAAATCCGTGAGGAACGACATCATTTTCCCTGAGGTGGGCGAACTGGCTACAGTGAAGGGTGATTTCTACGCCCTTGGACATATTCCCAACGTAATTGGTGCCATTGATGGGACCCATGTGGCTTTGGTTCCCCCAAGAGACAGGGAGCAAGTGTACAGGAACAGAAAAAGTTACCATTCAATGAACATCCAGGTGGTGTGTTTGGCTGACCAGTACATCTCGCATGTAAATGCCAAATTCCCAGGGTCAGTGCATGATGCCTACATCCTGAGGAATAGCAGCATCCCTTACGTGATGGAACAGCTACAGAGACACCGTGTATGGCTAGTGGGGGACTCTGGGTATCCCAACCTGTCGTGGCTACTGACCCCAGTAAGGAATCCCCGGACCAGGGCAGAGGAACGGTACAATGAGGCCCATGGGCGTACTAGGAGGGTGATCGAACGCACCTTTGGCCTCCTAAAGGCCAGGTTTCGCTGCCTGCATATGACCGGTGGATCCCTAATGTACTCACCTAAGAAGGTGTGTCACATCATCGTGGCCTGCTGCATGCTTCACAACCTGGCTTTGCGCCGCCAGGTGCCTTTCCTGCAGGAGGATGGTCGAGACGGTGGTGTTGTGGCAGCGGTGGAACCTGAGGAGAGTGACGAGGAGGAAGACGACGGGGCTGAAACAGACAACAGGGACAGAATCATTGAACAGTACTTCCAATAGGACACAGGTAACATTTCAAAGATAATTTAGTAAAAGTTAACTACTCTGCAGCATCTCTGCTGCCTGTCTATTTGCCCCAGTGTATGATGACTGAGTTGTGGCTTTTCCCTCCCTATTTCAGATCTGGGGTCCCCACTACGAGTCCTGTGCTTCGTTTCCCCATGGACTACAGCTTTGTGGCAGCTGTTTGTTGACTTCACCATGTACAAGGACATATTTGCACTGTCATGTCAATTACAATCTATTGAAATCACAGCCAGACTCCTGATATTTTGGTGCAAAATAGGTGTTTATTTAAGTGCTCAAAATGGGATGGGTGGTTTCAAGTGGGTGGGGGCTATGGTGAAGGAATGTCCATGGCAGAGTCCAGAGTAACAGTCACACAGGTGCATTGTCCAGAGGCCTGTGGAGAGATGGAGCATGGGCAGTTCGAGGATGGACAGGGTGACAATGTGGGACAGTGGGATGACATCAGGTGGTATCCATTGCTGGCGGGGGTCTTGACATCCTACTCTGTCTTGCGAGATCTCAGGGCCCTCTTGCGGGGTGGTTCTTCTCCTGCAGGAGGTGGGGGTCTGGTGGGCTGCTGCTGTGCGGGGGCCTCCTGTCCACTAGCGCCGGCGGAGGTGGATGGCTGTTCTTGGTCCCGGCTAGTGGCAGGGGCCCTTGGGTGTTGTTCAGTGTCCGCCCTGCTGTTTACGAGGTCCTGCAGCAGCCCTACCATGGTAACCAGGGTGGTGTTGATGGCTCGGATGTCCTCCCTGTACCCCCGATAGTGTTCCTCCTGCAGCACCTGGATCTCCTGGAACCGGGCCAGTACCGTCGCCATCGTCTCCTGGGAGCGGTTGTATGCTCCCATGATGGTGGTGAGGACCTCGTGGAGAGTGGGTTCCCTGGGCCTCTCCTCCCCCCCCTGTCGCACAGCTGCCCGCCGAGTTGCCCTGTTTCCCTGGGCCTCTGCCCCCTGGCCGGTGTGCCCACTACCACTGCCCCCAGGTCCCTGTTGTTGTTGGGGTGGTGGGTTATCCTGGGTGCCCTGTAGTGGTAGACACACCGCAGATTGACGCGCCCTGGAGACAGAGGCATGGGCCCGCTGGGTGGGAGCTGTGCTGGTGTTCCCAGAGGGGTTAGGGTCTATAGTGGCCTGTGCCTGTGTGAGGGGAACCGACTGTCCAGAGGTCCCCGATGGTCCGGGCTGGTCATCGGTGTCCAGATCGACAGAGCTGCTGTCATCGCTGACGGCCTCTTGGGTGGGGGGTGTGGAGAATTCTGGCCCCTCCGCCGCGGTGTGTTGACGGTCGGGTCCTGCAGGGGTATAGAGGTATGGTTAGAGTTTCAATGTGTGGCATATGGGTGTATCTGTGGGTTCCCGTGTCCCCAAGTGCTGGCATTCGTGTGTGGGGGCTTTGGTGAGGGTGGCTTGTGGGGGGGATGTGTATATGCATTGGGCATGCTTTGGTGATGGGTGTCCATGCTTAGTGGACGCATGCAGGCCTAGGTTTTGGGATGTGTGGGTTGTGATGGTGAGACATTGGCAGGGAATAGGTGTGCTGGGGGTGGGGGTGAGGATGGTGGTGGGGGTGAGGATGGTGGTGGGGGTGAGGGTGGGGGTGAGGATGGGGGTGGGGGTGAGGGTGGGGTTCGAGGATGGGGGTGAGGGTTGGGGTATGATTTGGCATGCAGGTGGGGGGGAAGCAGTATTGAAGCTTCAACTTACCAGTATCCATTCCTCCGCCGACTCCTGCGAGGCCGTCAGGATGCAGGATGTTCAAGACTTCCTCCTCCCATGATGTGAATTGTGGGGGTTGAGGTGGGGGTCCTCCGCCAGTCTTCTGCACGGCGATGTTGTGCCTGGATACCATGGAACGCACCTTCCCCCGTAGGTCGTTCCATCGCTTCCTGATGTCTTCCCGATTTCTGGGGTGCTGTCCCACTGCGTTCACCCTGTCGACAATCCTCTGCCATAGCTCCGTCCTCCGGGCAATGCTGGTGTATTGGACCTGTGTGCCGAACAGCTGGGGCTCTACACGAACGATTTCCTCCACCATAACCCTGAGTTCTTCGTCTGTGAAGCGGGGTTGTCTTTGGGGTGCCATGGGGTGGTGTGTATGATGTGTGGGGTGGAGTATGTGTATTTAAGTGAGTTGAGTGTGGTGGTGTGTGTTGTTTTGTGTGTGAATAGTGTGTGGGTGATGGTGTTGAGTGGCTGTGGCTGTTAGTTTGTGGATGCTGGTGTCTCGCTCTGGCCTTCGTTCAGAATTTTTTAGCGTAGGGGTTTGTGGGTGATGTGGGTGGGTGTTTTATATTGTATTGTGTGTGTGGGAGTGGTGTGTGTATGTGTATCAGGTGTGTGGGATTCAAATCGTCCAATGTGGGTGAGTTTTGTTCGTTTGTGTGTATTCTGACCGCGCCGGTGTGTCCCGCCAATGGAATACCGCGTTTGAATGACCGCCGCGTGGATTCGTGGGTCGTAATGGGATGGGCGTATTTCTGTTGGCGTGGCGGTGGAGGTTTGGTCACCTCCACCTTTCCGCCGACCGCTGGTCTGGCGGTCTGTTGTGGCGGTCGGATTTTCGGAGGTTTGCCTTCTGCGGGTCAGAATGACCGTGGCGGGTTTCCGCGACCGCGGCGGGATTATGGAGGATTTCTGACCGGCGGTAGGCGCCTTTTACCGCCGAGGTCAGAATGACCACCATAATATTTATCTGGTTATTTGCAGGTCAAAAAGATCAAAGATGCAATAAGTAAATGTAGAGATATCACTGAAAAGTGATATAAAGTGTCTTAAGTCTTTTTAAAGCAAACAAAGTCTCTTTTAGCACAAAGTACCTGGTTTGCGTGAAAAATCTCTGCAATGGGCCGCAAATTAGGAGAATCGTGGAAACAAAGGAGGTGTGCGATGTTTTCTCGGGCCGCACACGGTGATGCATTGTTTAGTTTCCACGCAGGGACGGCTGTGCGTCGATTTCCGGCGCTCGGTCGTAGATCCTCTTCGTGTTGCGGGGTATTACGACGCCCCGGGGTCTGTGCGTGGAATCCTGGGCTTGTGGAGTGAAGTTACGAGCGCTGCGTTATTCCGGTTCAGCGGGCGGTGAATTTTTCACTGCGGGGCAGGCTGTGCATCGTTTTTAGCAAGCTGTGCGTCAAATTTTCAACTCACAAGGAGTCCAGTTGCAAGAGAGAAGTCTTTTTGGTCCTGAGACTTCAAGGAACAGGAGGCAAGCTCTATCCAAGCCCTTGGAGAGCACTTCTTCAACACAGCCAGGGAGCAGCAAGGCAGCAGGGCAACAGCATGGCAGTAGTCCTTCACAGAAAGCAGTCAGGTGAGTCCTTTGGGACAGGCAGTTCTTCTTGCCAGGATGCAGGTTCTGGTTACAAGTTTCTTCTCCAGGAAGTGTCTGAGATGGAAGGGGCAGAGGCCCTGTTTACATACCCAAATGTGCCTTTGAAGTGGGGAGACTTCAAAGAGTAGCTTAGAGGTGCACCAGGTCCCCTTTCAGTGCAAACCTGTCTTCCAGGGTCCCAGTAGGGAGTGTGGCAGTCCTTTGTGTGAGAGTAGGCCCTCCACCCTCCCAGCCCAAGAAGACTCATTCAAATGCAGATGTATGAAACTGAGGCTGAGTATCCTGTGTTTGGGGTGTGTCTGAGTGAATGCAAAAGGAGCTGTCAACTAAACCCAGCCAGACGTGGATTGTAAGGCACAGAAAGATTTAAGTGCAGAGAAATGCTCACTTTCTAAAAGTGACATTTCTAAAGTAGTAATATTAAATCCAACTTCACCAGTCAGCAGGATTTTATATCACTAATCTGGCCATAATAAATATGACCTTCCTACTCCTTTCAGATCAGCAGCTACCACTCAAACAATATATGAGGACAGCCCCAATGTTAGCCTATGAAGGGAGTAGGCCTCACAGCAGTGTAAAAACACATTTGGGAACTTTACACTACCAGGACATGTAAACTACATAGGTACATGTCCTGCCTTTTGCCTACACAGCACCCTGCCCTATGGGTTACCTAGGGCATACCTTAGGGGTGTTTTATATGTAGTAAAAGGGGAGTTTTAGGCTTGGCAAGTACCTTTAAATGCCAAGTCGAATTGGCAGTGAAACTGCACACACAGGCCTTGCAGTGGCAGGCCTGAGACAAGGTTAAGGGCCTACTTAAGTGGGTGGCAAAACCAGTGCTGCAGGCCCACTAGTAGCATTTAATCTACAGGCCCTGGGCACAGATAGTGCACAGTACTAGGGACTTATAAGTAAATTAAATAGTCCAATTGGGTAAGATCCAATGTTACCATGTTTAAAGGGAGAGAACATATGCACCTTAGCACTGGTTAGCAGTGGGAAAGTGCGCAGAGTCTGAAAACCAGCAAAAACAGTGTCCAGAAAGTGGAGGGAGTCAGGCAAAAAGTTAGGGGTGATCAACCTAAGGCTGTCAGGTCTAACATGTGTCCCCACCAGCTGAAAGTGAGGAGAGCTACCCAACCTCCTTGGAGCTCTCATCGCTAAGGTGGAAGTATCTGGAGAGACCATCAGCATTGGCGTGGTCAAACCCCGGGCGATGTTCCACCGTAAAGTCCATCCCCTGTAGGGAAATGGATGACCTCAAGAGTTTTGGATTCTCACCCCTCATCTGCGTGAGCCATCTGAGGGGCCAGTGGTCTGTCTGAACCCGGAAGTGAGTCCCAAACAGGTAGGGTCTTAACTTCTTCAGTGCCCAGACCACAGCAAATGCTTCTCTCTCAATAGAACTCCACCTCTGTTCCCGTGGTAATAGCCTTCTGCTAATAAAGGCTACTGGATGGTCTGAGCCCTCCTCATTTAGCTGTGCTAGAACAGCCCCTATGCCATGCTCTGAAGCATCTGTCTGCACAATAAATTGCTGGGAGTAGTCAGGGGCCTTGAACACGGGGGCCATGCACATGGCTTCCTTCAGAGAATCAAAGGCTTTCTGACAAGCCTCTGTCCAATTCACCAACCTAGGTTGTTTCTTGGAAGTGAGTTCTGTCAAGGGTGACACAATGGTACCATAGCCCTTGATGAATCTGCAGTAGTATCCAGTGAGGCATAAAAAGGCGCTCACTTCAGTCTGTGTTCTAGGTGGTTGCCAGGCCTTGATAGTTTCAATCTTGGCATGGAGTGACTGCACCTTGCCACCTTGAACTTGGTGTCCCAGGTACACCACGGAACCCTGCCCAATCTGGCACTTAGTGCTCCAAGAAAAAAAGGGGGTCCAAGCCACAACCTTCCTGTATAAAATGCCTTTTTGTGAACGTGGGAGCTTAACCAGAGGACATGGACCCTAGTCCTCCAAAGGGCAAACACTAGTAAGAAGAAGGTAAGGTCCCACTGAACGAACAGAATTATTAATGTCTGCTTGCCATAAATTCAGTCAAGTTCATGAAAGGAACCGCAAAAATAACTTTTGTTGCTCCAATTGTAGTTTTATTTTGGAAGATAAATAACTCTAGGTTGAGATACATCAGGATGGATCCCTCAGAGAAGAAGAAAGCACTCAGCCAACATGTGTTTCGCCCCACAGGTGCATACACCGGGGCTTTCTCAAGGCATACTGTGTGGACAATATTTGACTTGCAAGATAATCTGCTGTATAGACACTATTTCATTAGATAGTCTGTTAGGTGCAATCCGGTGTAAAAATGTTTGCGTCCGTCGCCGTAATTTCAAATGAAGGCACTTACTAGCCTTGATGGTCAGACCTGCCTGTTGCAGAGCCTGAAGCACCTCCTTGAGGTGGAGCAGGTATTCCTCCCAGCTGGAACTGTAGACAGCTATGTCATCCAGGTAGGCTGCACAGTAGTCATCCTTGCCAGCTAGGACCCCGTTAACCAACTATTGGAAGGTGGCGGGCATTTTTCAACCCAAATGGCATCACCTGGAAATGGTAATGGCCATTAGGTGTAGAAAATGCTGATCTCTCTTTGGTCCCCTCAGTCAGGGCGATCTGCCAGTACCCTGAAGTAAGATCAAACGTACTCAGGAACTTGGCAGGGCCTAGTCTGTCAACAAGCTCATCAGCTCGGGGGATGGGGTGAGCATCAGTCCGTGTGACTGAGTTGAGATCCCGGTAGTCCACCCAGAACCTGAGTTCTGGATTCCCACCAGGGGCAGTAGCTTTCGGAACCAGCACCACAGGGCTGGCCAAGGGACTACTGGATTTCTCAATAACCCCTAAAGTCAACATCTTAGAGACCTCCTGCTTGATGCTAGCCTTCACCTTATCCGATAACCTATAATATTTGTTCTTCACAGGGGGACTGTCCCCTGTGTCAATGTCATGAACACATAGGTGGGTCAGTCCAGGCGTAAGGGAGAACAGGGAGGAGAACTGCTCTAACAGCTCATAGCAGTCTTCTCTCTGTTTAGAGTCAGAGAGTCAAAGAGAATGACACCCTCCACTGACCCATCACCTTATTTGGCAGAGAGGAGGTCGAGGAGAGGATCATTCTCCTCTTCCATGCCCTCATCTGTGACCAGGAGCATACTGATCTCAGAACCCCCAAAAAAAGGTTTGAGCCTGTTGTGATGGAGGACCCTTAGGGGGTACGTAGGGGTCTTGAGGTCCACTATGAAAGTGGCCTCCCCCTTATGCTCCTTGATATCAAAAGGGCCAGTCCAGCGGTCCAGGAGAGCCCTGGGTTCTACTGGCTCCATCACCCAAACCTTGTCTCCAGGTAAGAACTCTACCAGAGTGGTCTTCCGGTCATACCACTCCGTCATCACCTCTTGATTGGCCTCGAAGTTACTCTTGGCCTGCTTCCAGAAGCATTGGGTTTGGTTGGGGAGGGCCAGCATGTAGCTGATGACATCCTGGGGAGGTGCCTTGGGAGCTTTCTCCCTGCCCTCTTTAACAATGCTTAGAGGTCCCCTGACAGGGTGACCATAGAGAAGCTCAAAGGGGCTGAACCCCACCCCTTTCTAGGGCACCTCTCTGTAAGCAAACAACAGTCATGCTAAGAGGACGTCCCACTTATGCCTCATGGCTTCAGTCAGGCCATTAATCATGCCCTTCAGGGTCTTATTGAATCTCTCAAGAAGCCCATTGGATTGAGGATGATAAGGGATGGTAAACCGGTAGGACACCCCACAGTCATCCCACATGGACCTCATGTATGCAGACATGAAGTTTGTGCCTCTGTCAGACACAACCTCTTCAGGGAATCCCAAGCAGGTAAATATTCCCCACAGGGCTCTGGTCACCACTGGTGCAGTAACTGTTCTCAGAGGGATTGCCTCTGGATAGCGGGTGGCATGGTCCACCAAAACCAGGATAAACCTGTTGCCCAAGGCGTTTTGGGGTCCAAGGGACCAACAATGTTGATGCCCACCCTTTCAAATGGGGTGCCAACGACGGGGAGTAGGATCAGGGGAGCCTTAATCTTTTTTCCTGTCTTCCCACTAGCCTGGCAGGTGGGGCAAGCTCTGCATAAATTTTCTGAGGCTAACCTCATTCTGGGCCAATGGAAATGGGTGACAAGCCTGTTAAAGGTCTTGTCTTGGCCCAGATGTCCTGCCAGGGGAATGTCGTGAGCCAGACCCTGTAGTAAGGCCCGGTAACACTGGGGGACTACCAGCACACCTGCTGGCCCAGGACCTGGAACCTTAGGCTCACTGTAAAGGAGATCATTCTCCCAGTAAATATGGTGAGCGCCAGAGGTGTCACCTGCTGCTTGGGCTGTGGCCTGTTGCCTCAGACCCTCAAGGGTGGGGCATTCCTTCTGCACCTTGCAGAATTCTGCCCGGGTTGGCCCACCCTCTATGTTCCAGCCAGCAATTTCAGGTAGGTTACCAAGGTCAGCTATGTCCTCCCCAGTTGGCTCAGGGGCCTCCTCCTTCTTAGGGGCCCCATCCACCACTGTGGGAACATCTGAGGTGGGTTTCCCGCCTCTCTTGCCCATCCTCTTTTCATATGTCTGGGCCATTGTTCCAAGCTCCAGACGCTCTTGACTCCCTTCCCGGGCAGCCATGGACTGTGTGGTCATGCAGACCCATTCATGCAAACCTAACATCTCCAGGTGGGATCTGAGCTCTACCTCTTTCCAGGCAATATGCTCAAGATCATTGCCTAACAGACAATCTACAGGCATGGCAGGACTCACAGCTACTTTCAGAGTGCCAGAGACCCCCACTCAAAGGGAACCAGAGCCTCTGGTAGGTGACTCCCATGATTGTCAGCGACTATGACCTGGTGGAATGTATCTGGGACTATCTGCTCTGATGACACCAGCTGACTCTTGACAGTAGTCATACTGGCTCCTGTGTCACGCAGAGCCTCCACCCTTTGCCCATCAATGGTGACCCACTGCCTATACTTTGAAGTATTTTCTGGCATGGAGGCTTTAGGCACCATCTCTCTTTCTCCCAGGGACACTAGGGAAACCTCTGCCTGCTCCCCAAAGCTAACTTGGACTGTCTCCCCCCACCGAGCGCTACACTAGCTAACCCAGGTGTCTGTCCATTGGTGGACTGTGCCCTCTTGAGGCACTTGGAGTTGCCCTTAGAGTGTCCATGCTGGTAGCACTCTAAGCATTTGGGGATGACTTTCCCTAATGTTTTATCAAAATACCCTGGCTTCTTTGCAAACCTAGAAGAGGAATGGTATCCACGCCCCCTTGGGAATTCTTTTGGGGGCCTTTTGAGAATTCCTTTTCTTGAAGTTTTTCTACCCCTCTTTCTTCTGTTGGGAACCCTGACCACCTTTGTGGAAGTCCCCCCCAGATGCCTTTTTGGACACGCTGGTGCTAACCCAGAGGGCCGCCTCCTCAGCAAGCTTCCTGGGGTAAGTCAGGTTACTATCTACCAAGTGTTGGCACAACTCTGTAAAATAAATATTGAGTATATGCTCTCTCAAAATCAAGTCATATAACCCTTTATAATCCTCTACTTTTCTGCCCGCACCCATCCATTCAGTGCCTTACTGGAAAAGTCAAAGAAATCTACCCATGTTTGTGTGGACTGTTTGGTGCGGTCCCTGAACCTCTGACGGTATTTCTCAAGGGTCAGCCCAAACTTGGCAAGTAAAATGGCTTTCTGAAGTGGGTATGTGTTTTGATCCTTTGGATCCAGTGTGAGAAGTGTGCCCCTCCCCTGTGCTGGCACATAACCCCACATAGCTGTTCCCCATTGCCCTTCAGGAACCTCATGAGCCCTTAGTGCAACTTCATAAGCAGCTAGCCATTTATCTATGTCATTTCCCACCACAAAACTGGGCACCACATTTTTGGGTGTACGAACCTTCTTTTCTCCAGCAGGTCCTGCCTGTGTGCTGCCACCATTACTGCTGGACTCAGACTGTCTCACCTTGATCTCCAGATTCTTGAGACTCAGTTCATGAGCCAACAATAGTTTTATTTTCAGCCAAGGCTCTCTCAGCTGCAGCTTCAGCTCTTTCAGCTTCAATCTGTTTGGCTGCTCTTTCAGCCTCAGCTTGCTTGGCTTCTCTCTCTGCCCTCCTTTCCTCCTGTTGAGTCTCAATTTTTAGCCTTGTCATTTGCAACTGAAACTCTCTCTCCTTTCTCCTTTCCTCTGCGGTCAGGCTTTTATCAGAGGCACTGCTCCCTGCTTTGGCAGGGGGCACAGTTGCAGTGGTAACATCCACTGATGGCAAAAAATCCTCTGGTGACAGAAAGTTCTGTAATCTGAGAGGAGCCACAAATTTCCTTCCACCCAGCATTCCCCCAAGTCTCCCGATAAAAATTACACCTCACTTGTGTGGGTAGGCCTAGTGCCTGCCACAGGAAATGCCCCAAAACACAAAGTGGACACATCACATTTTCTCAAAGAAAACGGATGTGTTTTTTTGCAAAGTGCCTATCTGTGGATTTTGGCCTCTAGCTCAGCTGGCACCTAGGGAAACCTACCAAACCTGTGCATTTTTTTAAACTAGAGACCTAGGGGAATCCAAGACGGGGTGACTTGTGGGGCTCTCACCGGGTTCTGTTACCCAGAATCCTTTGCAAACCTCAAAATTTGGCTAAAAAAACACTTTTCCCTCACATTTTGGTGACAGAAAGTTCTGGAATCTGAGAGGAGCCACGAAGTTTCTCCCACTCAGCGTTCCCCCAAGTCTCCAGATAAAAATGATACCTCACTTGTGTGGGTAGGCCTAGTGCCTGCCACAGGAAATGCCCCAAAACACAAAGTGGACACATCACATTTTCTCAAAGAAAACAGAGGTGTTTTTTGCAACGTGCCTACCTGTGGATTTTGGCCTCTAGCTCAGCCGGCACCTAAGGAACATACCAAACCTGTGCATTTTTTAAAACTAGAGACCAAGGGGAATCCATGACGGGGTGACTTGTGGGGTACCACCAGGTTCTGTTACCCAGAATACTTTGCAAACCTCAAAATGTGGCTAAAAAACACTTTTTCATCACATTTTGGTGACAGAAAGTTCTGGAATCTGAGAGGAGCCACACATTTCCTTCCACCCAGCATTCCCCCAAGTATCCCGATAAAAATGACACCTCACTTGTGTGGGTAGGCCTAGTGCCTGCCACAGGAAATGCCCCAAAACACAAAGTGGACACATCACATTTTCTCAAAGAAAACAGGTGTTTTTTGCGAAGTGCCTACCTGTGGATTTTGGCCTCTAGCTCAGCAGGCACCTAAGGAACATACTAAACCTGTGCATTTTTTAAAACTAGAGACCTAGGGGAATCCAAGACGGGGTGACTTGTGGGGCTCTCACCAGGTTCTGTTACCCAGAATCCTTTGCAAACCTCAAAATGTGGCTACAAAACACTTTTTCATCACATTTTGGTGACAGAAAGTTCTGGAATCTGAGAGGAGCCACAAATTTCCTTCCACCTAGTGTTCCCCCAGGTCTCCCGATAAAAATAGTACCTCACTTGTGTGGGTAGGCCTTGTGCTCGCAACAGGAAATGCTCCAAAACACTATCTGGACACATCAAGATTATCAAATAGAAAACTACCTGTTTTTGCGGGTGGGGGAGCACCTGCGTTTTGGGTCCTGGGCTCAGCAGCCATCTAGGGAAACCTACCAAACCCAGACATTTCTGAAAACTAGACTCCTGAGGGAGTCAAGGGAGGTATGACCTGCGTGGATCCCCCAATGTTTTCCTACCCAGAATCCTCAGAAAACCTCAAATTTAGCTAAAAAATCAAATTTTCCCCACCTTTCTGTGTGGGATCACTGCACCGGGACATATTTCCTATCACCCAACGTTCCCCTCAGTCTCCCGGTAAAAATGATACCTCACTTGTGTAGGTGTGCCAAGTGTTTGAGACAGGGAAGAGCCAAAAACTCATCAAAATTGAGGGGGAACCAAAGTGGGTCCAAAAGGGCAGTTTGAAAAAAAAAAAATTTTAGGCTGACAAGTGCAGCAGAATATTTTCGGTATAGATGAGACAATGCTGTGTGGTAGGAATTTTGTGAATTCCTGCAAATTCCGGAAGGTTCCATCACAAAAATGTGGGAAAAATGTGTGCTTTTCAGCAAAGTTGCAGGTTTGCAGGGTATTGTGGGTAAGGAAATGGTGCGGGGTTCATCTGAAACACACCACCTTGGAATCAACTAGATGTTTAGTTTTCAGATGTGTTTAGGGCTTGAGGATTTTTCTACATGGAAGCGTCCCAAAGAAAAAAAAGTGCAGCCCTCACCATTCCAAGTGGGACGATTTTGAGAGTTACCAAGCTCTCATGGCCCAAATGTAAAACAAAAACCAAAAATAATCAAATGTCCACTTGCTTGCCATGGGATAAGATGTTTTAGTGTGCGGGGGAGAGCTGAGTGACTGTTAGCCCCTTCAGTTTGGGTGGGGGCATAACCAGGCCCATACTGGTTGGTAGCCACCACTCCACTATTTTCTTTTATTTTTTTATTCCCTGGCATCTAGTAGACTTTCTGTCCCCCCCCCCCGGGTGTGGATCGGGGGTAATTGCCCAATCTGCCCATTAGTGGGCAGAACAACTTTGGCCCCATTTATTTGGGGTGGGGGTATGGCCATACCCTCAACCTCTCATTTTGAAAGAAAAATCTTCCCTGGTCTCTGGTGGGCTTTCTGCCCCCTTGGGGGCAAATGGGCCTTCCAAAAATAGGCCAATCTGCCCCCAAGGGGGGCAATTATGGCCAACAGAAAAGTGCCCCCATGGTGAGTGACCCTTGCCCAAGGGGCTGACCCCCCAAACAAAACACACACATACACACACACCAATCCATGGTGTCTAGAGGTTTCTGCCCCCTTTGGGGGCGGATTGGCCTAACAAAAATAGGCCGATCTTCCCCCCTTGGGGGGCAGAAATGGCCTAAATACAATTTGCCCCCCATGGGAGCGACCCTTGTCTAAGGGGTCACTCCCCATACATAAAAACATAAAGTAAATAAAAAAAATATATATATCCCTGGTGTCTAGAGGTTTCTGCCCCCCTGGGGGCAGATCCGCCTAAATATTTTAGGCCTACCCGCCTCCGGGGGGGGGGGCAAAAAAGACCTAAAAATATTTTGCCCCCCCTGGGGAGTGGCCCTTGCCAAAGGGGCCGCTCCCCTTATGTGTTAGTATAAAAAAAATGAAAAGTCCCTGGTGTCTTGTGGGGCAGAAATGGCCTAAAAATAATTTGCCCCCCTGGGGAGTGGCCCCTGCCCAAGGGGCCGCTCCCATTATGTGCAAGTATGAAAAAAATCAATAATCCCTGGTGTCTAGTGGTTTCTGCCCCCCCGGGGGGCAGAAATGGCCTAATAATAATTTGCCCCCCCAGGAGCGACCCTTGCCCAATGGGTCACTCCCCAAACATTTAAAAAAAACAATTAATAAAAGTATCCCTGGTGTCTAGTGGATTTCTGCCCCCCCCGGGGGCAGATCGGCCTAATAATAGGCGAATTGGGGCGAAAGCGCGCTCATGTCATCAGATGCCACAGGTGTGGTCACGGAGGCGGGGGAAGCGATTCCCCTTCCATTTCTGCCTAGGGGAGGGGGGTGCTCGGCCATCTGGGGGAGCAAAAGCGCTCCCCCCCGGGGGCCCATAATAGGATAAGCTGGTCTCGTCCTCTGCACCGGGCAACTGAGGGCGAGACCAGCTCGTCCGGGGCAACCAAGGGGTTAATCTACAGGCCCTGGGCACATATAGTGCACGGTACTAGGGACTTATAAGTAAATTAAATAGTCCAATTCGGTATGATCCAATGTTACCATGTTTAAAGGGAGAGAGCATATGCAGTTTGGCACTGGTTAGCAGTGGTAAAGTGCGCAGAGTCTGAAAACTATCAAAAACAGTGTCCAAAGAGTGGAGGGAGGCAGGCAAAAAGTTAGGGGCGACCACCCTAAGGCTGTCAGGTCTAACAGCCCTCCTCCTTCCTGTGCACCATTTTTGCCTGGGAGTATAAATATGGCGTTAAGGCCATAAAGTCATTTTTTGCATGGGAACGCCTACCTTGCATCTCATTAAGGCAAGGTAGGTTTCCACGTCCAAAAAATGACTTTAACTCCATAAATTTGGAGCTAGATGGGTCTAGTGCCAAAGTATAAATATGGAGTTAGTTTTGCACAGAATTAGAGTATAAATATGCCCCTACAAGTACAGAAAATGGCCTAAAAGTCCCACCCTTTTGGACCCACACCATATACATTAGTGGTATGCAACATCCTCCCACTATTTTCGCAGGATAATTGACAGCTTACTAAAGGGATTCCCGAGCACATTTCCCAATGATTTTGGAGACTCGTTCTTGAAGCACAGGAATACGATCACATCTCCACCAAACAAAGAAGCACTTGATGAGTGGCGTGGGGTTGAGTGGGTATGGGGTGGAGGCCGCAGGCCCTGTGGCAAAACCCTGATGTGCACAGCCAAAGGCCATGTGTGGCACAGGGTTGGGTGGTTATAGAAGGTATGTTGCAGAACTTCGCCGTGGGGTTGGGCGGTTATAGAGAGCAGGTTGCAGGGTCCTAACTATAACTAGCTGGTGAGGACCACTACTCAGTAATATATATATATATATATATATTTATATATATATAGATGATCAAAACAAGGCCCTTTCAGGGTTAGAGTGACGCATAAATTATGCAAAAAACAAGAGAGAACTCTTATAAGTTCCCAAATTTAGGTGGAGAGCAGCTCCAGTAAGGAGCATCCTGCAACACAAAATCATTTGTAATTTATACAGCAACATCTTTAAGCATAGGAGTGACACAGTGTCATCCTCACCAAACTGTAAAATGAAAAAAGCTATTTACCACTTCAGGCACATTATGACAATTTTGGACTGGTCAAATACCATCCAAGCCAACCTGGAATGAATAAAGCAATCCCTGGCACGTGTTTTGCTCTCATTAGAGCTCTTCAGAGGGGTTTAACTTTGTCTAAACACAAGGGAGTACCTAGTATAAGTCAAAACAAGGCCCTTTCATGGTTAGAGTAATACATAGACCAGCAACACTAGATTTGCTCACCTCAAATATCTGCTTATCTAGCAACGTTTTTAAGCATAGGATCAGCACAGTGCTATCCACGCTGAGCTAGATAATGACAAAGGGGATCATTACAACATTGGCGGCAAAAGCCGCTTACCGCCGTGCAGACGACCGCCAACACACCGCCGTGGCCGCGGAATTCCGCCACAGCTATTATGACCCCACAGCTCAGAATCCGACAAAATTCAGACACCCACACAAGTCCGCCACACCAAAGGTCAGTGATAAACTGGCGAAAACAAATCCTCCACCGTTACGCCAACAGAAACACGCCCATGCTATCACGACCCACGAATCCACGTAGTGGTCTTTCAACTGCGGTATTCCATTGGCGGTACACACCGCCACGCTCAAAATACACACACATCTCCAAAACACCGCCACATTGGACAATTCGAAATACACACACCTGATACACATACACACACCACTCCCAAACACTCAATACAATATAAAACACACACCCACACCACCCACAAACCCTTACGACCAAAAATTTAGACGAAGGCCAGAGAGACAGCACAGCATAGACAACCCCAACATACAGAGGCACACAACACCATCACCCACACTACTTCCACGCACAAAACACCACACACCACTACATATCACCACACTCATCACCACATACACCACCCCACACATCACCTACACCACCCCATGGCACGGCAAAGACACCCCAGGTTCTCGGAGGAGGAGATCAGGGTCATGGTGGAGGAAATCGTACGGGTAGAGCCACAGCTATTTGGAGCACAGGTGCAGCACACCTCCATAGCTAGGAAGATGGAGCTATGGCGAAGAATAGTCGACAGGGTCAACGCAGTGGGACAGCACCCAAGAAATCGGGACGACATCAGGAAGAGGTGGAACGACCTAGGGGGGAAGGTGCGTTCAACGGTCTCCAGGCACAACATCGCGGTTCAGCGGACTGGCGGCGTACCCCTACCTCCTCCTCCCCCACAACTAACAACATGGGAGGAGCAAGTCTTGACCATCATGCATCCAGAGGGCCTCAGAGGAGTCGGTGGAGGAATGGACTCTGGTAAGTCAAATCTTAACTATCATATCCCCCACCCTACCTGCATGCTATCACACCCCCCCACCCTCACACCCTCCCCATCACTCCAACTCCTCACATATGTACTCATAACACAAACCACCCATCCCAACACCAAGCCCTGCATGACACAACTAAGCATTGACACCCATCACGAAAGCATGCCTACTGCACATACCCATAACAACCCCCTAACCATCATCACACAAGCCCCCACACAGGAATGCTTGCACTGGGGTACACGCACACCCACCCATTGCACACCATCACACACACACATGCAATAATCATGCTCTTATGCCCCTGCAGGATCACGAAGGACCGTCACCACACCGGAGGGTCCAGACATCTCCACTCCACCCACAGAAGAGGCCCACAGTGACGATAGCAGCTCTGCCCTACTGGAGCCTGATGACCAGCCCGGACCATCGTGGGCCTCGGGACAGTTGGTTCCCCTTGCACAGGCACAGCCCAACACTGACCTTCCACCCTCTGGTAACACCAGTACAGCACCCACCCAGCGGGCCCAAACCTCCGTACCCAGGACAGGTCAATCAGCTGTGTGTCGACCTCTACAGGGAACCCAGGATAACCCACCACCCCAACAACAACAGGGACCTGGGGGCAGTGGTAGTGGGCACACGGTCCAGGGGACGGAGGCACAGGAACACAGGTGAACTGGGATGGCTGCTGTGCGACAGGGGGCGGACAGGCCAAGGGAACCCACTCTCCACGAGGCCCTATCCTCCATCATGGGAGCATACCACCACTCCCAGGAGACGATGCTGACGGTCCTGGTCAAGTTTCAGGAGACCCAGCGCCTTCAGGAGGACCAGTATTTGGGGTTCAGGGAGGAGCTCAGGACCATCAGCTCCGCCTTGGGAACCATCGTAGAGGTGCTGAAGGACATACAGCAGACCATGAGGAACACCGTGGCACTCCAAGGGGCCCCTGACACTAGCATGGACGATGAACTACCCACCACCTCCGCCGGCGCTAGTGGACAGGACGCCCCGCCACAGGACCACCACACCAGCACCCCACCCCCTGCAGACAGACAACCACCACGCAAGCGGTCCCTGAGATCCAGGAACAGGACAGAGCAAGATGGCAAGACCCCCGCCAGGAAATGAGACCACCCTGATTGTGCCCCCACTGTCCCACTTTGTTACCCTGTCCATACTTAAACTGCCCCAGCTCCACTTCCTATGCCCATATGGGCAGTGCACCTGTGAGACTAATAGACTGGACTCTGCCATGGACATTCCTCCACCATAACCCATCCTCATTTTACAACCCCCCTCCATTTTTGAGCACTTAAATAAACACCCTTGAACCACAAAACAATCTGGAGTCAGTCTATGATTTGGTAAAATGTATTATCAATGACAGTGTCAAAATGCGTTTCTAGTTGTAAAGGCAACATACCTATGTCACACATCACAAGTCCTTGAAGGATGCAAGCAGATGACACACGTTGGTAACCACACCTGTGAAACCGTAATGGAAAGGAACAACTCAGTTACCAAATAATCCCATTAAATTACACCCAGGATAGAGGAAGACGTGTGACAGTGAATGTAATGGTAAAAATGAAAATGTTCTCACCTGTGTGTCACTGGAAATATTGCTGTATGACTGACTCCCTGTTGTCGTTGTCTTCTTCCTCAGCTTCCTCCTCATCACTGTCCACAGGCTCCACAGCTGCCACAACACCGTCATCGGGACCATCCTCCTGCAGAAAAGGCACCTGGCGTCGCAAAGCAAGATTGTGAAGCATCGAGCAGGCGATGATGATCTGGCACACCTTCTTCGGTGAGTAGAATAGGGAATCACCTGTCATATGGAGGCACCTGAACCTGGCCTTAAGGAGGCCGAAGGTGCGTTCGATCACCCTCCTAGTCCGCCCATGGGCCTCAGTGTAGCGTTCCTCTGCCCTGGTCCTGGGATTCCTCACTGGGGTCAATAGCCAGGACAGGTAGGGGTAACCAGAGTCTCCTAATAGCCACACCCGGTGCCTCTGGAGTTGACCCATCATATCAGGGATGCTGCTATTCCGCAGGATGTAGGCGTCATGCACTGAGCCAGGAAACATAGCAGTTACCTGAGAGATGTACTGGTCTGCCAAACATACCATCTGTACATTCATGGAATGATAACTCTTCCTGTTGCTGTACACCTGTTCACTCCAGTGGGGGGGGGGGGACCAGAGATACATGGGTCCCATCAATAGCACCTATGATTTTGGGGATATGTCCAAGGGCATAGAAGTCACCTTTCACGGTAGCCAAATCTTCCACCTTAGGGAAAATTATGTATCTCCTTACGTGTTTCAGCAGGGCAGCCAACACTCTGTACAGCACGTTGGAAAACATAGGCTGGGACATCCCTGATGCCATGGCCACTGTTGTCTGAAAAGACCCACTTGCAAGGAAATGGAGCACTGCCAGCACCTGCACTTGAGGAGGGATTCCAGTGGGATTGCGGATTGGTGACATCAGGTCTGGCTCCAACTGGGTACATAGTTCCTGGATTGTGGCACGGTCAAACCTGTAGGTGACGATTAAATGTCGCTCCTCCATTGTTAACAGGTCCACCAGCGGTCGGTACACCGGAGGATTCCGCCATCTTCTCAAATGTCCCAGCTGACGGCGCCTATGAAGGACAACAGCGACCACAGAGTCAATTTTTTTCAAGGTATGTACCCACAGTTACACAGAAGACGACACCAAACACAAAACCCTTCCTGTATGTGTGTTGAGTGTAGGCCTAGCTATGTGTGATGCAGAAGTAAATGAAGCCATGTGGGCCCCGGAAATGGTGGCTGCCTGACCTCTAAACTGGGACAATGGGATTGTGGGGTAACTGCGTTGCCGTTGCGCACTGTCGCGGTAGGCGGTCGTAGACCGCGGCGCAATGCTGCATTGGTTAACATTGGACCCTATGGGTCCCAGGAGCCAATGAACAGGTGTGCTGGTGGTGATGATACGCACCGCCGCGGATGTCACCGCCACGGACGTCACCGCCATTTTCTATCTGTTCAATCACTAGATACCTGATCTTTGACAGGAGAGGACCTACACTGCAAGTGCTGCTGTGACCTCGGTCTGGAAGCGACGATGGCTGCTGCGTCTGGGGAAAGGGCCCCTGCCTTCACTGCTCAGGAGTTGGAGAAACTGGTAGACGGGGTCCTCTCCCAGTACACGCTACTCTACGGTCCTCCAGACCAACAGGTTAGTACACAGGTAGCACGTTGTATGGGCTAGGCCTGGGTGGAGAGGGCTGGTTGTAAGAGGGAAGGGGGCAGAGTTCAGGGAACATGAATGCATGTGAATGAATGTGCCACATGGCTAGGGTAGGGAGGGGGGCCACTCACATCGACGGTGCAATTGGTAATGACTTTGCATCTTCCCTTGTGCACGTCATGTAGGTCAGCGCCCACCAGAAGAAGGACATTTGGCGTGCCATCACCAAGGATGTCCGGACCCTGGGGGTTCACCAGAGACGGGGCACCCACTGCCAGAAAAGATGGGAGGACATTCGCCGCTGGAGCAAGAAGACGGCGGAGGCTCAGCTGGGGATGGCCTCCCAACGTGGGAGGGGTGCCCGTTGCCCCATGACCCCCCTGATGTTCAGGATCCTGGCGGTGGCCTACCCTGAGTTGGATGGGTGCCTGAGGGCATCACAGCAGACACAAGGGGGTGAGTACTCTCTCATTCTGCGGACTTTGCGTGCAGTGGAGGGGTCTGGGTGGGGGAGGACGCCTGTGGGTTTACCTAGGCCAGGCAGAAATACGTAGACTAGACCCCTCCGTAATGCAGGCCATGTGGCACTCTACCCCACCGCAGTAGAGTGCCAAGTACAGGTATAGATGCCCCTGTGGCATCCATGTGTGCAGATGTCACCCATAGCCATGTAGGCCAGATCCCAGAAATTGCATCTGCAGAGGCCAGGAGCATGGCGTAGTGCAGAGGGCTGCTGTGTCTGTATTGTCCGCCAACGGTAGCGGTATGCCATGCACTCAACCTGTCTTCTGTCTCCCCCCCCCTTTTTGTGCTCTCCCTGTTCTTTTGTGCATCAGCATCATCAGGCGGAGGTACAGTGGCACCGGAGCACGAGGGAGCTGCATCCCACATGGCCATGGAGGGCCACACCACAGACTCAGAATGCACCAGTGGGACGGAGGGCGAGGGGAGCTTCACGTCGGCCACCGGATCACCAACCAGCGACACGGACCCATCCGCCGATGGGAGCTCCCTTGTGGTGGTGGCACCATCTGTGCGCCCCACTTCTACAGGTACAGCCGCCACCTCCCCTACCAGCACCGCCCTCCCAGCAGCCCCTCAGCGTTCGCCCCGTGCCTGCTCACCCAGGAGGGTGGGCATCACCTTCGCCCCAGGCACCTAAGGCCCTGCCCCTGTCACCCCTGCTGCCCTCAGTGAGGAGGCCATTGACCTCCTCAGGTCACTCACTGTTGGGCAGTCTACCATTGTGAATGCCATCCAGGGTGCTGAAAGGGAGTTGCAACATGGTAATGCCTTCCTGGAGGGCATTCATTCTGGTCAGGCTGTCCTTCAGCGAACCCTGCAATCTCTGGCCTCAGCACTGATGGCAGCCATTGTCCCTGTGTCTAGCCTCCCCCCTCCAACCTCCTCCACCCAGATCCAATCCCCTGTACCCAGCCCATCCCAAGCACACCTACAGACCAGCATGCACACACGTCTACACACAAGGGAAGCTCTTGCAAACATAGGCACCACACAACCCACAGGCACACACATAAGCATCACCCACATGCAGACACAGCAGCATCCACTGCCTCCACTGTGTCCCCCTCCTCCTCGTCTCCCTCCTCCCTCCCAGTCTCGTCTACACTCTCACCTGCATGCACTACATCTACAGGCACCAGGAGTCGCACCAGAACACCCAGCACCACACCCCACTCACCTGCACTCACCACCTCCACTCCCATTTACACGTCACCTGTGTCCTCTCCCAGTGTGTCTGTGACACCCCCTCCCAAAGTACACAAACGCGGGCACCCACACACCCAACATCCATCCACCTCACAACAGCCTCCAGTACCTGCAACCAAAACACCTAAAGTGAAACCTCCTACAACCACCTCCTCTTCCTCCACTCCCAGAACCCCTCCAGCTACCCATCCCAGTGTTCGTCAGAAACTGTCCCTCCGCAAAGTTGACCTTTTTGCCCCCACACCCCCTCCAATTCATCAGTCCCGTCATAGCGCCTCAGCCAAAAAGCCTCCAGTACCAGTGGTGCCTGTTCAAGGTGTGTGGAGTGCACCAGCCACCAGGGCAGGCAGTGTGACCCGGAGCCAAGGCACTGGCAGCCCACCCCCTGTAAAGGCTCTGAAATTGGAAAGTGACCCACGGGACCCTGTGAAGACTCCTGGAGGCAAAACAACTCACAGGGGTCCCAGGGGGATTGCAGAGTCAGCTGTGACTCCTCCAAAGGTGGGGAAGGGCCAGAGGAAGTCTGCACAGCCTGGTGTGAGCATAACAGTGGAGAAGGGCGACATCCTTCCCGGCGGTCGGGACGCCACCGCCAGCACCGTCGTCACTGGTCCGGAGACCACCGCCAGAGTCATTGCCCAGGAGGGCCCAAGTCTCGTCACAGGTCCGGAGACCACCGCCAGAGTCATTGCCCAGGAGGGCCCAAGTATCGTCACTGGTCCGGAGACCACTGCTTGGCACCGCCAGAGTAATTGGCCAGGAGGGCCCAAGTCTCGTCACTGGTCCGGAGACCACCGCCAGAGTCATTGCCCAGGAGGGCCCAAGTATCGTCACTGGTCGGGAGACCACCGCCGGAGTGAGTGCCCAGGAGGGCCCAAGTATCGTCACGGGTCAGGAGACCACCGCCGGAGTCAGTGCCCAGGAGGGCCCAAGTATCGTCACTGGTCCGGAGACCACTGCTTGGCACCGCCAGAGTCATTGCCCAGGAGGGCCCAAGTATCGTCACTGGTCCGGAGACCACCGCTTGAGTGAGTGCCCAGGAGGGCCCAAGTATCATCACGGGTCAGGAGACCACCTCCGGAGTCAGTGCCCAGGAGGGCCCAAGTCTCGTCACTGGTCAGGAGACCACCGCCGGAGTCAGTGCCCAGGAGGGCCCAAGTATCGACACTGGTCAGGAGACCACCGCCACCGCCGGAGTCAGTGCCCAGGAGGGTCCAAGTATCGTCACTGGTCAGGAGACCACCGCCGGAGTCAGGGCCCAGGAGGGTCCAAGTATCGTCACTGGTCAGGAGACCACCGCCACCGCCGGAGTCAGTGCCCAGGAGGGCCCAAGTATTGTCACTGGTCAGGAGACCACCGCCACCGCCGGAGTCAGTGCCCAGGAGGGCCCAAGTATCATCACTGGTCAGGAGACCACCGCCGGAGTCAGTGCCCAGGAGGGCCCAAGTCTCGTCACTGGTCAGGAGACCACCGCCGGAGTCAGTGCCCAGGAGGGCCCAAGTATCGACACTGGTCAGGAGACCACCGCCACCGCCGGAGTCAGTGCCCAGGAGGGTCCAAGTATCGTCACTGATCAGGAGACCACCGCCCGAGTCAGTGCCGAGGAGGGCCCAAGTCTCGTCACTGGTCAGGAGACCACCGCCACCGCCGGAGTCAGTGCCCAGGAGGGCCCCGGCTGCCAACGCCCCGCTGGGCAATGAGGGAACGTCATGCCACACACCAATGCCCAGTCCAGAGAACGTCATGCCACACACCAATGCCCAGTCCAGAGACCGCCATGGCAAAGCACCGCTGAACAGTCCAGAACCGCCATGGCAAAGCACTGCTGAACAGTCCAGAACCGCCATGGCAAAGCACCGCTGAACAGTCCAGAACCGCCATGGCAAAGCACCGCTGCACAGTCCAGAACCGCCATGGCAAAGCACTGCTGCACAGTCCAGAGACCGCCATGGCAAAGCAACGCTGAACAGTCCAGAACCGCCATGGCAAAGCAGTGCTGAACAGTCCAGAACCGCCATGGCAAAGCACCGCTGAACAGTCCAGAACCGCCATGGCAAAGCACCGCTGCACAGTCCAGAGACCGCCATGGCAAAGCACCGCTGAACAGTCCAGAACCGCCATGGCAAAGCACCGCTGAACAGTCCAGAACCGCCATGGCAAAGCACCGCTGCACAGTCCAGAGACCACCATGGCAAAGCACCGCTGAACAGTCCAGAACCGCCATGGCAAAGCATAGCTGAACAGTCCAGAACCGCCATGGCAAAGCACCGCTGAACAGTCCAGATGCGCCATGGCAAAGCACCGCTGAACAGGGCATGCACCGGGGAAGAATGAAAAGGCCGCCACATCAAGCATCGTTATCCCATGTGCAGCTGGGACAGTGACGGGACAGGAACTGTCACGGGGAGACTAATCCAGTCTGGGCACCAGTCCACCTCCAGAACCAGTGGAGGCTGTTATCTACTTGCGAAACTGTGGCTTTGCAATCCCCAGGATGGTCCAGTGGGCAACCCACCCACTGTAGAGACTTGAGAGACTGTGGCTTTGCACTCCCCTGGATGGTACAGTGGGCAACCCACCCACTGTAGAGACTTGAGAGACTGTGGCTTTGCACTCCCCAGGATGGTACAGTGGGCAAACCACCCACTGTAGAGACTTGAGAGACTGTGGCTCTGCACTCCCCAGGATGGTACAGTGGGCAAACCACCCACTGTAGAGACTTGAGAGACTGTGTCTTTGCACTCCCCAGGATGGTACAGTGGGCAAGCCACCCACTGTAGAGACTTGAGAGACTGTGGCTTTGCACTCCCCAGGATACATCAATGGGCATGGAGCCCCGTCGTGGATCTGGCTTTGCACTCATCCGGCTGAGGTGCCCCCCTTCCCTTCCCCCTGAGGTGCCTGTAGTATTTCTATCTGATGCCCCAGCAGTGTTTTCTCCGTTTGTGGACAGGTATCTTTTGTGGGCCTCGCCCATGCATTTTTGGACTAGTGGTGCACGGACATTGATATGTGCATATCTGCACTACTTCTCGTAATGTATATACTTTTGAATGATTTTATAATATATCTGTATATTTTTGAGACATGTATATTGAAACATTACAATGTTTGAACTGATTTCGTTTTGTCTTTGCATTCTTCCGGGGGGGGGGTTGTGGGTTGTTACTGTGATTTTTGTGAATGCATTGGTGTGTGTGTTGTAATATGCGAGGGTGGGTGTGGGGGTGGAGGTGTTTTGTGTGTGTGTCCCTAACTTTTGCCTCCCACCTCCCCTATGTCGTAGGTGCAGTACTCACCGTTGTCTTCGCCGGCACTGGCGTTGTTCTTCGTAGATGAGTAGGAATACAAGGGCCGGTAGGATTTGTAATTCCGGCTCCATGGTGGCCTCCTTCCTCGTGGGATGTGTTCAGGTGAGCGTTTTCCCATTGCAGTAACTGTTTCCGCCGTGTTTTTATCCACGGTGAATCTGCCCCAGAAAAGGTGGCGGATTGGCGGGTTGTGATACTATGGGCGGTACATTGTCTTCCGCCTGTCTGTTGGCGGTGACCGCCGCGCTGCTTGTCTGTACCGCCGAGGCGGGCGGTGTGTTAAAATGGCTGTCTTTGTTGGCGGTTTCCGCCAGGGTCATGATTCCCTTTTTTCCTCTGCCGGACTGTTTGCAGTATTACTGCACCTTTACCACCGTCCGCCAGGGTTGTAATTATCCCCATTGTCCCTATTGCGCTCGGCGTGGATACCACTGTGTTGATCCTATGCTTAAAAACTTTGCTAGATAAGCAGATATTTGAGGTAGGTAAATCTAGAGTGACGCTGGTGTTGCAAGATGCTTTTTACTGGAGCTGCTCTCCACCTAAATTTGGGAACTTCCCAGAGTTCTCTCTTGTTTTTTTGTATATATGCACCAAAAAGATTTGCACTCACAACAGGTCATTATTGAATGTAGCAAAGTCAGCAACTTACAGAGAGTTCTTTGGCATTTTTATTATTTCAGGCCATATATTTTCAAGCATCTCTGGACACGTGTTTCTGGGCTCATCCCTTCATCAGCAGAGAACAAACATTTCCTTTCTTTTTCAAAGGCCAACTGCCTGTCTGCTCAGCAGATTTAATTGCAGGCACCTGATATTAGTTGAATACTAGTTCTGTCCCAGTGGACCTCAAGTGAGCTGAAAAAGTGCATCCTGGTAAGTGTAGTCCTGCACATTTTAAAATTATATCCCAATTGGGTTCCTGAAGCCAAACAAAATAATAAAACACAGTTCATTACCCCAGTGGGCAAATTCAAAGTAAGGAAATCGGTTTTGCTACCAATGTCCACAACAGGTCATTATAGAATGTAGCAAAGTGAACAACGTATAGAGAATTCCTTGGCATTTTCATTATTTATTTCATTATTTAAGGCGATATATATACATATATATATATATTCACATTAAAAAAAGGTTACAGGGACGTTATATATAGGTGCGGAATTTACTCACACAAAACCATAGAAATTCAGCAGTTATAGTAATGATTATCTCAAATAACTATAACTCGCACCCTGAGGAAACTATAACTCGTGCCCGACCAGAGCTTTACCCAACATAACAGAGGCTTTAGCGCTGTGATATTTACAATATTCCTCAGCCCTAGATCAAGTTGAATGGGGGTAAGTGGGGCACTCCTGGGTAGAGCCAATTTCAAATGCATACATTTGTTCTCTGTTAGCTTTAAGTGCCTGATTTCATCATGACCCCAAAATTCAGCCCCCTAGAGGGTCACACCCAATCCCTTGGCACAATGTGTCTCAAGGACTAGGGATATAGGGTGGAAATAAGACTTGTTCAGTTTTCTCCTAGTTGCAGACTCAACATGTTGTAAGGAAAATTGATTTTTCTGTATTTGGGGGGCCCTCGATACATTTCTTGACATTTTCACCCCTTGATAATCTAATTCCTTAATCAGTTCTAGGTTAGCAGATCCTAGTCATACCCCCTAAAGGTGTTGTGCAGCCAAAAAACAATGAACTTGGTTTTGGAAACATTAATTTTATGACCAAACCTAAAGCATTCATCTGAAAACTGATCTGGAAATACCCTGCCATCATATAGGTGTTTTAGAGATTAAAAGGGTATCAGTGGAGAATAGGAGAGCTGGTACTTGCTCATTCACCAACCTCGGGCATTCCCCTCTGCAATCAAACAGGGTATTAATTAGGCAATTTATGTAGAGTGTGAACAGGGTTGGGGCTAATACACACCCCTGTCTCACACCCTTTGTTATGGGTATGCGTCATGTTAGCTCACCTTCCTTGCCCCATCTTATTTGTGTGTAGTTCCTGCTGTGTAGGCATATCAGCAGGGACAAAAGTTCTAGTGGCATTCCCATTTCCTTCAGTGTAGATCACAGTTTTTCCCTTGGATCAAGTCAAAGTCTAACTTTAAATCCACAAACTCCACATAAAGGTCCCTTCACTAATTAAAACACTTTTCCATAAGATCAAAAGGAACCGATGTACCTGATCTGAGTTGCTGGTGGACCCTCTGAGTCAGCTTGGAGATTGGACAATATTTCATTGCCAATCAACCAGGGTTGTATTTTTTCCAGTAGTTGTTTACAGAAACAATTTTTGGGTGTTGTCAATCAGACTTATGGGCCATTAATTAGCTGGGTCACACTTGTCCCGTTTTTTGTAGATTGAAATTATTTCTGCTCCCCTCCAAGTCTCAGGTATCTCTGTCCCTTTCAGCTATAGCATTCCACATTGCATTTAGTAGAAATCCCCATACAGTTGGTTTGGAGCAGTATAGATCCCCAGGTACCCTATTGAATCCTGGTGCTTTGCCCTTTTTAGTAGAGCTAATGGCTGCTTGTGTTTCTGTCAGGTTAAATGTGACTGTAGGGACAATATCCCCAATCTTATAGTCATGAATCCCTGCCACTCCAACACTATCACCCTCTGCTGTCGCTACAGTGGAATATACATAGGCAAAGTGATGCTCCTAAGTGTGGGGTTTGATATGAAAATCATCCTTGCTTACACTGAAGGGTACCCCTTTGGCAAACAAGTGCCAGAAGGATCTAGTGTCTTTCATATCGGCTGCACTGACTAATTCTCTCCAGCTGGATTCCTTCCATTATTTCTTAGCTAGGGCCTGCTCCTTTTTGTACAGCTTCCTTCCTTGTATTATAGCAATTCTGCACCCACTCTTAACGGCACACAACAGGTTTTGTTTAGCTAACTTTTAATTGCTATCAAACCACTCTGGTTCCTTTGTTCTTATATTCTGCCCCATGATGATTCTAAAAAGTGACTCCTGTATATATCCAAGAAAGTCATTAAATGCATTCATGACAGCTACTGTTGGGTGTTCAGATTTTCCAAGTACATTTAGGGCTATATTGACCTAGAAATTTATGCAGACAAGTATGCCCTTGTCAGACTCATAAATGGCCACTTTATTCTCCTACCATTATTAGAAGAAACAATGGGCGGGCCACAGAAACTGGATACTGGGATATCACTCAAGAAGAAGGGTTCTTTCACCTCCAATTCTAGGGCATTATGGTTGCTGTCTGACCTATCAGATACCGTCATATAGTGTACCATTTCTATCAGTAGGGAAACCTGTTGATTCAAATTCTCTGTTTCACCTCCCACTTGTAGTATTATTTCTCTCATATCTTTAAGACTACTGCCCCTCTCGCCATCTTTCAACGTGATGGATAGTCACATTTCCCGAGCTACATTATCAAACTGGTCAACAATCCCAGCCCTGACCAGAGGTTCAACACAGGATATGATATCGCAGGAATAACAGTATCATTTTGGCTACCACTTTGGCTTTGTGACACCCCTCCTCCCCAGCGACTGTTTCATCAGACTGGGCCCTCTTTCCACCAGAATCCTGGTCCTAATTATCTGACTGTCGCCTTTTTTGGGGGATTCTGGAGTGTTTGACACCTTTGACTTACACCCCTTTTTAAATATTACTGCAGTCTTTGGGTACGGACGTGGAAGATCCTGCTTCTCCCCTTTCAGGTTTGTTTCCACCTCTTCAATGAGGTTGTCTGTCTCCTCAATTGAGCCGTTTGCTATCGCGTGTCGAACAACAGTTCTCTTTTTGTTGGTCAATATAAAATGTATAAGGGGAAAGCAATGCAACGCAAACCTGTCTTTTTTCCTCCCTTCGCTTCCTTTTAGTGAAGAGCGAGTGGATTACAGCTGACCAGACAACTGGTTTCCAAGTGCAGAACTAAGGGGGTGGCCTTGCCTGCCTCTTCGTGGTGCTGATGGGTGTAGGATGGGCTTGCCCTTGGCGCAGGTGCATCCCGCACTACGGGGGGAATTGAATGCTATATAGCGCTGCTGATGTGAAACAGGTGAGGGAAGTCCAAGGGCTGCCTCCAGGAGCCCTAAGACACCTCGTACATATATTTCCTTCCTTGATGACTAATTGCATTGAGGTAACTGTAACTCACACCTTTGCCATGTGTAGTGTTGGGGGCCCTAGGCCCTCACGCTACTGAAATAACGTGACGCTGGCACAGTGGCATGGTGCTAGTAACTGGCCACGGGCACGTGCGCCCGGACCTTTTTATTGGCAGGGTCACCTGACCGGTGCCGCCTGTGTTGGGTGGGTGTGGGGTGTAGATGTGAGGCCAGCCCTCAGCCAAGTGGCTGGCAAAACACTAGAACATGTCCAGCAGGACACTACATTCCTCCAAAACTTTATTGAGGAACAAAACAAAGTCCAATCTGTAAACTAAACCACAGTAACAAAAACACCACCATCAGTCTCTCGGCCTCGAGAAGGCAGGCTGCAGTGTTGCAGGGGACAGGTGCAGCTGGGAGCACTCGGACAGTTCCGCACGACTCCATGATTTAACCAGGTACAGCTGGGCATGAACACTGTGTGGATGGAGTCCGGACTCTGTAACCGTCAGATGATTGGTTCAGTGCCCACTCATGCACTGTGGTTCAGTCCTGTGGGCATTCGTGGCGAGGCTTGGTGTATACAGTTCAATTTGTTTGAATTGGGCGTATCATTCGAATTGGGTGCGTCATTCCAATTGGGTGCATCAAGAGCATTGGTGGAGTCTGCTGTGAATATGCTTGCTGAGACATCCTGGCTTCATAAAGGCCAATCCCTCGAAGACGGACGACATCTGTAATGGTGTGAAGTCCTCCTCTGAAACCTTTGTACATCCTGACACTTTGTTGACGGAGCTGCTTCTAGACCACCTCTTGTTTGTGGATTCTTCACTCTGGAACTTCCTTGAGGCCTTTTTAATGGGTTTGCCACGGGATTGATGTGGACTGTGCTGGGCTGCGTTTGGGCCATCTGCGGGCTGCTGCAGGCTCTCCGACAGGAGCCACGGTCAAGTCATTCGTGCAACTGCAAGGGTGGATGTTTCGTAGTCAGGGCACTTGCCAACATGGACCAGGTGTATGTGGGCTCTCAGATGGTCTCAGGGAAATTGTCTCTCATGTTGCCAGGAGGGTGTCTTGTTGGTATCGTGTTAATTCACTAAAGACAGTCTTAGTGTGCCGTGACCTGTTGGAGTCTTTGTAGCACAGCCTTGCTGTCTCCTTGACTTCATCGGTGGGGCAATGTCAAGTCCTCTCTCACGCTTGGGAGGCCCCTTGTTTAGGTTGCCATGGGACTGCTTGTGGTCTGCACTGGGGCTGCTTGTGTGCCATGTCAGGGCAGCTGCAAGACCTCCTTGGAGCCACTGCCTAGTCGCTCGTGCAATCACAGGGGTAGATGGGTCTGAGTCACAGCTCTTGCCACCGAGAGCAGGATACAGGCAGGGTGAGCAGGTGATCATTGGTTAACTGGTTCTTCAGAACATCAAAGCAACAGTGTAGGACTCCAGTCTGGTTGTTTAACTGCTCCTTTGATGGATACCGTGATGCACATGGCAATGATGGTGCTTGCCATTCGGAGACCTGGACAACAAGTGATGTTGCTGGAGTGAGGGTGATTGGAGGGGCTGCCTCATAGCTAGTGCAGTCTTTCTTTTCCTCATGTGCAGATGCTAGCTGTGATACCATCTGCTTTAAGCAGCTGGTGACAGGTGGCTTGGACGGTCACACTGTGAAGCGCGGGGCAAGTACGCGGTTCGTGCATGGCGTCTTACATTTGGTACTCCCGCTGAGCTGTCTCCAGTGACGTCACCGCACCCAGGTGGCTTTCTTGTCTGTGGGTGCACTCTTCCTTTGTGGCATGAGTCCTCCATCTCTCCACCCTGTTGATCTTCCACTCTTGTTCTTCTGTGGTCGTTATGTGTTGCAGTGTGACAGGTGATGTCACACCATCTCCTTTCTTCCTTCGTCACAGCGTGGTGTTGACCACGCTTTCTTCTCCTTTGTTGTGGCGTCTGGCCACCTGTCTTCCTTTTGTGTGGACCTCTCAAAGGTCCTGTCCTGTCCAAGGACCATGGGCACTTCCCCGTGTTGCAGTGGTGGCATCGTGCCACTCAGGGTCTGCGACTCTCCTCTTGCCTGTTGTGAGTTGCTGCTGACTCCGTCTTGAGGCAGTGTGGGGGAGGACACTCCTTGGTTAATCTGGGGCCCGTTGCAGAGCAGTGACGGCGGGTCAATTTTTTTTTCTGCCTCCTCTACACTTGAGGGCACAGTGCTTGCACCTCAAGGCAGTGCCTTCTCGGCACTGGATCCTGCTTTAACCTGGGTGTGCTTTGCAGGTGCTGGTCGCTTCTCTAGACATGCAGTGTGATGGGCCAACGGTGGCCATCTTCTGTCCTTGTGTGGCCGGCTGACACGGCCTCTTGTCTGTGCGTTATGTCACACACTTAGGTGCTCTCTCCATCTATGCGGGCTTTTCCTATGTCATCACGTTCGCTGGTGCAACTCTGCGCACTTGACAAAGGTGGTCATTACAACCTTGGCGGACGGTGTTAAAGCTGCGGTAATACCGCGAACAGGCCGGCGGACAAAAAAAGGGAATTTTGACCCTGGCGGAAACCGCCAACTAAGACAGCCACTTTAACACATCGCCCGCCACGGCGGTACAGACAAACAGCGCGGCGGTCACCGCCAACAGACAGGCGGAAGACAATGTACCGCCCACACTATCACAACACACCAATCCGCCACCTTTTCCGGGGCGGATTCACCGTGGATAAAAACACGGCGGAAACAGCTTGTGCTATGGGAAAACGCTCACCTCAACACATCCCACGAGGACACCATGGAGCGGGAACTACAAATCTTACCTGGCCTTGCATTCCTGCTCATCTACGACCAACAGCGACGTAGGCGCAGAACAAACCGGTGAGTACAGCACCTACGACACGGGGAAGGGGAGAGGCAAAAGTTACGGGGACACCCACCAAACACCCCCACCCTCGCATATTACAACATACACACCAATGCAGTCACAAAAATCACAGTAACAACCCACAATCCCCCCGGAAGAATGCAAAGACAAATCGAATAGCGGTCAAACTTTGTATTGTGCCAATATACTACTCATCAAAAATTTACGTATATATATATCACAAAATCAGTCAAAAATAAATGTACAATACAAGAAGTAGTGCAGAGATGTACACAACAATGTCCGTGCACCAACAGTCCAAAGATGCATGGGCGACGCCCACAATAGATACCTGACCAAAATCCGAGAGAACACTGCTGGGGCATCAGATAGAAACACTACAGGCACCTCAGGGGGAAGGAAAGGGGGGGCACCTCAGCCAGATGAATGCGAAGCCAGATCCACGATGGGGCTCCATGACCATTGATGTATCTTGGGGAGTGCAAAGCCACAGTCTCTCAAGTCACTTCAGTGGGTGGGTTGCCCACTGTGCCATCCTGGGGAGTGCAAAGCCACAGTCTCTCAAGTCTCTACAGTGGGTGGCTTGCCCACTGTTACATCCTGGGGAGTGCAAAGCCACAGTCTCTCAAGTCTCTACAGTGGGTGGCTTGCCCACTGTTACATCCTGGGGAGTGCAAAGCCACAGTCTCTCAAGTCTCTACAGTGGGTGGGTTGCCCACTGTGCCATCCTGGGGAGTGCAAAGCCACAGTCTCTCAAGTCTCTACAGTGGGTGGGTTGCCCACTGTGCCATCCTGGGGAGTGCAAAGCCACAGTCTCTCAAGTCTCTACAGTGGGTGGCTTGCCCACTGTTACATCCTGGGGAGTGCAAAGCCAGTCTCTCAAGTCTCTACAGTGGGTGGCTTGCCCACTGTTACATCCTGGGGAGTGCAAAGCCACAGTCTCTCAGCGGTGCTTAGCCATGGCGGTCTTTGCCCTGTTTAGCGGTCTTCACCATGGCGGTCTTTGCCCTGTTCAGTGGTCTTCACCATGGCAGTCTTGGCCTTGTTCAGCGGTGCTTTGCCATGGCGGTCTTTGCCCTGTTCAGTGGTCTTCACCATGGCGGTCTTTGCCCTGTTCAGCGGTCTTCACCATGGCAGTCTTGGCCTTGTTCAGCGGTGCTTAGCCATGGCGGTCTTTGCCCTGTTCAGCGGTCTTCACCATGGCGGTCTTTGCCCTGTTCAGCAGTCTTCACCATGGCAGTCCTGGCCTTGTTCAGCTGTGCTTAGCCATGGCGGTCTTTGCCCTGTTCAGCGGTCTTCACCATGGCGGTCTTTGCCCTGTTCAGCGGTCTTCACCATGGCAGTCTTGGCCTTGTTCAGCGGTGCTTCACCATGGCGGTCTTTGCCCTGTTCAGCGGTCTTCACCATGGTGTTCTTTGCCCTGTTTAGTGGTCTTCACCATGGCGGTCTTTGCCCTGTTCAGCGGTCTTCACCATGGCAGTCTTGGCCTTGTTCAGCGGTGCTTAGCCATGGCGGTCTTTTCCCTGTTCAGCGGTCTTCACCATGGCGGTCTTTGCCCTGTTCAGCGGTCTTCACCATGGCGGTCTTTGCCCTGTTCAGCGGTCTTCACCATGGCGGTCTTTGCCCTGTTCAGCGGTCTTCACCATGGCAGTCTTGGCCTTGTTCAGCGGTGCTTAGCCTTGGCGGTCTTTGCCCTGTTCAGCAGTGCTTTGCCATGGCGGTTCTGGTACGGATATTGGTGTGTGGCATTACGCTCTCCACACTGGACATTGGTGTGTGGCATGACGAACTCCACACTGGACATTGGTGTGTGGCATGACGAACTCCACACTGGACATTGGTGTGTGGCATGACGAACTCCATACTGGACATTGGTGTGTGGCATGACGAACTCCATACTGGACATTGGTGTGTGGCATGACGAACTCCACACTGGACATTGGGGTGTGGCTTGACGAACTCCACACTGGACATTGGTGTGTGGCATGACGAACTCCATACTGGACATTGGTGTGTGGCATCACGAACTCCACACTGGACGTTGGTGTGTGGCTTGACGTTCCATCATTGCCCAGCGGGGCTGTGGGATTCTGGACCCTCATGGGCTGTGACTCCGGCGGTGGTCTCCTGACCAGTGACGATACTTGGGCCCTCCTGGGCTATGACTCTGGCGGTGGTCTCCTGACCAGTAACGATACTTGGGCCCTCCTGGGCTATGATTCTGGCGGTGGTCTCCTGACCAGTGACGATACTTGGGCCCTCCTGGCCTGTGACTCTGGCGATGGTCTCCTGACCAGTAACGACGGTGCTGGCGGTTGTGTCTGGACCGCCGGACATGATGGCGCACTTCTCCGCCGTGACACTCAGACAGGTTGGGGAGACTTCCTCGGGACCTTCCCCACCTTCTTTTGAGTTACAGATGACTCACCAATCGCCTTGGATCCCATGTCACTGTTTGTCCCACCAGGAGTCTTGACACGGTCCCGTCGTCCACAGGGGGTGGGCTGACAGTGCCTTGGCTCCGGGTCCTACTGCCTGCCCTGGTGGACGGGGCACTCCAAAAACCTGGTACACGCACCACTGGTACTGGAGGCTTTTTGGCTGAGGCGCTACGACAGGACTGATGAATTGGAGGGGGGGTGGGGGCAAAAAGGTCAATTTGACATAGGGACAGTTTCTGACGTACACTGGGATGGGTAGCTGGAGGGGCTCTGGGAGTGGAGGAAGAGGAGGTGGTTGTAGGAGGTGTCACTTTAGCTGTTTTGGGTGCAGGTACTGGAGGCTGTCGTGAGGTGGATGGATGTTGGGTGAGTGATTGCCGGCGTTTGTGTACTTTGGGAGGGGGCGTCACAGACACACTGGGAGAGGACACAGGGGACGTGTAAATGGCAGTGGAGGTGGTGAGTGCAGGTGAGCGGCTTGTAGTGCTGGGTGTCCTGGTGCGAGTCCTAGTGCCTGCAGATGTGGTGCATGCAGGTGTGTGTGTAGACGACACTGGGAGGGAGGAGGGAGAAGAGGAGGAGGGGGACACAGTGGAGACAGTGGATGTTGCTGTGTCTGTATGGGTCTGATGCTTGTGTGAGTGCCTGTGGTGTGTGTGGTGCCTATGTTTGCTTGAGCTACTTGTGTGTGTTGACTTGTGTGCCTGCTGGTCTGTAGGTGTGCTTGGGATGGGCTGGGGTACAGGGGATTGGGTCTGGGTGGAGGAAGTTGGAGGGGGGAGGCTGGACACAGGGACAATGGCTGCCATCAGTGCTGAGGCCAGAGATTGCAGGGTTCGCTGAAGGACAGCCTGACCAGAATGAATGCCTTCCAGGAATGCATTACCGTGTTTCAACTCTCGTTCTACACCCTGGATGGCATTCACAATGGTAGACTGCCCAACAGTGAGTGACCTGAGGAGGTCAATGGCCTCCTCACTGAGGGCAGCTGGGGTGACTGGGGCAGGGCCTGAGGTGCCTGGGGCGAAGGTGATGCCCACCCTCCTGGGTGAGCGGGCACGGAGCGAACGCTGAGGGGCTGCTGGGAGGGCGGTGCTGGTAGGTGGCGGCTGTACCTGTAGAAGTGGGGCGCGCAGATGGTGCCGCCACCACTGGGGAGCTCCCATCGGCGGACGAGTCTGTGTCGCTGTTTGGTGATCCTGTGGCCGACATGAAGCTCCCCTCGCCCTCCGTCCCACTGGTGAATTCAGAGTCTGTGGTGTGGCCCTCCATGGCCATGTGGGATGCAGCTCCCTCGTGCTCCGGTGCCACTGTACCTCCGCCTGTTGATGCTGATGTACAGAAGGACAGGGAGAGCAGAAAAAGGGTGGAGACAGAAGAAAGAGAGTTTTAGTGCATGGCATACCGCTACCGTTGGCGGACAAGACAAACGCAGCAGCCCCCTGCATTACGCCGTGCTCCTGCCCTCTGCACATGCAATTTCTGGGATATGGCCTACATGGCAACGGCAGAAATCTGCCCACATGGATGGCAAAGGGGCAACTATACATCAATTTGCCTTTTTTTTTTGAGCTGGGGTAGAGTGCCACATGGCCTACACAACGGAGGGGCCTTGCCTACCTAAGTCGCCCTGGCCTAGGGACACCCACAGCCCACCACCCCCACCCAGACAGCTCCACTGCACGCAAAGTCCATAGGATGAGGTTGTACTCACCCCCTTGTGTCTGCTGTGATGTCCTCAAGCGCCCATCCAACTCCAGGTAGGCCACCGCCAGGGTCCGGAACATCAGGGGGGTCATGGTGCGACGGGCACCCCTCCCACGTTGGGAGGCCATCCCCAGCTGAGCCTCCGCCGTCTTCTTGCTGCAGCGGCGAATGTCCTCCCATCTCTTACGGCAGTGGGTGCCCCGTCTCTGGTGGGCCCCCAGGGTCCGGACTTCCTTGGCGATGGCACGCCAAATGTCCCTCTTCTGGTGGGCGCTGACCTACATGACATGCACAAGGAAAGAGGAACAGTCATTACCTACAGCACCGTCGTTGTAATTGGCCCCCTCCCAACTCTATCCCTGTGGCCCATTCATCCCCATGCATGACTGTTCTATGTACTCTGCCCCCTTCCCTCATCCACCCAGCCCTCTCCACCCAGGCCTAGCCCATACAACGTGCTCCCTGTGTACTAACCTGTTGGTTTGGAGGGCTGTAGAGTAGCGTATACTGGGGGAGGACCCCATCCACAAGTTTCTCCAACTCCTGTGTAGTGAAGGCAGGGGCCCTTTCCCCAGACGCAGCAGCCATCGTCGCTTCCAGACCGAGGTCACAGCAGCACTCGCAGTGTAGGTCCTCTCCTGTCGAAGGTCAGGTAACTAGTGATTGAAGAGATAGAAAATGGTGGTGACATCCCTGATATGATGGGTGAACTCCAGAGGCACCGTGTATGGCTATTGGGGGACTCTGGTTACCCCAACCTGTCCTGGCTACTGACCCCAGTGAGGAATCCCAGGACCAGGGCAGAGGAACAGTACAATGAGGCCCATGGGCGGACAAGGAGGGTGATCGAGCGGAGCTTCGGCCTCCTGAAGGCCAGGTTCAGGTGCCTTCATATGAAAGGTGGGTCCCTATTCTACTCACCGAAGAAGGTGTGCGACATCATCATCGCCTGCTCCATGCTTCATAACTTGGCATTGCGACGCCAGGTGCCTTTTCTGCAGGAGGATGATCCAGATGACGGTGTTGTTGCAGCGGTTGAGCCTGTGGAGCCTGTGGACAGTGATGAGGATGAAGCTGATGAAGATGAAAACGACAACAGGGAGTCAGTCATACAGCAATATTTTCAATGAGACACAGGTGAGTACAATTTCATGTTTCACATCATATTACATTTCACACGTCTACCTCTATCCTGTACCTACATTTCACTCCCTATTTGGTAACTGAGTTGTCCTCTTCCATTTCAGTTTCAGTAATGTGGTAACCTACGTGTCAACAGCTTGCACCCTTGAAAGGCTTGTGATGTGTGACATTGGTATGTTGACCTTCCAATGGCTAACCTTTTTTAACACAGTAATTGACAATACAAAGTTCACAATCATTGACTGACTCCAATATTATTGAGGTTTCAAGGGTGTTTATTGAAGTGCATAAAAATGTAGGGGAGTTGTGAAATGGGGAGAGGTCATGGTGGAAGAATGTCCATGGCAGAGTCCAGTCTATTAGTCTCACAGGTACATTGCACATCTGGCCATTGGAAGTAGAGCTGGGGCAGTTCCAAGCTGGACAGGGTAACAAAGTGGGACAGTGGGGGGACAATCAGGGTGGTCTTATTTCCTGGCGGGGCTCTTGCCATCTTGCTCTGTCCTGTTCCTGGATCTCAGGGCCCGCTTTCGTGGTGGTTGTCCGTCTGCAGGGGGTGGGGTGCTGGTGTGTTGGTCCTGTGGCGGGGCGTCCTGTCCACTAGCGCCGGCGGAGGTGGTGGGCATTTCATCATCCTGGCTAGTGTCAGGGGCCCCTGGAGTGCCACGGTGTCCCTCAAGGTCTTTTGAATGTCCGTCAGCACCCCTATGATGGTGCCCAGGGCGGAGCCGATGGTCCTGAGCTCCTCCCTGAACCCCAAATACTGCTCCTCCTGCAGATGCAGGGTCTCCTGCAACTTGTCCAGAACCGTTGCCATTGTCTCCTGGGAGTGGTGGTGTGCTCCCATGATGGAGGATAGGGCCTCGTTGAGAGTAGGTTCCCTTGGCCTGTCCTCCCCCTGTCACACAGCAGCCCTCCCAGTTCCCCGGTGTTCCTGTGCCTCCGTCCCCTGGACCGTGTGCCCACTACCACTGCCCCCAGGTCCCTGTTGTTGGGGTGGTGGGTTACCCTGGGTGCCCTGTAGTGGTGGACACACCGCTGATTGACCTGTCCTGGGTAGGGAGGTATGGGCCCGCTGGGTGGGTGCTGTGCTGGGGTTACCAGAGGGTGTAAGCTCGGTGTTGGGCTGTGGCTGGGCAAGGGGAACCGACTGTCCTGAGGCCCACGATGGTCCCGGCTGGTCATCAAGATCCAGTAGGGCAGAGCTGCTGTTGTCACTGTGGGCCTCTTCTAGGGGTGGAGTGGTGTTGTCTGGAACCTCTGGTGTGGTGACGTTCCTTCGGGTTTCGGCGGGGGTATAAGTACATGATTATTGCATGTGTGTGTTTCATGGTGTGCAATGGTTGGGTGTGCGTGAACCCCAGTGCAGGCATTCCTATGTGGGGGCTTGTGTGGTGATGTTTGGGGGGTGTTGTGGGTGTGTGCAGTGGGCATGCTTTAGTGATGGGTGTCCATGCTTAGTTGTGTCATGCAGGTCTTGGGGTTGGGATGGGTGGTTGGTGTTATGGGTAGATTAGTGAGTAGTTAGGGTGATAGGGGAGGGTGTGAGGGTGGGGGTGTGTGATAGAATGCAGGTAGGGTGCTGGATATGATAGTGAAGATTTGACTTACCAGTGTCCGTTCCTCCAACGACTCCTGCGAGGCCCTCAGGATGCAGGATGGACAAGACTTGCTCCTCCCATGTTGTTAGTTGTGGGGGAGGAGGTGGGGGTCCGCCGCCAGTCCGCTGTACCGCGATGTTGTGCCTGGATACCGTGGAACGCACCTTCCCCCGTAGGTCGTTCCACCTCTTCCTGATGTGCTCCCTATTTCTTGGGTGCTGTCCCACAGCGTTGACCGCGTCGACTATTCTTTGCCATAGCTCCATCTTCCTGGCTGTGGATGTGTACTGTACCTGTGAGCCAAATAGCTGTGGCTCTACCCTGATGATTTCCTCGACCATGACCCTGAGCTCCTCCTTGGAGAAGCGGGGGTGTCTTTGGCGTGACATGGGGTGGTGTGTGTGATGTGTGGGGTGGTGTATGTGTTGATGAGTGTGGTTAGTGTAGTGGTATGTGGTGTTTTGTGCGTGGATGTTGTGTGGGTGATGGTGTAGTGTGCCTCTGTGTGATGGTGTTATCTATTCTGTGCTGTCTCTCTCTGGCCTTCGTCTCTAATTTGTGGTCGTAGGGGTTCGTGGGTGATGTGGGTGTGTGTTTTATATTGTGTTGGGTGTGTGGGAGTGGTGTGTGTATGTGTATCAGGTGTGTGTATTTGTAATTGTCCAATGTGGCGGTGTTTTGGAGCTGTGTGTGTATTTTGAGCGCAGCGGTGTGTACCGCCAATGGAATACCGCGGTTGAAAGACCGCCGCGTGGATTCGTGTGTCGTAATAGCATGGGCGTGTTTCTGTTGGCGTGGAGGTGGAGGATTTGTTTCCGCATATTTATCGCTGACCTTTGGTGTGGCGGACTTGTGTGGGTGTCTGAATTTCGGCGGAATCCGTGATGTGTGTCATAATAGCTGTGGCGGTCTCCCGCCGCCACGGCGGTGTATTGGCGGTCTTCTGCACTGCGGTAAGCGGCTTTTACTGCCAATGTTGTAATGACCCCCATAGTCTCTTTTTTTCATCTCTGGGTGTCCTTTGTTGACGCCTGGCATGTCCCTTTCTTGTCCTGCGGTGATATCCATCGCTGCTTGGGCATGTGGCGTTCTTTCAGTGGTGGTGGCGGCCGGCCGCCAGGGGCTGCACAGGCCATGCGTGCTCTCCTCGTGTCTCATGTGGCACTTAAGTCCTTTCCTCACTGTTGGAGCTTGGCTGGGACAGCTGCAGTCCTCTCCTTCCCTGTGCAGCGTCGTACATGTCGCTTCCATCTTCTGCACCGTTTCAGTCTTCTGCGCCATTTCTGTCCACGGGCATGCTGCTAGTCTGGAGCAGTCACTTTCGGGGTGCAGCTGTAAACGTGCCTTCTTCCATGCTTGTTTTCCTTTATGAACAGAAACAGGGTGCAGTACCATCGTTTGGCCACTAGATGCCGCTAGTACACTTTTTCAAGCTGGAAAGACACTCTTTCTTCCTCTGGGTCCCTCGTTGTCCAAACAGATGCCGGTGAGAGGCCATGCTTTCAGAAGGAGTTTGTCCGGCTGGAGGGAGCTGCAGGAGCTGCAGGTAAATGTCCTTTTCTCTCTTTTCCACTTTTCTGTCTTCTTTTCTTCCTTCTGTCCATGTTTTTTTTTTTAAATGCTCAGCCTCATGGAACAAAAAAGGCAAACAGCACGGAGTTCAATGAGGGTGGGAGGGGTGCCCGGCATTTTGATTGTCCTTCTCCGGTGCGTGTTAGCTCCTGCCACCTTCGTTCCATGCATTTTCTTGTAGTTTGTTGGGGGGGGCTGCCTTTGGCATTTTACAACTTTGGTGCGTGTTTACACCATCCTGTTTAGTTTGTTTCGGTGCGTGTCTGCACCATTGCACCTTCTGCAACGTTTTGGCCACGGCAGCCTTCCTTGATGCTGTGGGCCGTGTTGGCGGTATTTTTTAGGTGGGGCGGCCCTGGGCGTTTCTTCTTCGATGCGCAACAGCACCATTATTTGAAAAAGAAAAGGGGGAAACGGCCCCGGGGCATTTTCTTTAGTCTTGGTGCACAATTGCACCATTTACTTAAAGCGCGGCCGCAGCAGCATGGCACATGTTGCGGACCGCATTCTTTTCTTGGAGGCGGTGGCGACTGGTTCCGGCCATTGCTTGGTGCCCTTCAGTTCTTCATGGTGTGCGACAGCACTGTATGCGCATATTATGCGCGCCCCCGGCAGCCTTTCCCAACGCTGCGGGCCGTTCTTGGGTTTTCATCCACGGGGGGAAGAGCGTCCCTGGACACTTAACCCCTCGCGCCTCGTTCGGTGCAAGGCAGCACTTTCTTCATTTAGGGCGACTGCAGCCGTATTGGCAGTGCTGCGGGCGCGCTGTTGGCTCGATCCGGAGGGTACCCCTGGGCTCACCTCAGGGCTCACGGCGGGCGCCTGTCTCTCCACCGGGTTCCTGTCCTTTCCCTCCACGACCAACATGGAAGTAGTTGTCTGCAGCCATCTTCGTATGACAGCTTTGATATCACTGCAATTTTTGCAATAACATTATTGACAAGAAAACTGCATGGCAAGGGCGGAGTCATAGTTACTTGAAAGAACTCTACTGAATTTCTATGGTTTTGTGTGAGTAAATTCAGAAACTAACTATAACATCCCTGTAACCTTTGTTTTTTTAGTGAATATATATTTTATATTTAATATATTTCTATATTTAAAGATAATTTTGTATGTTTTTGGACCATAACAGTGTTAAACAATATTTTATTTCCAATATTTTTGTATTTACCATTATGAGTATAGGGATATGATATTTTAGTAGTCTATATTTTTGACTCATATTTGTATCAGTCAATATTGTTTATTCCGATTTTGTGGCAGTGATCTGATGCAAACTTAAAGCTTTTTTGCTTTGATTTGTGCAATCATGCTCGAGCACACATGTCTTTATAACAAAAAAAGTGAAAGGCTGCCACCCAGTGTCTATTTTACTAAAGAGCATTGTTAATAGACACAAGACAACTATTCCTCTTGAGAAACGAAACTGCAACACAGACAATATTGTTTTTGTGCTCAAGAGTTCAACTAAAGTGTGATGTTTCTGAAATTCTATTCATTGCCCCCAAACTAATCGATGTAAAATAATTTTAATATTGCATCAGAAAGGACACGCTTTAGTTCAGACACTTCACAAGGTATAATGGTTGCACTGTGTTTTGGAAGTGTCGGAGTGCCAGTCAAATCTTTTCTGCTTCTTACACTGTAATGTCCCTAGTACGGATTACTTCTTGCTCCCCTACATTGTATGAGCAATCATCAGAAATCTCATACATTGGCTATACCCTTTTACCTCGAGAAGGATAATGTTTGTATGAATACATGCATGAAGCTTATATAGCAGCTGCGTCTGGTGATATTTGAAAATGGTGGGGCTTAAAACTTGCCCCGAATTCAATGCGTTAGTGCAACGAGGAAGTCACACATTTAGGGTCAAATAGTGCATCTTAATTCACAATTTTCATATATATTTGGCCAAAAGCCATAACCTGCTAAAGACCACTTGTTTAGTATTCGTAGAGTGTCCAAAGTCAAGGAAACCCGATGCTCCATTGGAATTTACCTGATTTTGTTTCCAAAGTGCATTGAGTGTGCCACATGTATTTCAATAGTACTATCCATTGTGCCAGGATTAGCAATTCGTCATAGGTGCCCAATAGGCCAATAGTTACCTTCAGTATGCCTGGGCCAGCAGCATATTCTCCAGCATGTAACACACTCTCGCACACTCTCACTCACTCATTGACACTTTCCTGCACATGAACAATAATTAATAGCATTTTCCTCTTTCTATGTGTGCTGTAGAATGCAGCACACATAGAAAAAGGAAAAAAAAACGGGGAGAAATAATGTTATTTCTCCCTGTTGGGCCACTTTAACAGCACCCCTGTGGTGGCATAAGAATCTGACGCATTCCCAGCCTTGCAAATCTGGGAATGCATCAGATGCCATCAGGTTCCATGGGTATTGCGTGGGAAAACCCCAGCAACATTCATGGAATGCCCCTTCCATGCAGTGTTATCCGTGCAAGGGGGCCATATTTACAAGGCCATGAAAAACCATGCAAGGTGGCTATGTGTGGTCTTGTAAAAATGGGCTGGCACACTGTGCCACTGAAGTGTCAAAAAATGACGCTCTGGTTCTGAAAGCTAAAGTATGTGCAGCCCCCAGCTTCCAGCTTATTGCTTTTTCACCTTATCCCCTCCTAACTTATCACAGCGTGGTTTGAGTCAGGGAGGTTTTAACACTATAGCATCTGTTGCTACCTGTATGGGTGAAGCTGCAAAACGTCACAATGTGTTGGCAGTTAGGAGTGCCAGACTTCTGAGGCCAGGACTAGAACAGTGCCAGCCCTGGATATCGCCTGATGGCTGGCTTGGGCTCCTCTGTGTGTCTACACCAGCATTCAGACAGTTTCACTGCCTGAGGCTGCTGCCTGGCCCTCTCAGTGCAGGTCGACTTTTTAAACATACCGACAGTGAATTGTACACTAATATTAACTAGTGGTATAATAAAAATGGAACATAGAACAACGAAAGTCCCGAAACTCAAAAGGGTGATGTGCTACTGTTATATAGTGAGAATCTAGCTGGTCAGCAACAGAGCTATGTTGGAAACATGAGCCTTCTTTTCTGGAGGCAGTGTAGTTCATCTTATAACAGCATGCTCCTTGCTGCTACTCAAGGGGTAAATCTCACTGACATGGTAGTACCTCACCCTGAGTGCTAAGTTTGCAGAATCCATCTTTTTTGCACTGCTGATCCTTACCCACCACATTTGCTCTCAACACTTCTGCGAATACTACGAAAAAGGTCCCATGAAAGGCAGATGCTGTGCTTCTAAGTGCAACTCTGATCAAGGCATACTGTCGAATCAGCCTCCACAGTGGCAGTCATGGTGACCACAGAGGTGCCTATGATTGGGTCACAGATGGGTGTGAAGCAGTCGTTTTCATAGAGCATTACTAAGTATGTTCCAAACACAGAAAGCTGCATCACTTTGTCATAACAACTTAAACCTTAACATTTTATTTTACACTGGTGCTCTACTTGTAGGATCCTATTCCCCCAGCAAATGTGCTGAGGCTGTGTAGACCGTAATGTTTCGAAAACTCCAAATGGTGCTGAATAAATTATGGGGGTCATTCTGACTCCTGCCGGGCGCGGTCACCGCGCGCCCGGCGGGAGCCGCCAAAATACCGTACCGCGGTCGGAAGACCGCGGTGGGTATTTTGAGGTTTCCCCTGGGCTGGCGGGCGGCCTCCAAAAGGCCGCCCGCCAGCCCAGGGGAAACCGTCCTTCCCACGATGAAGCCGGCTCGTAATCGAGCCGGCGGAGTGGGAAGGTGCGACGGGTGCTGTTGCACCCGTCGCGTATTTCACTGTCTGCCAAGCAGACAGTGAAATACTCGTAGGGGCCCTCTTACGGGGGCCCCTGCAGTGCCCATGCCAGTGGCATGGGCACTGCAGGGGCCCCCAGGGGCCCGCGACCCCCCCTACCGCCATCCGGTTCCCGGCGGGCGGACCGCCGGGAACTGGATGGCGGTAGGGGGGGTCGGAATCCCCTCGGCGGCGCAGCATGCTGCGCCGCCTTGGAGGATTCAAAGGGGCGGCGGTACACTGGCGGGAGACCGCCAGTGTTGCCGGTCAATGCCCTGCGGGGCACCGCCGGCCTGTCGGCGGTGCTCCCGCCGACCCTGGCCCCGGCGGTCTAAGACCGCCGGGGTCAGAATCACCCCCTATATGTGCTAGTATAAGATTCCAGGATATTACCAACACTCAATTTGTCCACATAAACATAGTGGCTTCACTTGTCAAAATGTACATAATATTTTCCCAGTGTACCTTCTGTGTTATCTATTAGCCTTCTGGGCAAAGGGTACAAAAGTTAAACCATAAAACGCTGCTTTTCTGGTAAAATATATTATTGAACACATCCGCATTTTGCGTATAACATTCTTCTGTTTATATTTCACTTGACAACAGAAACTGTAAAGGCCACAGCATTCCGCTGTGCTAAACACTTTCCTGTTAAAACTATTGCTTCTCTCTTCCTGAGCAGTTGTTAAGGTGTCACTGTACAAGACAACCTTGAATCTGTACTATCATACTTCCTGGTTTGAGAGATAAATCACAAAACACATAGGCCTTCAATATGACGTTGGCGGTACGTACCGCTTACCGCCATGCTGACTGCTGCCAACATACCGCTACCGCTGCGGATTACCACTACCCATATTATGACACACACTAAGCAATCTGTCACTATACAGCCACACACACCAGTCCGCCAGCCCAAAGGTCAGTGATAAATTGGCGGTAGCAAAACCCACACTGTTACACCAACAGAACTACGCCCACAGCATTATGACCCACAAATCACCTCAGCGAACATTCAATGAGGGTAAACCTTTGGCACTACATACTGCAGCCCTCAAAATACGCACACACTAACAAAACAACACTACGTTGGAAAATTTGAATAACACACACCTGACACCCATACACACACCACACCCACACCACTATAAATACACATCCACATTACCCACAACCCTTTACCAATACAAACAATTGCCACAAGATAGATAGCAAGACCATAGACAAGACCACAGCCACACACCACCATCACCTATACACCATCCACACACCTTACATCACTCACCCCAACACATCACTCCACACACCCTCACCCACACCACTCACACTACACCCATGGCACCACAACGACACCCCAGGTTCTCTGAGGAGGAGCTAAGGGTCAAAGTGGAGGAAATCATCAGGGTAGAGCCACAGCTATTCTGGTCACAGGTGCAGCAGACATCCATTGCAAGGAAGATGGAGCTATGGTGGAGAATCGTGGACAGGGTCAACGCCGTGAGACAGCACCCCAGAACAAGGGATGACATCAGGAAGAGGTGGAATGACCTATGGGGGAAGGTGCGTTCCGTGGCAGCAAGACACCAATAGCTGTACAGAGGACTGGCGGTGGACCCCCACCTCCTCCCCCACAACTAAAAACATGGGAGGAGCAAGTATTGGCAATCATGCATCCTGAGGGCCTTGCAGGAGTAGGGGGAGGACTGGACTCTGGTAAGTCAAATCTCTATTACTATCACCCTCCCACCTGTATGCCATCACATACCCCCACACTTACCCTCACTCCCATCACTCCACCACCTGACACACACCCCTCCATCACAACCCACCCATCCCAATACCAAGCCCTGCATGTAACACCAATGCATGGACCCCATCACAGATCTGCATGGACACCCATCATTAAAGCATGCACACTAGAGAGAATCATCTAGTACACCAAATATCTACTCACACAAGGCAAAGCTGCCAAGGCAATAACACCCAGAGAGGGCAACACACCCATGCAAAGGATGTCACATGCAGAAACAATAACACTGCATTTACATCCCACAGGTCCCCACCCAACGTCACCAGAGAGGAGGTGCCAGCTACATCCAGTACCCCCCAGAAGAGGCCCACAGTGATGACAGCAGCTCTGGACACCTGGATCTGCATGACCAACCTGGCCCATCAGGGACCTCCGGACAGTCGGTTACCCAGGCACACTCCCATACCACCACAGAGCTAACCCTTGGACTCTGGGTTCTGGTTCACAGAAGCACTACAACCTCTTCAGGCGCCTATCTTTCAAAAACTTCCACTCTCTAAGTCACTGCACAATACATTCCTGGGAGTAGTCAGGGGCCTTGAGCACGGGGCCATGCACATGGCTTCCTTCAGAGAATCAAAGGCTTTCTGACAAGCCTGTGTCCAATTCACCAACCTAGGTTGTTTCTTCGAAGTGAGTTCTGTCAAGGGTGTCACAATGGTACCATAGCCCTTGATGAATTTGCAGTAGTATCCAGTGAGGCCTAAAAACGCTCTCACTTCAGTCTGTGTTCTAGGTGGTTGCCAGGCCTTGATAGTTTCAATCTTGGCCTGAAGTGGCTGCACCTTGCCACCACCTACTAGGTGGCCCAAGTACATCACGGAACCCTGCCCAATCTGGCACTTAATAGCCTTGATGGTCAGGTCTTCCTGTAGCAGTCTGAAGAACCTCCATGAGGTGGAGCAGGTGTTCCTCCCAGCTGACACTGTACACAGCTATGTCATCTAGGTAGGCTGCACAGTAGGCATCCTTGCCAGCTAGGACCCCATTAACCAACAGTTGCAAGGTAGCGGGGGCATTTTTCAACCCAAATGGCATCACCCGGAACTGGTAATGGCCATCAGGTGTAGAAAATTCAGATTTCTCTTTAGCCTCCTCATTCAGGGCGATCTGCCAGTACCCTGAAGTAAGATCAAACGTACTCAGGAACTTGGCAGCGCCTAGTCTGTCAACGAGCTCATCAGCTCGGGGGATGAGGTGAGCATCAGTCTGTGTGACTGAGTTGAGACCCCGGTAGTCCATACAGAACCTGAGTTCTGGCTTTGCACCGGGGGCAGCAGACTTAGGAACCAGCACCATAAGGCTGGCCCAGGGACTACTGGATTTCTCAATAACCCCTAAAGTTAACATCTTGGAGATCTCCTCCTTGATGCTGGCCTTCACCTTATCTGATAACCTGTCAATTTTGTTCTTCACAGGGGGACTATCACCCGTGTCAATGTTATGAACACATAGGTAGGTCAGTCTAGGAGTAAAGGAGAACAGGGAGGAGAACTGCTCTAACAGCTCATAGCAGTCTCCTCTCTGGTTTAGAGTCAGGGAGTCAGAGAGAATGACACCCTCCACTGACTCATCACCTTCTTTGGCAGAGAGGAGGTTCGGGAGAGGTTCACTTTCCTCTTCCATGCCCTCATCTGTGACCAGGAGCATACTGATCTCAGACCTCTCAAAGTGAGGTTTGAGCCTGTTGTGATGGAGGACCCTTGGGGGTGCCTAGGGGTCTTGAGGTCCACTGGGTAAGTGGCCTCCCCTTTACACTCTTTGATCTCAAAGGGGCCAGTCCATCAGTCCTGGAGAGCCCTAGGCTCTACTGGCTCCATCACCCAAACCTTGCCTCCAGGTGAGAACTCAGCCAGAGTGTCTTCCGGTCATACCACTCCTTCATCACCTCTTGACTGGCCTGGAGGTTACTCTTGGCCTGCTTCCAGAAGCGCTGGGTTTGGTTGCGGAGGGCCAGCATGTAGCTGACCACATCCTGGGGAGGTGTCTTGGGAGCTTTCTCCCAGCCCTCTTTAACAATGCTTGGAGGTCCCCTGACAGGGTGACCATAGAGAAGCTCAAAGGGGCTGAACCCCACCTCTTTCTGGGGCACCTCTCTGTAAGCAAATAACAGGAATGGTAAGAGGACGTCCCACTTACGCCTCATGACTTTAGTCAGGCCATTAATCATGCTCTTCAGGGTCTTGTTGAATCTCTCAACAAGCCTATTGGATTGAGGATGATAAGGGGTGGTAAACCGGTAGGCCACCCCACACTCATCCCACATGGACTTCATGTACGCAGACATGAAATTTGTGCCCCTGTCAGACACAACCTCCTTAGGGAATCCCACATGAGTAAATATTCCCAACAGGACTCTGGTCACCACTGGTGCAGTCACTGTTCTCAGAGGGATTGCCTCTGGATAGCGGGTGGCATGGTCCACCAAAACCAGGATAAACCTGTTGCCCAAGGCAGTTTTGGAGTCCAAGGGACTAACAATGTCGATGCCCACCCTTTCAAAGGGGGTGCCAATGACGGGGAGTGGGAGCAGGGGAGCTTTAAGCTTTTTCCCTGCCTTCCCACTAGACTGGCAGGTGGGGCAAGCGCTGCAGAAATGATCTGAGGCTAACCTCATTTTGGTCCAATGTAAAAGGGTGAAAAGCCTGTTAAAGGACTTGTCTTGGCCCAGGTGTCCTGCCAGGGGGATGTTGTGAGCCAGACCCAGTAGGAAGGCCCAGTAACACTGGGGGACCACCAGCACACGTGCTGCCCCAGGACCTGTAACCTTAGGCTCACTGTAAAGGAGATCATTCTCCCAGTAAATATGGCGAGTGCCAGAGGCGTCACCTGCTGCTTGGGCTGTGGCCTATTGCCTCAGACCCTCAAGGGTGGGGCATTCCTTCTGCGCTTTGCAGAATTCTGCCCTGGTAGGCCCACCCTCTATTTGCCAGCCAGCAAGTTCAGGTAGGTTGCGCAGGTCAGCTATGTCCTCCTCAGTTAGCTCAGGGGCCTCCTCCTCCACAGGGCCCCCGTCCACTACCGTGGGAACATCTGAGGTGGGTTTCCCGTGCCTCTTGCCCTTCCTCTTTGCAGCTGTCTCGGCCATTGTTACAGGCTCCAGACGCCCTTGACTCCCTCCCCGGGCAGCCATGGACCGTGTGGTCATGCAGACCCACTCAGGCAAACCTAACATCTCCAGGTGGGATCTGAGGTCTACCTCTTTCCAGGCAGTATGCTCAAGATCATTGCCTAACAGACTATCTACAGGCATGGCAGGACTCACAGCTACTTTCAGAGTACCAGAGAACCCCCCCAATCAAAGGGAACCAGAGCCACTGGTAGGTGACTCTTGCGATTGTCATTGACTATGACGTGGTGTAATGTATTTGGGACTATCTGTTCTGATGACACCAGCTGACTCTTGACAGTAGTCCTACTGGCTCCTGTGTCACGCAGAGCCTCCATCCTTTGCCCATCAATGGTGACCCACTGCCTATACTTTGAAGTATTTTCTGGCATGGAGGCTCTAGGCACCATCTCTCTTTCTCCCAGGGACACTAGGGAAACCTCTGCCTGCTCCCCAAAGCTAACTGGGGCTGTCTCTCCCCGAGCGCTACACTAGCCAACCCAGGTATCTGTCCAGTGGTGGACTGTGCCCTCTTGAGGCACTGGGAGTTGCCCTTAGAGTGTCCATGCTGGCAGCACTCTAAGCATTTGGGGATGAATTTCCCTAATGTTTTATCAAAATACCCTGGCTTCTTTGCAAACCTAGAAGAGGAATGGTATCCACCCCCCGGGAATTCTTTTGGGGGCCTTTTGAGAACTCCTTTTCTTTAAGTTTTTCTCACCCCTCCTTCTTCTGTTGGGGACCTTGGCCACCTTTGTGGGAGTCCCCCCCAGATGCCTTTTTGGACACTCTGGTGCTAACCCAGAGGTCCACCTCTTCAGCAAGCTTCCTGGGGTCAGTCAGCTTACTATCTACCAAGTGCTTGCACAACTCTGTAAATTAAATATTGAATATATGCTCTCTCAGATTCAAGCCATATATAACCCTTTATAATCATCTACTTTGCTCCCGCACCTATCCATTCAGTGCCTGACTGGAAAAGTCAAAGAAATCTACCCATGTGTGTGTGGACTATTTGGTGCTGTCCCTGAACCTCTGACGGTATTTCTCAGGGGTCAGCCCAAACTTGGCAAGTAAAATGGCTTTCTGAAGTGGGTATGTGTTTTGATCCTTTGGGTCCAGTGAGAGAAGTGTGTCCCTCCCAAGTGCTGGCACATAACTCCACATAGCTGTACCCCATTGCCATTCAAGAACCTCATGAGCCCTTAGTGCATCTTCATAAGCAGCTAGCCATTTATCTATCTCATCTCCCACCACAGAACTGGGCACCACATTTAGGGTATACAAACCTTCTTTTCTCCAGCAGGTCCTGCCTGTATGCTGCCACCAATACTGCTGGATTCAGACTGTCTCGCCTTGATCTCCAGATCCTGGAGACTCAGTTCATGAGCCAACAATAGTTTTTTCTCAGCCAAGGCTCTCTCAGCTGCAGCTTCAGCTCTTTCAGCTTCAATCTGTTTGGCTGCTCTTTCAGCCTCAGCTTGCTTGGCTTCTCTCTCTGCCCTCCTTTCCTCCTGTTGAGCCTCAATTTTAAGCCTTGCCATTTGCAACTGAAACTCTCTCTCCTCTCTCCTTTCCTCTGCGGTCAGGCTTTGATCAGAGACACTGCTCCCTGGTTTAGCAGGGGCACAGTTGCAGTGGTACCATCCACTGATGGCAAAACATTATCTGGGGGACCATCTTCTGGCACCTCCTCCTCAGCATCCTCTTCTGAATGGCATTCTACCCAGGCCCTCAGTGCCTTTTGAAATTCCTCCTTTATGGAGGCACCTTGGGTGGGTACTCCCATATCCCTGCAGAACCCTTTCAGCTGTTTGACAGTGTATGTCTCCAACAGGGCTAGGTCAAAATCTCCTGTCTGAGACCCAGCCTGAGACATGGTGTGTGAGGATTTTGGTCAAAAAATTGACAGGAAAAACAAAATTGCAGAAAAAAGATAAAAATCAAGTTGACCTTCAACTGTGGGTAGGTAGTGAAATACTTAGCTACTGTATGTCACTGCACAAATACAAGTCCTATCCTCACCGCTGATCACCAATGTTAGAAATGGGGTCTTTGGTTGGCAGTTAGGTTACCCCCTCTCCAAGCAAGGACCCTCACTTTAGTCAGGGTAAGTCACACACAATCCAAATTATCCTGTGCCCACCCTCTGGTAGGTTGGCACTGAGCAGTCAGGCTTAATTTAGAAGGCAATGTGTAAAGTATTTGTGCAATAAATCATACGACGCAATATAGCACCACAAAAATACACCACATAGTGTTTAGGAAAATTTATAATATTTATCTGGATATTTTCAGGTCAAAACGATCAAAGATGCAATGAGTAAATGTAGAGATATCACTGAAAAGTGATATAAAGGGCCTGATTATGCCCGCCATGCGGTTACCGCCAAATGACCGCACCGCGGTCACAAGACCGCGGCGGCCATTCTGGCTTTCCCGCTGTGCTGGCGGGCGACCGCCAAAAGGCCGCCCGCCAGCACAGCGGGAAAGACCCAGCAACGATGAAGCCGGCTCCGAATGGAGCCGGCGGAGTTGCTGGAGTGCGACGGGTGCAGTAGCCCTCTTATGGGGGCCCCGCGGCACCCCCTACCGCCATCCTGTTCCTGGCGGGAGACCCGCCAGGAACAGGATGGCGGTAGGGGGTGTCAGAATCCCCATGGCGGCGGAGCGCGCTCCGCCGCCATGGGGGATTCTGCAGGGCAGCGGGAAACCGGCGGAGACCACCTGTTTCCCGCTTCTGACCGCAGCAGAACCGCCGCGGTCAGAATGCCCAGCGGTGCACCGCCAGCCTGTTGGCGGTGCTACCGCGGTCATTTGCCCTGGCGGTTTTTACCGCCAGGGTTAGAATGACCACCAAAGTGTCTTAAGTCTTTTAGAATCAAACAAAGTCTAGTTTTAGCACAAAGTACCTGGTTTGCGTGAAAAATCTACGCAATGGGCCGCAGAGGAGGAGAAGCGTCGAAACAAAGGGGGTGTGCGTCGATTTCTCGGGCTGCATACAGTGATGCATCATTTAGTTTCCACACAGGGACGGCTGTGCGTCAATTTCCGGCGCTTGGTTGTGGATCCTCTTTGGGTTGCGGGCTTTTCAGACGCCCCGGGGTCTGTGCGTGGTGTCCTGGGCTTGTGGAGCAGAGTCACAAGCGCTGCGTCGTTCTGGTGGGTGCTGCGTGGAAATTTCTTCTGCACTGCAGGTGCTGCGGTGATTTCCCCTCTGGAAGTCGGGCCGCGTCGTCCCAGGTCAGCTGTGTGTCGATCCGGTGGGCTGTGCACCGAAGTTCTGGTCGCAACGTAGGCGCTGCATTGATCTTCTCCTTGCGAAGTCGGGCTGCGTCGTTCCGGTTCGGCGTGCAGTGAATTTCTCACCGCAGGGCAGGCTGTGCATTGTTTTTAGCAAGCTGTGCATCGAATTTTCACCGCACAAGGAGTCCAGTTGCAAGAGAGAAGTCTTTTTGGTCCTGAGACTTCAGGGAACAAGAGGCAAGTTCTATCCAAGCCCTTGGAGAGCACTTCTTCACCACAGCCAGGGAGCAGCAAGGCAGCAGGGCAACAGCAAGGCAGCAGTCCTTCACAGAAAGCAGTCAGGTGAGTCCTTTGGCCAGCCAGGCAGTTCTTCTTGGCAGGATGCAGGTTCTGGTTACAAGTTTCTTCTCCAGGAAGTGTCTGTGTTGGAAGGGGCAGAGGCCCTGTTTATATACCCAAATGTGCCTTTGAAGTGGGGGAGACTTCAAAGAGTGGCTTAGAAGTGCACCAGGTCCCCTTTCAGTTCAATCCTGTCTGCCAGGGTCCCAGTAGGGGCTGTGGCAGTCCTTTTTGTGAGAGCAGGCCCTCCACCCTCGCAGCCCAGGAAGACTCATTCCAAATGCAGATGTATACAAGTGAGGCTGAGTATCCTGTGTTTGGGGTGCGTCTGAGTGAATGCACAAGGAGCTGTCAACGAAACCCAGCCAGACATGGATTGTAAGGCACATAAAGATTTAAGTGCAGAGAAATTCTCAATTTCTAAAAGTGAAATTTCTAAAATAGTAATATTAAATCCAACTCCACCAGTCAGCAGGATTTTATATCACCATTCTGGCCATACTAAATATGACCTTCCTACTCCTTTCAGATCAGCAGCTACCACTCAAACAATATATGAGGACATGCCCAATGTTAGCTTATGAAGGGAGCAGGCCTCCCAGCAGTATAAAAAACGAATTTGGGAGTTTTACACTACCAGGACATGTAAGCTTCATAGGTACATGTCCTGCCTTTTGCCTACACAGCACCCTGCCCTATGGGTTACGTAGGGCATACCTCAGGGGTGTCTTATATGTAGAAAAAGGAGAGTTTTAGGTTTGGCAAGCACGTTTAAATGCCAAGACGAATTGGCAGTGAAACTGCACACATAGGCCGTGCAATGGCAGGCCTGAGACAAGGGTAAAGGGCTACTTAAGTGGGTGATACAACCAGTGATGCAGGCCCACTAGTAGCATTTAAACTACAGGCCCTGGGCATATATAGTGCACAGTACTAGGGAATTATAAGTAAATTAAATAGTCCAATTGGGTATGATCCAATGTTACCATGTTTAAAGGGAGAGAGCATATGCACTTTAGCACTGGTTAGCAGTGGTAAAGTGTGCAGAGTCTAAAAACCAGCAAAAACAGTGTCCAAAAAGTGGAGGGAGGCAGGCAAAAAGTTAGGGGTGACCACCCTAAGGCTGTCAGGTCTAACATGTGTCCTCCCATCTGAAAGTGGGGAGAGCTACCCAACTTCCTGGGAGCTTGCATCTCTAAGGCGGAAGTATCTGGAGAGTCCATCAGCGTTGGCGTGATCAATCCCCGGGCGATGCTCCACCGTAAAGTCCATCCCCTGTAGGGAAATGGACCACCTCAAGAGTTTTGGATTCTCACCCCCAACTGCATGAGCCATGTGAGGGGCCTGTGGTCTGTCTGAACCTGGAAGTGAGTCCCCAACAGGTCGGGTCTTAACTTCTTCGGTGCCCAGACCACAGCAAATGCTTCTCTCTCAATAGCACTCTACCTCTGTTCCCATGGTAATAGCCTTCTGCTAATAAAGGCGACTGGTTGGTCTGAGCCCTCCTCATTGAGCTGTGCTAGAACAGCCCCTATGCCATGCTCTGAAGCGTCTGTCTGCACAATAAATTCCTGGGAGTAGTCAGGGGCCCTGAGCACTGGGGCCATGGACATGGCTTTCTTCAGAGAATCAAAGGCTTTCTGACAAGCCTCTGTCCAATTCACCAACCTAGGTTGTTTCTTCGAAGTGAGTTCTGTCAAGGGTGACACAATTGTACCATAGCCCTTGATGAATCTGCGGTAGTATCAAGTGAGGCCTAAAAAGGCTCTCACTTCAGTCTGTGTTCTAGGTGGTTGCCAGGCCTTGATAGTTTCAATCTTGGCCTGGAGTGGCTGCACTTTGCCACCACCTACTAGGTGTCCCAAGTACACCACGGAACCCTGCCCAATCTGGCACTTACTAGCCTTGATGGTCAGGCCTGCCTGTTGCAGAGCCTGAAGCACCTCCTTGAGGTGGAGCAGGTGTTCCTCCCAGCTGGAACTGTAGACAGCTATGTCATCCATGTAGGCTGCACAATAGGCATCCTTGCCAGCTAGGATCCCGCTAACAAACCGTTGGAAGATAGCGGGGGCATTTTTCAACCCAAATGACATCACCCAGAACTGGTAATGGCCATCAGGTGTAGAAAATGCTGATCTCTCTTTGGCACCTTCAGTCAGGGCGATCTGCCAGTACCCTGAAGTAAGATCAAACGTACTCAGGAACTTGGCAGCGCCTAGTCTGTCAATGAGCTCATCAGCTCGGGGATGGGGTGAGCATCAGTCTGTGTGACTGAGTTGAGACCCCGGTAGTCCACACAGAACCTGAGTTCTGGGTTCGCACCAGGGCAACGGCTTTAGGAAGCAGCACCACAGCGCTAGCCCAGGGACTACTGTATTTCTCAATAACCCCTAAAGTCAACATCCTAGAGACCTCCTCCTTGATGCTGGCCTTCACCTTATCCGATAACCTGTAAATTTTGTTCTTCACACGGGAACTGTCACCTGTGTCAATGTCATGAACACATAGGTGGGTCAGTCCAGGAGTAAGGGAGAACAGGGAGGAGAACTGCTCTAACAGCTCATAGCAATCTCCTCTCTGGTTTAGAGTCAGGGAGTCAGAGAGAATGACACCCTCCACTGACCCATCACCTTCTTTGGCAGAGAGGAGGTCGGGGAGAGGTTCACTTTCCTCTTCCGTGCCCTCATCTGTGACCAGGAGCATACTGATCTCAGACCTCTCAAAGTGAGGTTTTAGCCTGTTATGATGGAGGACCCTTACGGGGTGACTAGGGGTCTTGAGGTCCACTAGGTAAGTGGCCTCCCCTTTATGCTCCTTGATCTCAAAGGGGCCAGCCCAGCAGTCCTGGAGAGCACTGGGCTCTACCGGCTCCATCACCCAAACCTTGTCTCCAGGTGAGAACTTAACCAGAGTGGTCTTCCGGTCATACCACTCCTTCAACACGTCTTGACTGGCCTCACGGTTACTCTTGGACTGTTTCCAGAAACATTGGGTTTGGTTGCGGAGGGCCAGCATGTAGGTAACCACATCCTGGGAGGTGTCTTGGGGGCTTTCCCCCAGCCCTCTTTAACAATGCTTAGAGGTCCCCTGACAGGGTGACCATAGAGAAGCTCAAAGGGGCTGAACCCCACCCCTTTCTGGGGCACCTCTCTGTAAGCAAACAACAGGCATGGTAAGAGGACGTCCCACTTACGCATCATGGCTTCAGTCAGGCCATTAATCATGCCCTTCAGGGTCTTGTTGAATCTCTCAACAAGCCCATTGAATTGAGGATGATAAGGGGTGGTAAACTGGTAGGTCACCCCACACTCATCCCACATGGACTTCATGTACGCAGACATGAAGTTTGTGCCCCTGCCAGACACAACCTCCTTAGGGAATACCATAGGGGTAAATATTCCCAACAGGGCTCTGGTCACCACCAGTGCAGTCACTGTTCTCAGAGGGATTGCCTCTAGATAGCAGTTGGCATGGTTCACCAAAACCAGGATAAACCTGTTGCCCAAGGCAGTTTTGGGGTCCAAGGGACCAACAATGTTGATGCCCACCCTTTCAAAGGGGGGCCAACGACGGGAAGTGGGAGCAGGGGAGCCTTAACCTTTTTCACTGTCTTCCCACCAGCCTGGCAGATGGGAGAAGCTCTGCAGAAATTATCTGAGGCTAACCTCATTCTGGGCCAATGGAAGTGGGTGACAAGCCTGTTAAATGTCTTGTCTTGGCCCAGGTGTCCTGCCAGGGGGATGTCATGAGCCAGACCCAGTAGGAAGGCCCGGTAACACTGGGGGACCACCAGCACACGTGCTGCCCCAGGACCTGGAACCTTAGGCTCACTGTAAAGGAGATCGTTCTCCCAGTAAATATGGTGAGTGCCAGGCTTGGGCTGTGGGCTGTGGCCTGTTGCCTCAGACCCTCAACGGTGGGGCATTCCTTCTGCGCTTTGCAGAATTCTGCCCTGGTTGGCCCACCCTCTACTTGCCAGCCAGCAAGTTCAGGTAGGTTACCCAGGTCAGCTATGTCCTCCCCAGTTGGCTCAGGGGCCTCCTCCTCCTTAGGTCCCCCGTCCACCACCATGGGAACATCTGAGGCGGGTTTCCCATGCCTCTTGCCCTTCCTCTTTGCAGCTGTCTGGGCCATTGTTCCAGGCTCCAGACGCCCTTGACTCCCTTCCCGGGCAGCCATGGACCGTGTGGTCATGCAGACCTACTCAGGCAAACCTAACATCTCCAGGTGGGATCTGATCTCTACCTCTTTCCAGGCAGTATGCTCAAGAGCATTGCCTAACAGACAATCTACAGGCATGGCAGGACTCACAGCTACTTTCAGAGTACCAGAGACACCCCCCCCCACTCAAAGAGAACCAGACCCACCGGTAGGTGACTCTCGCGATTGTCAGCGACTATGACCTGGTGGAATGTATTTGGGACAATCTGTTCTGATGACACCAGCCGACTTTTGACAGTAGTCTTACTGGCTCCTGTGTCACGCAGAGCCTCCACCCTTTGCCCATCAATGGTGACCCACTGCCTATACTTTGAAGTATTTTCTGGCATGTAAGCTCTAGGCACCATCTCTCTTTCTCCCAGGGACACTTGGGAAACCTCTGCCTGCTCCCCAAAGTTAACTGGGACTGTCTCCCCTGAGTGCTACACTAGCCAACCCAGGTGTCTGTCCAGTGGTGGACTGTGCCCTCCTGAGGCACTGGGAGTCGCCCTTAGAGTGTCCATGCTTTGTAGCACTCTAAGCATTTGGGGAAGAATTTCCCTAATGTTTTATCAAAATACCCTGGCTTCTTTGCAAACCTAAAAGAGGAATGGTGTCCACCCCCCCTTGGCAATTCTTTTGGGGGCCTTTTGAGAACTCCTTTTCTTTAAGTTTTTCTCCCCCTCTTTCTTCTGTTGGGAACCCTGACCACCTTTGTGGTAGTCCCTCCCAAATGCCTTTTTGGACACTCTATTGCTAACCCAGAGGTCTGCCTGCTCAGCAAGCTTCCTGGGGTCAGTCAGCTTACTATCTACCAAGTGCTGGCACAACTCTGTAAAAGAAATATTGAGTATATGCTCTCAGAATCAATTCATATAACCCTTTATAATCATCTACTTTGCTGCCCGCACCCATCCAATCAGTGCCTTACTAGAAAAGTCAAAGAAATCTACCCATGTTCGTGTGGACTGTTTGGTGCTGTCCCTGAACCTCTGACGGTATTTCTCAGGGGTCAGCCCAGACTTGGCAAGTAAAATGGCTTTCTGAAGTGGGTATGTGTTTTGATCCTTTCGGTCCAGTATGAGAAGTGTGTCCCTCCCCAGTGCTGGCACATAACTCCACATAGCTGTACTCATTGCCCTTCAGGAACCTCATGAGCCCTTAGTGTAACTTCATAAGCAGCTAACCATTTATCTATGTCATCTCCCACCACAAAACTGGGCACCACATGTTTGGGTATACAAACCTTCTTTTCTCCAGCAGGTCCTGCCTGTATGCTGCCATCATTACGGCTGGACTAAGTCTATCTCCCCTTGATCTCCAGCTCCTTGAGACTCAATTCATGAGCCAACAATAGTTTTTTCTCAGCCAAGGCTCTCTCAGCTGCAGCTTCAGCTGTTTCAGCTTCAATCTGTTTGGCTACTTGTTAGACCTGACAGCCTTAGGGTGGTCACCCCTAACTTTTTGCCTGCCTCCCTCCACTTTTTGGACACTGTTTTTTCTGGTTTTTAGACTCTGCACACTTTACCACTGCTAACCAGTGCCAAAGTGCATATGCTCTCTCCCTTTAAACATGGTAAAATTGGATCATACATAATTGGACTATTTCATTTACTGTAAGTCCCCAGTACGGTGCACTATATGTGCCCAGGGTCTGTAGATTAAATGCTACCAGTGGGCCTGCAGCACTGGTTGTGCCACCCACTTAAGTAGCCCCTTAACCTTGTATCAGGCCTGCCATTGCAAGGCCTGTGTGTACAGTTTCACTGTCAATTCGACTTGACATTTAAAAGTATCTGCCAAGCCTAAAAACTCCCCTTTCTCTACACATAAGACACCCCTAAGGTATGCCCTATGTAACCCATAGGGCAGGGTGCTGTGTAGGCAAAAGGCAGGACATGTACCTATGAAGTTTACATGTCCTGGTAGTGTAAAACTCCCAAATTCGTTTTTACACTGCTGGGAAGCCTGCTCCCTTCATAGGCTAACATTGGTGCTGTCCTCATATATTGTTTGAGTGGTAGCTGCTGATGTGAAAGGAGTAGGAAAATCATATTTAGTATGGCCAGAATGGTGATAAAAAATCCTGCTGACTGGTGAAGTTGGATTTAATATTACTATTTTAGAAATGTCACTTTTAGAAAGTGAGCATTCCTCTGCACTTAAATCTTTCTGTGCCTTACAATCCACGTCTGGCTGGGTTTAGTTGACATCTTCTTGTGCATTGACTCAGACACACCCCAAACACAGGATACTCAGCCTCACTTGCATGCATCTGCATTTTGAATGGGTCTTCCTGGGCTGGGAGGGTGGAGGGCCTGCTCTCACACAAAGGTCTGCCACACCCCCTACTGGGACCCTGGCAGACAGGATTGAACTGAAAGGGGACCTGGTGCACTTCTAAGCCACTCTTTGAAGTCTCCCCCACTTCAAAGGCACATTTGGGTATATAAACAGGGCCTCTGCCCCTTCCAACACAGACACTTTCTGGAGAAGAAACTTGTAACCAGAACCTGCATCCTGCCAAGAAGAACTGCCTGGCTGCCCAAAGGACTCACCTGACTGCATTCTGTGAAGGACTGCTGCCTTGCTGTTGCCCTGCTGCCTTGCTGCTCCCTGGCAGTGCTGAAGAGGTGCTCTCCAAGGGCTTGGATAGAGCTTGCCTCCTGTTCCCTGAAGTCTCAGGACCAAAAAGACTTCTCTCTTGCAACTGGACTGGCAAAAATTCGACGCCCAGCTTGCTAAAAACAACGCACAGGCTGCCCCGCGGTGAGAAATTCACTGCACGCTGAACCGGAACGACGCAGCCCGACTTCGCAAGGAGAAGATTGACGTAGCATCTGCGTTGCAACCAGAACTTTGATGCACGGGCCACTGGATCGACGCACAGCCAACCTGGGACGATGCGGCCCGACTTCCAGAGGGGAAATTGATGCAGCGCCTGCCGTGCAGAAGAAATTTCCACGCAACGCCCACCGGAACAACGCAGCGCTTGTGACTTCACTCCAGAAGCCCAGGATTCCACGCACAGTCCCCGGGGTGTCTGAAAACCTGCAACCCGAAGAGGATCCACGACAGAGCACTGGAAATCCACGCATAGGCATCCCTGTGTGGAAACTAAACGACGTATCACCGTGTGCGGCCTGAGAAATCGACGCACAACCCCTTTGTTTCCACGCTTCTCCTCCTCTGCAGCCCGTTGCGGAGATTTTTCACGTGAATCAGGTACTTTGTGCTAAAAAGAGACTCTGGTGGTCATTCTGACCCTGGCGGTCTTTGACCGCCAGGGCGGAGGACCGCGGGAGCACCGCCGACAGGCCGGCGGTGCTCCAATGGGGATTCCGACCGCGGCGGTAAAGCCGCGGTCGGACCGGCACCACTGGCGGGGTCCCGCCAGTGTACCGCCGCCCCATTGAATCCTCCGCGGCGGCGCAGCTTGCTGCACCGCCGCAGGGATTCCGACCCCCCCTACCGCCATCCAGATCCCGGCGGTCGGACCGCCGGGATCCGGATGGCGGTAGGGGGGGTCGCGGGGCCCCTGGGGGCCCCTGCAGTGCCCATGCCACTGGCATGGGCATTGCAGGGGCCCCCGTAAGAGGGCCCCTACATGTATTTCACCGCGGAACGGTAATCTGACGGCGGGACTTTGGCGGGCGGCCTCCGCCGCCCGCCAAGGTCAGAATGAGGGCCAAAGTGTCTTAAGTCTTTTAAAAGCAAACAGAGGCCCTCATTCTGACCTTGGCGGGCGGCGGAGGCCGCCCGCCAAAGTCCCGCCGTCAGATTACCGTTCCGCGGTCGAAAGACCGCGGCGGTAATTCTGACTTTCCCGCTGGGCTGGCGGGCGGTCGCCTTCAGACCGCCCGCCAGCCCAGCGGGAAAGAGGCTTCCACGATGAAGCCGGCTCGGAATCGAGCCGGCGGAGTGGAAGCTGTGCGACGGGTGCAGTTGCACCCGTCGCGTATTTCACTGTCTGCGCAGCAGACAGTGAAATACATGTAGGGGCCCTCTTACGGGGGCCCCTGCAATGCCCATGCCAGTGGCATGGGCACTGCAGGGGCCCCCAGGGGTCCCGCGACCCCCCCTACCGCCATCCGGATCCCGGCGGTCCGACCGCCGGGATCTGGATGGCGGTAGGGGGGGTCGGAATCCCCGCGGCGATGCAGCAAGCTGCGCCGCCGCGGAGGATTCAATGGGGCGGCGGTACACTGGCGGGACCCCGCCAGTGGTGCCGGTCAGACCGCGGCTTTACCGCCGCGGTCGGAATCCCCATTGGAGCACCGCCGGCCTGTCGGCGGTGCTCCCGCGGTCCTCCGCCCTGGCGGTCAAAGACCGCCAGGGTCAGAATGACCACCTTTATATCACTTTTCAGTGATATCTCTACATTTACTTATTGCATCTTTGATCGTTTTGACCTGCAAATATCCAGATATATATTATACATTTTTCTAAACACTGTGGGGCATATTTATACTCCGTCTGCGCCAAATTTGCGTCGTTTTTTTCGAC